>NC_025996.2:68210911-68261156 GCF_000442705.2 Elaeis guineensis
TTAGGGACAGGAGGAAAACCTCGCCCTAACTTGAGCAAAGTCCAAAGGCCCGGTTCTTTTAGACCGGATGGGGGGAGAGGCCTTACAACGCCCTAATGTGCCCCCACAGCCCTGTTAGGGACAGGAGGAAAACCTCGCCCTAACTTGAGCAAAGTCAAAGGCCCGGTTCTTTTAGACCGGATGGGGGAGAGGCCTTGCAACGTCCTAATGTGCCCCCACAGCCATGTCAGGAACAGGAGGAGAACCTCGTCCTGACATGAGCAAAGTCGAAGGCCCGGTTCCTTTAGACCGGAGGGGGGAGAGGCCTTACAGCGCCTAAACGTGCCCCCACAAGCCAGGCCGATAACGAGAACTCGCGCCGGCTCAAGCCAAATGGAAGGTCCGGACTCCTACGAGAGCCGGGTTCCGCCGCCAAGCAAGACTTCACCCGGACTCCTACGGGAGCCGGGTTCCGCCGCCAAAAGAGACTTCGCCCGGACTCCTACGGGAGCCGGGTTCCGCCGCCAAATGAGACTTCGCCCGGACTCCTACGGGAGCCGGGTTCCGCCGCCAAATGAGACTTCACCCGGACTCCTACGGGAGCCGAGTTCCGCCGCCAAGCAGACTTCACCCGGACTCCTACGGGAGCCGGGTTCCGCCGCCAAGCAAGACTTCACCCGGACTCCTACGGGGGCCGGGCTCCGCCGCCAAGAAAGACTTCGCCCGGGCTCCTAAGAAAGCCGGGCCCCATCCGCTACTTCGCCAGCAAGGGTTAAAAATGGTGGCGAGGCTTGGCCACATAACGAGATCGGATGGAAGGGAAGAGCCCCTTCCCACGACGACCTCTAAGCCAAACAGGCCAAACGATGAGAAAGGGTCAACGAACGACAATATTGGTGCTACACGCGGACAAGGTAACACAAAGTGCTTTTTCCTCATTTCCGATATATGTACTACAGGGCCAGGACGGCTAGAGAAAGAGGGACAAAACGACAAGAAAAAAAAAAAGGGGGGGGCAGCTACAAAAAGGGGGGTGACTACAAAGAACTCTAAGGAGACCTGCTCCCTCTAAACCTAGGGTGGTCACCTCCATCCCCCAACCAGGACTGCCTCAGACTCTCCACCGTTTCCTCTAGTTCTTCCTTCTTTTGCAGCATATCCTGGAGCGCCTGACGAAGTCGCCGGCTCTCAGCCTCCGCTTCCTGATGCCACTTCCGCAAAACTTCGGACTCCACCTCGGCGTCCGCGACGGCCTTCCTCTCAAGCCCCAGTTGGATTTTTACTTGTTGCAGCTCGGCTGTCTTCTCCCCAAGGGAGACGAAAATCCCTTCGACAGTGCCTCTCAGGGCTAGGAGCTCTTCGGTATCTCGGGCGTTAGCAAGCTGCGCCCTAGTAACCAACTGCTTCTGAAGATGAACAACCTCGTCCGCCGCCTGACGGAATCTCCCTTTGTACTCTTCTACCTGCCGGCGCCAGCTGGCCCGCTGCACATCGTGGCTCATCTCTGCATCTTGAAGCTGCTTCTGGAGGTCGGAGACCTTCTGCGACCATTTTTGCTCATCAACCCGCGCCAGGGTCTGGGATGAGTTTCCTTTCAGCTGGCCAATCCTCCTCTTTGCAGCTGATAGCTCCACCTTAAGAGCGCTGATCCTGGCTTCTTGAGCCCAAGTTCGGTCGCTGGCGCTCTTCGTACATTCCTCAAGCTCCTTCATGAAGTTCGCCTTCCTACGGCTGTAGTCCATGATTGCCTTCACTTGGAGACTCCTGAAGTGGGCGGCCTCAGCGGCGGCCTCGGAATAGCATTTTTTCGCCTGGCGGAGCTTGCCCTCCGACTTCTTCAACTTCTTCGTCAGGTGGAGGACCTCCTTTTTCAGCCGTTGGATAGTTGACTTCAGCGGAACCCCCTCGGGCAAGGGGAGTGCTTCGGCGGGGCACTGCCATCGGAAGATGCAAACGTCAAAGACCGACCCATTACAAGAAGAAAGGCAGAAAAGGAGGAGCAGAGGGAAGAAAAGGCCGTCCACAATAAGAAGTTCGACTTTATTGATTGATTCTGAAGACAAACGGAAAGTATGGCGACAAAAGAAAGATACAAGATCGGAGGACTCAGACCTCGGGGGCTGGGGCGGAGAGCTCGGCGCGGGGGGTGCGACTGCGGTAGCGGCGGACGAAGGGGCGGCCTCGTCGTCAGACTCCTCCAAAAAACCGAGATCAAAGTCGGGGTATCTGCTGGCCACCCTCTCTCGGCAGAGCTCGAACCCCTTGGTGAACGCCTCCAGGCCGAACTGGACGTTCAGCTCCCTCATCTCCGTGGAAGCCTTGAACTCCTCCACCGCAAGGGTCCTGGCCTCCGAGACCAGAACTGGAGTTTGCTCGGCCAGGTGGGCGACCTCGGCCTCCGCCTTCCTCGCCGACTCCTCCAGACTTCGTCTCTCCTCCTCCCGGGCTTGTCTTTCCTCTTCCCGATCTTGCCTCTCTCTCTCCAGGGCTTCTCGGAGGGCGGCCACCTCGGCCGTCTTCGCTTGAAGATGGGCAACCTCATCCTGGCAGCGCTCCTCCGCCCGAAGAAGGTCCCTTCTCATGCGGCCCGATGCCTCGACATAGGCGAAGAGCTGGTGCCCGATCTGCAAGGATGGATAGAGAATTACAACAAAGACCAAGCAACCATGCAAAAAAAAAAAAAAAAAAAAAAAAAAAACATCCGCTTATCTCGAGAAAGGACCCCAAAGTGTCCCAGGCCCGCTGCTCGGGATCGGTGCGGTCGATCCTCTCCACAACATCGGACAGAATGCAGCCGTCGAGTAGCCGCCTGATCAAAGTCTTGTCGTTGAAGGGGTTCTCCGATCCCCCCTCGGAGCAGACGGACTCGTCTGCAGCGGCTCGGTGGCTGCTCGCCCTGCGGGCCACCGATTTCCTCCTCTTCCCCACGGCGAGCGCCTCCGTGAGGCGGACCTCTGGAATAGGGGCCCCAGTCGGCGGGCTTCTTGAGGGAGCCCGGGGGGCCGCTGGCTTGGCATCCGAAGGAATGTCGATGGCCGGGGTCGCCTGGACGGGCGCAGCCAAGCTCGTCTCCTCCACCCTGGCCCTCTTCGCCGAGCCGGAGGTCGTCGCGCCCTTCCTCTTCTGAGCTCTCATGGCCTGGGCGAGCATCCGCGTGGCTTCGGCGTCCATTGCTAGAAAAAAAAAAAAAAAAAAAAAAGAGAAGAAAAAAGAAGAAAAGGAGAAAAGAAGAAGAAGAAGCGACACCGATCAGTCCAGAGTCAAAAAAAAAAGAAAAAAAAGAAAAAAAAAAGAGAAAGAGAGAAAGAAAGAGGAAGAAAAGAGAGGGAAGGAAAAAAATAAGGAGAAGAAGAAGAGGGCAAGAAAAGAAAGATAAATACTTGCTGGATCCTGAGGGCTCAGGCCGATGTTGAAGAGAAGCTGCTCCTTCAGAAGGTTAGGAAGGGAAGGAGCGGGATAGCTCAGGAGCTTCTGGGCAGCCTGGAGGTCGTCCTCTCCCAGGCTGGGAGCCCGACGGACGGAATCCCTCAGAGACCCCCAAGGGGGCAGACCTAGTTCCAGGGTCGGGCAGTAGACAAAGAGAAATTTCCCCTTCCAGTTGTGAATCGAAGAAGGGGTGCCCTTCAGCAACCCCTTCTTACCGAACTGGGGGGAGAAGTACCACCAGTCCTTCGCTGAAGGATGGCGTTTGAAGGTGTAGAAATGTCTGAACAAGGAGAGGGATGGCTGGACCTCGGCTATATGGCAGAGAGAGAGAAATCCTATCAAAAACCTAAAGGAATTCAGGGCGACAAAAGCGAGAGAAATGTCTAAAAAGCGAAAGAGGGCGGCAGCGAAGTCTGGAAGCGGAAGCCGGAGTCCGGCGCGGAATGCCTCCTGGTACAAACAAAAGCGACCAGGAGGGGGAGCGCTGGCCCGGTCGGAGGGGCCAGGAAGCTCCAGGTCGTACTCCGAAGGAACCCCGTACCGAGCCCTTATCAGAAGGAGTTCGTCTGGAGTCGACGAACATGGAATGGCGCCCGGTGCGAAAACCGGGCGAGGCCCCGCCCCGAGCGCGGGTTCGTCCGCAGAAACAGGGGCCTGGGGGTTCGAAGCAGAAGAACTCCCAGAACTTACGGGGGCAGAAGAATCGGAAGACATTTTTTGGGGGAGAACCTAAGGGGCCCTAGAAAGACAAACTGAGAAGGGAACGAGACGCCGAAGGTCAACTCAGAAGGAGACACGGAAGAAATGAAAAGAAGAGAGGCCCCTAGGCGGTGAGAAGAAGGTTGGCACTAACCTATCTTGCTCTGGGGACCCGGGGAGCGAGAAACGGAAGGCGCCTACGGCTCGAGAGGGCGTTCGCTAGAGCAGACTCTCGGGGGGATGACGGACGCCAGCAAAAATCAGAAATGGAGTGGGACGCCTGAAGGGGGAGGACGGGTTTAAATAGACCCTGGGATCCGGCGCCATAATGATCTCGAATCCCCCCAGGCCAGTCCGCGTCTGACGCGTGTCCCACTCCCCGTGGCAGACGGCTAGAGAAGGCTGGCGGTTGGCAGGGTCATAATTGCACCGTACCTGGGCCAGCGTACCCGTGGGATTTTCGAAGCGTCCCCTCGTACCGCTCCAATTAGAAAAGACTCTGGCACGCGCTCATTTAATGCCAAAATATCTGAGAGCGGTAGGGCGCAGGATTCGAAGGGACGGTTTCGGCTGTGTCTCTCTCTCTGTACTTCCTTCGTTTGAAATTCAAACTCGAAAGTAGGGGGACTGGTGTTGGATATAAAATACCCACAGCCGAAACCCACGCCGACATCAGCACAGCTCCGCCAGGACTCCTACGGGAGCCGGGCTCCACCACCGACTTCAGAACGGCTCCGCCCGGACTCCTACGGGAGCCGGGCTCCACCGCCGACATCAGCACAGCTCCGCCCGGACTCCTACGGGAGCCGGGCTCCACCACCGACTTCAGAACGGCTCCGCCCGGACTCCTACGGGAGCTGGGCTCCACCGCCGACATCAGCACAGCTCCGCCCGGACTCCTACGGGAGCCGGGCTCCACCACCGACTTCAGAACGGCTCCACCCGGACTCCTACGGGAGCCGGACTCCACCGCCGACATCAGCACAGCTCCGCCCGGACTCCTACGGGAGCCGGGCTCCACCACCGACATCAAAACGGCTCCGCCCGGACTCCTACGGGAGTCGGGCTCCACCGCCGGCATCAGTGCAGCTCCGCCCGGACTCCTACGGGAGCCGGGCTCCACCACCGACTTCAGAACGGCTCCGCCCGGACTCCTACGGGAGCCGGGCTCCACCGTCGACATCAGCACAGCTCCGCCCAGACTCCTACGGGAGCCGGGCTCCACCACCGACATCAGAACGGCTCCACCCGGACTCCTACGGGAGCCGGGCTCCACCGCCGGCATCAGTGCAGCTCCGCCCGGACTCCTACGGGAGTCGGGCTCCACCACCGACATCAGAACGGCTCCGCTCGGACTCCTATGGGAGCCGGGCTCCACCGCCGACAGCAAGTGCAGCCCCGCCCGGACTCCTACGGGAGCCGGGCTCCACCACCGACATCAGAACGGCTCCGCCCGGACTCCTACGGGAGTCGGGCTCCACCGCCGACAGCAAGTGCAGCCCCGCCCGGACTCCTACGGGAGCCGGGCTCCACCACCGACATCAGAACGGCTCCGCCCGGACTCCTATGGGAGCCGGGCTCCACCACCGACATCAGAGCGGCTCCGCCCAGACTCCTACGGAGTCGGGCTCCGCCTCCGACATGAACTGCGGGTAAGCTCCGACCGGACTCCTACTGGAGCCGGACTTCACCTCTAACTTTGGTTGCAGCACGGCTCCGCCCGGACTCCTACGGAAGCCGGGCTCCATCCTCGACACCAACAGCAACGCATCTCCGCCCGGACTCCTACGGGAGCCGGGCTCCGTCTTCAAACATGAACTGCGGGTAAGCTCCGACCAGACTCCTACGGGAGTCGGACTTCACCTCTAACTTTGGTTGCAGCACGGCTCTGCCCGGACTCCTACGGGAGCCGGGCTCCGCCCTCAACATCAACCGCAACACGGCTCCGCCCGGACTCCTACGGGAGCCGAGCTCCGCCCCCAACTCCAGCTCCGAGGGGGTTCCGCCTGGACCCCCCAGAAGTCGGGCTCCGCTCACGACCCCTACCGTCAGGAGGACCTCACCCTGACCTCAGCAGAAACCGGGCTCCGGCCGTTGCCGAGCTTCAATCGACAGATCCACGCCCCCTGACAGGCCCCCAAAACGGCCACAACCCTGCTCCACTTCCTATGGCTGACTCCGCGCAGTGCCATCATTCCCTGACAGGCCGCCGTAACCATAGCCGCCCTGCTCCACTTCCCGTAGCGGACTCCGCACAGCTCCACTATCCCCTGACAGGCCACAGTGACGGCCACGAACCTGCTCCACCTCCTACGACGGATACCGCGCGATTCTCCTATCCGCTGACAACGGACGCTGCTCCACCCCTCATAACAGATTCCACGTGGCAAGCCTCCGTGATGGCCACGCGTCTACTCCACTATCCTTTGCAATCAATTTCTCTGACTATGGACGGCCCACTACCAGACGGTTACAAACGTCGCCATCAATCCATTGCCTCCTCTGCCTATAAAAGGGGGGACCCAGATACGTTATTCTCTAAGCTCTTTTGCCTTATCCCAAAACTCTGCTAAACTCTCCGTTCGAGCACTCCATTCTTGTTGAGGCAGAAAACTGACTTGAGCGTCGGAGGGTCTTGCCGGAGCAACCCCACCTCCGGTTTAGACTTCCCTTGCAGGTCCCGGCGGCGACCGCGGCTTCCTCAACTCCAGCTTCTCCGGCGCAGGCGGATTTTTGCACCAACAAGTAATATTATACTTTTAAGCATACGTGCCAATCTTTTTGGACTTGATTATTCTCTTTCTCATTCATATATCTAATTTTTTATTCTAATATTATACTTATAGTTTTTATTGAAATATACTAATGCTCAGGCTTTGGACAATGCCAATGGATAAGAGTTGGATGATCTTACCAATAAATTCTTCAAAATATCGAAAAGGGGTGGATGATTTCATTGAATATGTGACCAATTTATTGGGATTTGCAAATGAATTTAGATGTCCGTGCATGCATTGTAGAAATGGTTACTTTCGTGGTGCAAGAGATGTAAAATATCATCTTCTTAAGCATGGGATTATGGTTGACTACGATAATTGGTATCACCATGGAGAGCCAATTGAGAGCATCTCAAGGCAATCACATTATGTTCAATCAAATGTTGCAGATATGGAGGAAAGAAATGATGATGCAAATGCATATGAGATGCTTTACAATATGCATAGAGGGAAAATGGCTGAGGGTGATCCTAATATAAATGATAGAGTTGAGAAAGATTTGAATGAAGAACCAAATACAGAAGCTCAAAAATTCTATAAGTTGTTGAAAGATGCTGAGCAAAAGTTGTATCCAACATGTGATACCTATACAAAGTTGTTGTTTGTTGTTAATTTATTCCAAGTGAAGTGTTTGTATAATTTGCCTAATGCAGCATTGGATAAGATACTTATGATCTTTCAAAAGGCGCTTTTCAAACCAAATTATTGTCCTAAAGATATAGTTGAGGCTCAAAAGCTGATTCATGATCTTGGACTTGATTATAAGAAGATTGATGCATGTGAAAATGATTGTGTATTGTTTCATGGTGAACTTGAAACTGCTGATAAGTGTCCAGTTTGTAACTCATCTCGTTGGATTAGAAGTGAAGGTGATGGTGTTGTAGAGTCTAATATTGAAAACTGTCGAGCAAAGAAGAGGTCAAAGAAGATATTGCACTATTTTTCTTTAAAACCAAGGTTACAAAGGTTATTTATGTCTCAAAAAATGGCTATACAAATGAGATAGCACAAGGATAGTCAAAAAGAAGTGAATGGGCTATTATCTCACCCGGCTGATAGTATGGCCTGGAAGACATTTGATGCAAGATATCTAAAATTTACATTAGACTCGCACAATATTAGATTGGAACTTGCTAGTGATGGTTTTAATCCATTTGGAATGTTAAGTTCTACTTGGAGTTGTTGGCTTGTGATTCTCATTCTCTATAATCTACCATCCTGGTTATGCTTAAAACAATCCTCATTCATAATGTCAATTCTTATTCTCGAAAAAAAATCTCCTGGACGGGATATTGATGTTTATTTACAACCTCTTATTGAAGAGCTTAGAGAATTATGGGGTGTTGGTGTTAATACCTGGGATGCATCTATTGGTAAAATTTTTTTATTTCGGACTGCAGTTTTATAGACTATTAATGACTTTCCTGCTTATAGGATGTTATCTGGTTGGAGCACTAAAGGAGCAAAGGCATGTCCAGTTTGTGCTAAGGATACTTGCTCTATCCGATTGAAATATGGGAGAAAAGAATGTTTTATAGGATATTTCAGATTCTTGCCTAATGGTCACCCTTTGTGCAAAAAAATGAGTCGATTGCCCCATTTGAAGAAATTTGTCAATCCACCACATCCATTGTCTGGAGAAGAGGTGTTACAACAGTTTCAAAATTTTAAACAAGTTACTTTTGGAAAGACTGCTTGAAAAAGAAAAAGGGATGAATATGATAGATCACATAATTGGAGGAAGCAGAGTATTTTCTTCCAACTTCCTTATTGAAGCACTTTATTGATATGTCACAACTTAGATGTGATGTATATTGAAAAAAATATTTGTGAAAGTATTGTGGAGACATTATTGGAGATAAAAGGAAAGAACAAAGATGGTCTAAATACTCATTTAGACTTGGTTGACTTAGATATAATGAGAAAATTACAACCTAGTTCATCAGGGGAGTTATCTCGTGGTAAATGGCATTTAAGCTTGGAGAAAAAAAGACAACTATGTAGATTTTTGAATGACATTAAAATGTCAGATAATTATGCCTCTAATATCTCATTGTATGTGAATCTTCAAGATGGAACTCTCAGTAATCTTAAAAGTCATGATTGTCATGTACTTCTAGAGTGCCTTCTTTCTTTGGCTATAAGGGGAGTAGTGGCAGACACAGCATATGGGCCACTTGTGCAATTATGTTTATACTTTTCTAAATTATGCTCTAAAGAGTTACAAGTAAAGGATTTGGAGAAGCTTGAAAAGTAAATTTCTATTATTTTATCCAAATTAGAAGAAATATTTCCTCCATCATTTTTTGATGTGATGTTACACCTACCTGTTCACTTGGCAACAAAAGCCAAAATTGCAGGCCTTGTGGAGTACAGGTGGATGTATTTTATAGAAAGATAATATATTGTATAATATAGTTTATTTGATATTTAAAGTTGATTTTATATAAAAGTAATGTACAGGTGAATTTTATTTTGTAGATTTCTTAGAACATTAAAGAAGTATGTACGCAACAAGTCCAAACCCGAGGGGTCTATTGCTGAAGGATATATTGCAGAAGAGTGTATGACATTTTGCATAAGATATTTAGATGAAATGGAGGAGAGAGCAACAACCATTGATAGAAACTATGATGGAAATAATTCAATTTCTTATGAGGGATTGGATATCTTTAATGAACCTGGTCAGTTTTCTCATGATGATGAGAGCGGTGAATTGAAATATTGGACTCCAAATGAACGAAAAGGGGCTCACTTTTTTGTGCTTCAAAATTGTGAGCAGGTTCAGCCTTTTGAAAGGTAACTATACCATTTGACAAGTATATAGGTACCATATTTTCTTTAGTTATTTAAAGTAGATTCTAACATAATATGTTTAACCTAGTGAGTACAAAACAACATTTGAAAGTCAGGGATTACATGCTCGTGAGATCCGTAACAAACACAAGAAAGAGTTCTCAACATGGTTCAAGTGACGTGTAAGTCTTTAATATGCTATAACTTATTTAAACTTATAAATGCACAGGATTATAGTATCTCATATTGAATTATATTTTAGGTTATTGATTTGCAACGTGAAGGAGATATACGTGCAACTGATCAATTGGTTTTACTATCATGGTCACCTGATTGTTTTGTCAGATACCATAAGCAATACCATATCAATGGATTCATCTTTCACATAAAAGATTATGATCAGTTTCACACCACACAAAACTATGGTGTCACAGTTCAAGGAGATGAAGTGTCAGGTGGACTTGATTACTATGGTGTAATAGATCAAATAGTAGAGCTAACTTATGCGAGTACATATCGCATAGTTTTATTTAAATACTCTTGGTATGATGTCATCGCACGAAATAGGCGCCATGTTGATGAGTATGGGATATTGAGCTTAGACACATCTCACCAATGATATAGAGATGATCCATATGCTCTACCATCTCCAGTACGATAAGTATATTATGTATCTGATAATAAGAAGAAGAAGTGGTCAACTCTCATTAGAAACAAGCCTAAAAATATTTTTTCTATTCATAGTTCAATTGATGTTCCCGACATTGATGAAACAACTAATGAACCTTATCAAGAGAATGAGCTTGAAAGTAACACTAGAATTTTTTCTCTTGAGAGTGGACAACAGTGGGTTGATATTGGTATTTCACCGGATGACCAAGTTGAGACTGGACAATTTAATGTTAAAATGGTTGGTCAGACACATGTTGGAGCTATTGATGATAATGAGATAGCCGATGACAATGAGGTTGAATCTGATATCAATAGTGACGAGAACTTAGAATACGTGGATGACATTCAAACTGTAAATACTGATCTTGCTGCAGAAGATGATGATGATGATGATTGGTTGTAACACTTATATCATCATAATTTAGATTTGCTTCATATATATATTAAAGTTGTAACTAACATGGTGTCTAAATATGGTAATCTATTCTTTTATTAGAAGATAAACTTCTAATTAGTAGCAAGTTTTTTATTTTATAACTTTTGTTCTTATTGATTTTTTTTTTTTTTGCAGTTATTTTTGAAGACTTTGTCAGAGTACTTATGGCTTCATAAGATGGTTCATCCACCCAAGGTATATGTTACTTTTCTTGATATCAATATAGAATAACATCATTATATTTTGCTTAATACATATTTTGTACTTAATCTAATGCAGATTCAACTCATCAAAAATATCGTGGTCGTACAGTTGGACTTGATGCAATGAAAAATAGGCAAATTAACTCTGGGCCATTAAAAGTTGATTTTTCAAAAGGAGTAGCAGTAGGGAAGAATCGAAAGGACTTTGTGGCTGATTTTGGAGCTACTATACGTGAGTATTTTTCAATTGAAGTGAAGAGTTGGGGTAACATAGAGGACGAGATTAAGCATGGGTTTATTGAACGACTTCGGGTAATCTTTAATATGATCTATATGGCAACAAATTTTATGTTTCATTATTTCTTGTATTATTACTCTAACCACTATGAATGTTAATGAATATTTTCAATAGAAATGATGGATCATCGAGGATAATGTTGTTAGCAATCTGATGGCTAAAGCAGAGGCTAGATGAATTGATTATCGGGGTCACTTGCATGCACTAGTGGCTAATATTTTGGATGATAGACAAATGGATAAAGACTGTGAAGAATTGAAGCCGGAACCTGTGAGCAAAGAAGATTGGCTTTGGCTATTGAACTATTGGAGAACAGATGAGACGTTCAAGGTACCTTATTTTAGCATAGCTTTGGATTGTTGCTTTTAGTGAATTTTAAATTTAAATTTTTATTATTTTAATTTTTATAATGTATGAACGAAAAAGAAGTGCAGCTAGAAAGGTAAATAGAAAAAAATTAAAAATTCTTCATACCTCGGGCCAATTGGCATTTGAAGCAGTAGCTCATGACATGGTAAGATTACATATCTTTTCAATTATCTTGTATGAAATATCACATAATTTAATTTCATTGTTTTTACCTAAAAATTGTATCACTTTTTTATCAATTTCTTTTGTAGGAAAAAAAGAAGGGGACGAGACCGGATGACCTTGAATTATGGGAGACAACTCACACAAACAAATCTGGTGAATGGATCAATAATAAGTCTCGAGAGGCTTATGTGAGATATATACTTAAATATGTTTTATGTTACACTTTTTTTTATTTTTTTTTTCTTTTGGGTTTCTCTCCCATATTTGAAATCTTCAAAATTACTTGTGCAGATTGCTGCAGTTATACAAATTGAAGAGATAGAGAAGAACTCTCTTGACCCAGAGACTGGGGAGGTGATACCTTTGCCACCTGAAGTATGTTCCCAAGCACTCTACCAAATATTAGATAAAGTTCCTCGCTCACATGGACAAACATCTGCCAAAGATAACCCTGCTATAGTTGCATTACGAGAAGAATTAGCAGAAGAGCGGCATAGACATGATCAAACATAGGAGGAGTGGTCTCAAACACTGGAGGAGCTATCTGATTTGAGGACAGTTGGTTGATCATCATGAAACACGAAAGGAGCTGCTTGATTTGAAGGCATATTTGGCTGCTCTTACTGATCGTGTAGGATAATAAAATTTAATATTATTAAATTGGTAGTTCATATCTCTTATTAATATAACTTTTATATCTATAATATTCTCTCTTTTTTTTTTTTGCATGTGTTAGTAGGTCAATATCTAGCTCGTGAAATTGAGCTTGAAGTTGTTCCATCTTTTGTGCCTCTCTTTTAAAGGATCATTCTCACTTTTTGGTATTCTTCAATAGGAAGTAATACAACTTTTGGATATAATTTTTGCTTGCAAAAAAGTATGCATTCTCTTTCAACATGAGAACAATATATTAAAGGATAGCTTCAGGTTTGTTTTGCTTCTATTTGGTTATCTAAATTAACGCACATGTTTATATTATAACTCCAACTTGATACCCTTTTACTATAGGTCTCTTCACTAAAGTTTTAAGTTTGCAAAGTTTCTTATTTGTATAATTTGGTGTGTTTATTAAGGTTATGAAGATGTCACATTTTGTTATTTCACGGTTTCAAAATTATATAGTGACAACAAACATGAGAATCTATCAGTAGATGGCTCCAAGATACCTTCATTTCTTAAACTTTTTTTTTCTCTTTCTAGCATTGAATTACAAATAACAATATATTACAATAAAGTGATGAAAGTGAATGAATTTTGGATATATTGATTTAAAATATGAGTGAGTTGTAACCTAGATTGATATTTTAGATTGATGTTTTGATATTGGTTTAACATATGAAGGATGGGATGTGATATGTTATTGGTTTGGTTAAAAATTAGATAAAGTATGTGGGTTGGTAATTTTTAAATATTTTTTATTGAAAAATATTATCGGTTACTTGTAAAAGTTTTGGATTTATCCATTTTACAATAGAAACTCTGTCAAAATTTTTAAAAATTTGAAGAGTTAGTTTCTAAAATAAACTTTCATTTGAAAGTATTTAAAAAAAAAAAGTGATTTTGATTTTTAATAATATGCTCAATTTATATTATGTCATTTTTTTATTATTTATTAAAAAAATTAAATTTTTGATTTTGATGAAGTTATGAATATGATGAATCACATGGAATACTGCTCGTTATATGTTACTTATGGATTCTAAGAAATGCTAGATTTTCTTAGAAACTAACTAATATTGTCATGTATCATAATATTAATTCACTATTAATATTTTATCTCTTACAGGTTTTTGTTGATTGAAGAATGGTAGAAAAGATGTTGAGAAGTAGTGAGAGGTTATGGAAAGTATTCTATGTGACAATATGTATTCGGAGATTATGTTTCGAAACTAGCTTCTTTTTATTTTAGTTTGGTCACTATATCTATATATTTGTCATATTCAAACAATGAAAGAATTGTGTGTAAACTCAAGAATCTTAATTCAATATATGTATTTGGATTGTAAGCATTTATGTACAAAATATCTTTTTATTATTTTAGTTTTTTGTGCTGTAAAGAATTGGTGTGACAACAGGATTCATAGACTACTATATTGGATTCATTGCAGGTACCAAAAAAAAAAATATTTCTAAAATATTTAGATGGTTAGAAAAAAAAATATATTATGAGTAGAAAAATGGTGGTTATAACATATATTGTGACTAAAAGATTTGATAGCTATAAGTATATATTGTGACCAATAAATTTGATGTCTAGAAACTATATTGCAACCAATAAATTGGTTGCTACAAAAAATATATTGCGACCAAATTTTTGTCGTAAAAATCAAATATTGTGACCAATAAATTGGTGGCTATAGAAAATATATTACGACCAACTTATTTATCACAAAACTCAAATATTGTGACCAAAATTTTAATCAAAATATCCACCTATTGCGACCAAAATTTTAGCCGGGATATCCACCTATTGCGACCAAAATTTTAGCCGGGACATCCATCTATTGCGACCAATATATTTATCGCAATTACTACTCTTTAACGATCAAATTATTGTCGCCATAAGCATGTATTACGACTAACATTTGATCAAAAATTTTGGTCGTTATAGCCCTCTTTCACGACCAAATGAGCTATTGCGATGGTGTCTATTGCGACCAAGTTATTACGAGTAATTTTGATCGCTAAGCCATCTATTGCGACCAATTTGGGCCTATTGCAACTAAAAATTTGATCGCAATAGCCACTCAATGTTGTAGTGAAAAGGTACGAAGGATAAAGAAACTTTATTGTAAAGCTAGTTTTAACTCGTAGCCTGTTTGATTCGAGCAAATAAGTCCGAGGGATATTCTATACCTAGTGCCATAGAGTCATTTGGTTCAGGAGTCATTGGCTAAAAACTCGCTATATGGATCAAGCAAAAAGCTTAAGGGGTTAAGACATTCAATAGCGGTACAATATTAAAAAAAAAAAAGAAGAGCAAATCTAAACATTGATCTCCCATTGAGTAATTGGGCCTCTTCACCTAAGTAAGCATTGTGGTTCGCATCAAAAAGTGGACAATGTGAAGAATTTTTTAATAAATGAAGGACGGAAGTAACAATATACTTGTCCATATGAAGGTTAATGATTTGAGATAAAGATAGGAGTAATTTAGAAAAAGTTCAAAAAAAAGTTTAGTGTTCTTATTTTAACTCCCACATTGATTAGTATTAATACTCCAGTGACATACCTCATTCACCCTCTACTAAACATCAATGGTCTTTTTGAAAATCATCTGGTGAAATTTGAAACTTTAAATTGAATGATAATTAATTTTAAATTTTTTTTTACTCAAAGACGAGTAAAATTCAAGTTGGAGGATGTGATCACTACATCAAATATAATATAAAAAATATTAAAATTTTTAATATTTAAATCATATTATTTTATATTTTATATTTTTTATATTTTTTTAAATAATTAATTATAAGAAATTAACCACAAATCAATAAGCAATGGCTCTTCAGTGCATACAAATGAAGTTTATATCCAAATTCAGGTCCGTTAGATATACGACATGCAATAATTTATGAGTGCATGATAGAGAATCTAATTGATAAAAGAAAAAAAAATAGAAAGAAGAATGGCTTGCGGTGGCTCAATGTATTATTTTTTTTATGGGACTCATGATGAATTTAGAGGAGAAAAGAGTTGCTGGAGCGTTGAACATGACGGGCTCATGTGGACCCAATCACCTGGGTGCGATCATGTGGGTCCAAGCGATTTGGATGAGGGTCATGGGTGCCTGGGAGTGCTAGAGCGCCGGATCTGAATTCAATTGGGCGCTGGGCTGCTCGCATAACACGCCATGCGAAGAAAGGAAGAATACGTAGGGGACCCATACGGTGGACGCGTGAAGACTTTTTGCGTGAGCTGCTGTATGTGATGCGGACTCATGGCTGGCTGGTACAAATGTAAATGCGGGACCAAGCGGAGCTTATGTGGGTGCGGCTGGGCTTCTTCGCATGAGTCACAGCGTGCGGTTTTGTGAGGAAATTAAATACTGGAGCAGCCTATTGCACGATCGCGAAAGCATAGGAGGTTGTAATGGACTTAAACATTGAATTCGATTCTCCTGGGACATACACTGTTCTAGTATTTTTCTTTGATCCCATATCGGTAAAACAGAGAACCCTTTTTCCCCTGAAGCCTATAAAAAAGATCCTAGATTACAAGAGAAAAAACATCCAAGAGTGAGAGAGATATAAAGAGGGGCAGCAAGCATAGCTTTTGATTACGAAAAAAGTTTCTAAGAAAGAGATGCTTAGAAGTTGAGTTTTATTTATGTGCTATCTCATTCAAAAAGGAAGAAAAGAGGAAGAAAAGAGAAGTCAGTTACAGTTTTATTTTATTTTATTATTTTTTAAAATTTTTTATAATTGAATTTAATTTTTAATTAATACAAAATTTATTTTTATACTTTTTAAATTTTTGTTATTTATTTTTATTACAAGTAGATACTTGAATCTAGTTAGTAAATCTTAGTACTAATTTATTTTTATGCTCTTTAAAGAGTAGATCTTAGTATCGGATTTATTTTTTATACTTTTAATTTTTATTTTTCGATTTAAATTATTTTTTTTAAATTTTATTTTTTTATAAATCAAAGATTTCAAATCAAAGTCCTGTCTTATATGTAGATTTGATCCAATTCACTACTTTCTATGTATTTTTAATTTTTATTGAAGTCAGAATTAATTTGATAAGTACGGTGTCCTAACGACAACATCGCGATCCTATCATTATTCCAATAAAAATTGGTAATAATAAAATTTTGCTATAACAAATTTATAACAAATTTTAACCAACCATTGATTAGGATCATGTAATCTAATCAAAATCAGATCATAAATTTTATTTAAATAGATCTAAAACTGATTTAATATTTAACATAAAATTTTAATCACATACTCTATATAAATTAATCAAAAAAAATTAGTTATGTATCCATATATCAAAGTCGGGCTCTAATACCAATTGAAAGAAAAAAAATCCATTTCTAGAGATGGATTGTCAGGGAGCATCTAAAAATTTTCTATAACAACTTAATAAATATTAGATTTTTACCTGATATGTAGTGGAATAAGGATCAAATCTTCAAAGATTTTGAATCCAAAGCCTCACGTAGGTCTAAATCCACAAACCTTCTACTTCATATGCACGCCAAACTTCGTAGGAAAATAGGATGAAGCCTTGGATTGATGCACCTTCATAAGGCAACAAGGAAGGAAAGAGAACCTCTGATGTGATGCCTCATACCAGTAAGAAGGGATGCCTAAAGAGCCTTCATGCCTTAGAGAATAGGGACGCCCAATGGGGAAATATGTCAAGAGCAAGGGTGACGCCTACTCCTCCTTCATGTATGTTGCTCCTTGAATTGATTTTGATGATTACAAAGCATTTGAGGGGGTTACTAATGATTTTGGCTTGAAAAAAGATTTATTGTATTTCAGAGATAAAATCGTAATTTTATCAAGTTCTGATTCGGAAGCCTCAAAAGCAAGAGCAGAAGATTTGTAATCTATTGGAGGGAATTTTAATATTTTTAGATGTGTATTTTGAAAGAAAATCATGTTTATAAATTTGAATCGACCCCATGAGTCGACTCATGGCAAAAGGGGCTGAACGGCACGCTAAATTCTTTAGTTGGCACACCCAATTGAGTCGACCCCTGTGCATGAGTCGATCCTATGAGTCGACCTCTATTGCTGTGCAAACCAAAGATACAAAACTGTCAATTTCTATTCTGCACCATATGAGTCAACCCCATGAGTCGACCTCTGTACATGAGTCGACCCCTGCGACGGAAAAATTCTGCAATGACTAGTTTTCAGCTCGTTTTGGCTACATTTAATGCCCATTTAATATGCTCTAATGGCTCTATTTCAGTCTAGATTATTCTCCATCATTATTTGAAGTTATAAAAAGCACTTAAAGGAGGAAATCAACAAGGTTTTAAAAAGGTTCTTCAAGCATTCATTTCAATCCTAAGCAAGAGCCCTCTTAAAAGTTCAAGAAGCTTTTATTTCAAGTTCACCAACCCCTCAAGAGCTAATTTAAGTCTTCAACCACCTTGAGAAAAATCAAAAAAGCTTCGTCTCCTTTGTGTAAAGTGTATTTAAAGCTTTATTCGCTCATTAAATGAGCTACATCTGTATTTCTGTGTGATTAATAGCTATACTCTATTTTGAGTTGATATTTTATTTTGGAAAGGTTCCAAAACATGGAAAGGTTGATCCGAACCTTGAATTGGATTGTATTGGGTTGGCTTGTACCCGAAACATAAGTGTTCTAGCTTAGAATAGCTAGAGTCGGAGTTTTCGACATTGTATTCGGATTGAATACGGTTTAGTAGATTTAAATTCCTAAGTAGGAGCTTGGAGAGTGAATGTAGGTGCAAGATTGGCACCAAACCACTATAAATCTTTTTGTTTGTATTGTGCTTACTTGCTCTCCTTTTAAATTTCTTTATCTTCTTGCATTTTGCATCCAACTTCTACACCTTGCATAAATTTCACTCTCTACATTTTTCCTACTCATTGTTAAATAATCCTCATAGTTGTAAGTTAATTTTTAAATATTTAGAAATCCAATTTACCCTCCCCCCCTCTTGGGTTGCATAGCTGGACAACAAGTGGTATCAGAGCACGGTGCTCTAGCCCTATTTTGATTTAACCATCAAGAGCTAAAGATCTATGGCAACTCAAGTTGGTATTTCACTGGTCGAGAGGCAGTCCACAAACCGACTTTCACTTTTTAATGGGTCAAATTATACCTATTGGAAAGCTCGGATGAAAATTTTTATTCAAGCACTTGACTATGATATGTGGAGTATCATAGTAAATAGACCACACACACCCACTAAAATAATTGATGGTATGGAATCAACCAAATCCAAAAAAAAATAGGATGAGGTTGATAAAAAAATGGCTCAACTAAATGCTAAAGCCATGAATGTTTTGTATTGTGCTCTAGATGCTAATGAATTTAATTGTATTTAAACATGCATGTCAGCTAAGAAAATATGGGATAGATTAGAAGTAACTTATGAAGGAACTAATCAAGTGAAGGAATCAAAAATCAACATGCTTGTGTATAAATATGAAGTTTTTAAAATGGAGCATGATGAATCAATAACTGAGATGTTTACTCATTTTACTGATATTATTAATGGTCTAAAAAATCTTGGTAAGTCTTATTCTAACAGTGATCTCGTAAGAAAGATTCTTAGGTCTTTAGCAAGGACTTGGGAGGCCAAAGTGACCGCAATCCAAGAAGCCAAAGATCTGAATATCTTACCCTTGGAGGAGCTTCTAGGATCACTGATGACTTACAAGCTAAGCATGAAACAACACCAAGAAGAAGATATCAAAAAGAAGAGGATAATCATCCTCAAATCTACTGCTTAACCTGATGAAGAATCCGATGATACAGAAAATAAAGAGCAGGATGAAGAAATGGCCCTCATTACTAGAAGGTTTAAGAAGTTCTTGAAGAAAAGAAGATAAAGAATGAGGAAGATGCCACCTACAAAAGAAAAATATAGTAAAGAGAAGGATAAGGAGCAACCCCTTATTTGTTATTAATGCAAGAAATCGAGACACTTTAAGTCTGAATGTCCACAACTGAAGAAGGGTTCCAAGAAGTACAAGAAAAAGACCATGATGGCTACATGGAGCGGAAGTGATGAGTCAAGTTTCGAAGAAGAAGACTCAAATGAACAAGCCAACTTGTGCCTTATGGCACATGAAAATATGGTAAATACTGAAACTCCTATTGACTTTACCTTTGAAGAACTTCATGAAGTATTTTATGACCTAATTGATGAACTAAAGAAGCTAAGGGTAAAGAACAAAGAATTAAAATCAAAGAATCAATTTTTACTAAAAGAAAATGAGAGTATTTCAAATAAAAAATCAATCCTATCTCAAGAAAATCTGAACATAAAAAATGAGATTGCCAAATTAAAACCAATGGTTGAAAAGTTCACTTTAAGTTCAAATAAACTTCACATGATACTTGACAATCAAAAGGTCATTTATGATAAAGTCGGTCTTGGATATAACCCTTTAAAGAAATAAAAATTTTTAAAAAATATCTTTGTAAACTTATCATACAACAAGTTTTCAAATATAACTTGCTTTAAATGTGATAGAATAGGACACAAATTCTATTCATGTTTTTCTAACAAATCTGAAAATTTCAATGTAAAGAAAATATAGATTCCAAAAGGAACCATTATGACTAACCAAAAAAGATCCAAAAAAACTTAGGTACCTAAAGTCAAAACTTGATTCTTGTGTATAGGTATGTCTTGCATCCCAAGGAGCAAACCAGAGATGGTATCTTAATAGCAGGTGCTCAAGATACATGACTGGTGATGAATCTCAATTCATCACACTTGTTGCTAAAATTGGAAGGATGGTCACCTTTGGAGACAATGGCAAAAGAAAGATCACCGGTTTAGGTAACATTGGTATCACTCTCTCCAAGTATATTGAAAATATTTTATTAGTAGATGGTTTAAAATATAATTTATTAAGTATCAGTCAATTTTATGATAAAGGATACAAAGTCATTTTTAAATCTTCAGTTTGCATTATAACTAGTCCTATTAATGAAGGCATTAAATTTGTTGGGCATAGATATGATAATATTTATATGGTAGATTTGAATGATCTTTTCAAAATAAATATAAAATGCCTAGTAGCCTTGAATGCCAAGATTAATGAGGCTAGTTGGCTGTGGCATCGTAGGCTTGCACATATTAGCATGCATTCACTCTCAAAACTTATTAAAAAGAATTGTTTATCGGCTTACCCAAATTGAATTTTGAAAAAGATAGAATTTGTGATGCATGCCAAATGGGTAAACAAACACGAGTCTCATTCAAATCTAAAAATATTGTTTCAACTTCTAGGCCATTAGAACTATTGCACATGAATTTATTTGGACCCACTAGAACTACTAGTCTAGGTGGAAAATAATATGATTTTATAATTATTGATGATTTTCTCATTTTATATGGGTCTTCTTTTTGGCACATAAAGATGAAACTTTTCATGTTTTCTCAAAATTTTATCGAAAAGTCACAAATAAAAAAAATTTTAATTCAAAATATTCGAAGTGATCATAAAATAAATTTAAAAATTAAGATTTTAAAAAATTTTATGATGAAAAAAGTATTGACCACAACTTTTCAGTACCTAGGACACCCCAACAAAATGGGATAGTAGAAAGAAAAAATAGAACTCTTGAAGAAATGGCCTGTACCATGCTATATGAAAATAACCTTCCAAGATATTTTTGGACGAAAGTAGTTAACATGGTATGTTACATATTAAACCGTGCTTTAATTAGATCAATTTAAAAAAAAACTCCTTATGAGCTTTGGAAAAAAAGAAAATCAAACATTGCATATTTTTATGTTTTTGGTTGTCGATGTTTTATTTTGAACAATGGTAAAGAAAGACTAAGAAAATTTGATGCAAAATTCGATGAAGTAATTTTTCTTAGTTACTCCTCTTCTAGCAAAGCTTTTAGAGTTTTCAACAAAAGAACTTTAATAGTAGAGAAGTCAATACATGTTATTTTTTATGAAACTAACGATCTTCCTTCAAGAAAGAATGAAGGTATTGATGATGCAGATCCCCTTATAGAAAGAATGAAGGAGATCACTCTAAAAGACTCAACCATTCAAGATGATGAAGAACATGAAGACAAACAGGATGAGGAAGGTAAAGAACAACAAGAACAACCTCTAGGTACAAATGATCTACCCAAAGAATGGAGGTATGATCACAATCATCTCAAGAAACTAATCATTGGTGATCCTACACATGGTGTAAGAACTCGCTCTTTACTTAGAGATGCATTCAATCATTTTACTTTTATCTCTCATCTTGAACCTAAAACTATAGATGAAGCTGAAAAAGATTATAATTGGATAAATGCAATGCAAGAAGAACTTAATCAATTTGAAAGAAATAATATATAGACTTTAGTTTCAAGATCTAAAAATTATTCAATAATTGGCACAAAATGGGTATACAGAAATAAATTGGATGAACATGAAAATGTGATAAGAAATAAAGCGAGATTAGTTGTAAAATATTATAATCAAGAAGAAGGAATTGATTTTGATGAGATCTTTGCACCTGTTGCTAGATTAGAAGTAATTAGACTTCTACTCGCATATGCTTGCTTTATGAATTTTAAGTTATTCCAAATGGATGTCAAAAGTACTTTTCTAAATGGATATATTGCTGAAGAAGTTTATGTAGAACAACCTCCAGATTTTAAAAATCATGCTTTTTCTAATCAGTTTTTAAATTAAACAAAGTATTACATGGTTTGAAACAAGCACCTAGGGCTTGGTATGAAAGGCTAAGCAAATTTCTGCTTAATAATGATTTTTCAAGAAAAAATGTAGATACAACATTTTTCATTAAAAGAAATCAAAATGATATATTAGTTATACAAATATATGTTAATGATATTATTTTTGAATTTACTAATGAAACTCTTTATCAAGATTTTGCTAAGCTCATGCAGGAGGAGTTCGAGATGAGTATGATGGGAGAACTTACATTCTTCCTCAGACTCTAAATCAAACAAACAAAGGAAGAAATCTCCATCACCCAAAGCAAGTACACAAAAGAACTACTCAGAAGATTTTAAATGGAGAACTCCAAAGCAATTGGTACACCCATGAGCCCATCATGTAAGCTTGATAAAGATGAAAGAGGTAAAAATGTAGACTTAAAATTTTATAGAGGCATGATCGGTTCTCTATTGTATTTAACTGCTAGTAGATCAGATATTATGTTTAGTATTTGTCTTTGTGCTCGCTTTCAATCAAATCCGAAAGAATCTCACTTGAATGCAGTTAAAAGAATCTTTAGATATTTAAATGGTATACAAACTCTAGGACTATGATATTCTAAAGACTCATCAATTGATTTGATAGAATATTCAGATGTCGATTTTACTAGATGTAGATTAGATAGAAAAAGTACTAGTAAAACTTGCTAATTTCTTGGAGTTAACTTAATTTCTTGATTTAGCAAGAAGCAAAACTCGATAGCACTGTCTACGACCGAGGCCGAATACATTACTGTCGGAAGTTGTTATGCTCAAATCTTGTAGATTAAGCAACAACTTGAAGATTTTGGCATCAAACTCAATGAAACTCCCAGAAGATGTGATAACACTAGTGCTATAAATCTAACTAAAAATCTAATTCAGCATTCTAGATCAAAACATATTGAAATTAGGCATCATTTCATAAAAAAATATGTAAAAAATAAAGATATAATTCTTGATTATGTTTGTACTGAAAAATAATTGGCTGACATCTTTACCAAGGCCTTAAGTGAAGATAGATTTTATAAAATTAGGAGAGAACTAAGAATCCTTGATCCATTAGCTTAGGTATCTCTCTGATTCCAAATTCTTATTGCCAAAAATTCATTGAACCAAATCTATTGAGCTCAATTCTCATTTTTCTTAAGAGCTCAAAAGTTCAAAACTATCATTCACATGATCAATACTTGGGTAAACATCCTTCTCTTAGA
Source organism: Elaeis guineensis (assembly GCF_000442705.2). Classification (NCBI taxonomy): domain Eukaryota; kingdom Viridiplantae; phylum Streptophyta; class Magnoliopsida; order Arecales; family Arecaceae; genus Elaeis; species Elaeis guineensis. Next base: position 68,234,350 of record NC_025996.2, read on the forward strand.
GTTTCAAATTTTTTTGAAATTATCCCATCATTCTTTTGAATTTTTCTGTGCCATGAGTCGAACCCCAGGGTCGACCCTAAGTCAAACTTGAAATTTTGTCAAAATCCTTCGGGTGCTCTCTTCTTATTGAAAATTTTTTTTTTGAGCCGACTCAGCCCTTCATCTTCTTCCTCCCACCGAACCAAAAGCTCTCCATCTCTTCTCCCTCAAACCAAAGATTTTTCTAAATATCTCCTCTCATCGATTTTCACTCTTCAAATCGCCCGTTTAGGAATCAAGTTCCTCTCCTCTTCCTTCTTCATTTGGGGTGGTTCGAGATTGCCCTAGACTCTACCCGTCTTCTCCAAATCGACACATTATCTCTCCAAAATTCTTGCCTTTTTTCCTTCCAAAATCCTTTCCTCTCTGCCTCACATTTAGTCTCCTAAGCTCCTTTCAAGTCTCTCTTGACCTAATGGCTCCCAAAATGAAGCTACCACAAAGAAGAAAATCTGTTCGAGGGTTGGAAAAGAGTGTGCGCAGAAAGAGATTAGCAGTCGAGCCCTCTCCTGCTCCAATCCCTGCTCCAAGTCCTGCTTCAGCTTCCACTCAGTTCCCAATCAGCCCAAGCAAGGTACCTCCCCAATCAACCCAGGAAAAATATTGATTTCAAGTTTTTTGAAAAAGAAGAGTTTACTATTGGATCGAAAATTAAGGATGAAAATTTTACTGCTCTTTAAAGAAAAATACTTATGTTGATCTAGTCAGGAAACTTTACTTAAATTTGAGCTATAGCAATGGAACAGTGAAATCTACAGTAAAAGATATTGATGTTATTCTTGATCTAGTATATTTGGGATAGATACTGCATTTGTCTTGTGAAGGCTATACCAATATGGAGCTCCCTATTAAAGAAGAAGGAATTAATATTATCTTAGGGAGAACCTATACTGGAAGTCTAAATAAATTGGAAGCAAAAATTTTTTCTGTTGAGATGAGGCTGTTACATCACTTGGTAACCAAACTGTTTGTCCCTAGGAGTGGTAGACACGACCTTCTATCTGGTAAGAACATTTGCATTATGTACCATGTGATCACCCAAACCCCCCTGAACCTTCCAACATTGATGTTTGAGGCCATGAGGGAAACCCTGAATAGGTCCAAGGCTCACTTGCCTTTTGGTATGGCACTCACCTTAGTTTTTAGAAGGTTCGAAATCAGTTTTGAGGGGGAGACAGTTGCTAGACTATCTCATTCCGACACTATCAACCGTCACACACTGCATCGCATGGGTTTCTCTAAGACTGATGGCGGTTGGACAAAGGGTGTTGAGAAAAGAGTGGAGGATAGAGCAGAGGAGGAGGGACCATCTTCACCTCTTCGTGATCACAGAGCATCCCCAGATATTCAGTTCATATCTGATCATAAGGCTGGTCTTCCAGAGTCTGTGAGGAGGCATGCTTCAGTTCCACAGTCAGAGAGCAGGGCACATCCTTCAGAGTTCTGACTAGTAGATGATCAGATTGAGATGATATCCCAACGTGTTGCCTCCATTCTATCTCAGCAGTTTGTCACTTCAATCTGTGCACAGAGATCGACATCCCAGGATGACTCAGATCAGACTCTGATCCCTCACATTTCTATTGTTTTTCAGATGCTCACTGCTCAGTCGGTATGTATTGAGCAGCTTGAGGGATATATTTTGAGATTGACAGGCAGAGTATTAGACTTGCAGGGGCAAGTATTAGCTTTAGCCCATCTCCAGCCATATGAGGATATCACAGAGGTCTCAGATCTATCTGCAGAGGCGGCTAGACTTCGAGGAGTTTTAGAGAGTGGCTTTGACTTCTTGAGGAGAGAGATCAGGGGCTCCAGTGAGAATGCTTCTACTCAGTTCAGTATTCTGATGCAGTCTGTATCGAGAGCCTTGGATCTTTTGGACACCATCAAAATTTTCTTATTGCATAGTCCATAACTTCTCAGGCTCCAGATCTTCTCACCCCTCTACTCGTGCTGGTACCTTTATCCGTGATCGAGACAGACGTGGTCGAGGTCGTGCTCGTGGACTTGATCCTACATCTCCTCACCCTATCTCTGATTCTTCAGATTCTGATCCCTCTAGTCATGATATCTATTAGATCTAGATTAGTTTATCTCCTATGTCTAGGATCTATCTTATGGACCTTGTATTTGTTGGCTAATTAACTCTTGGATAGTTTCTATCTATGACTTTTGTATTTTGAGTTGACTCGTGTATTGGGACACCTTTTGTATTCAGTCACTTTTGAATATATATATATATATATGTGTGTGTGTGTGTGTGTGTGTGTGTGGCTTTTAACTTTCAATGAATGTCTATGAATGTGATCAAATTAAATTATTTTAATTATAAAATATGAAAAATAACTCATATTAGTGCTGAGAAATACTATGAATTGCAATATCTTCTAGATGAGCAAATTGATATATCCTTTATATTTGCTATGTTGAGGGGGAGTAGAGAAATAAGCAATCAAAGAAGGGGGATAAAGAAGTAAAATATGGTATCAAAAAGGGAGAGTAAAAAAAATATATCATTTTTGTCATCTTTCTTTTCTTTTCTCTATCCTTAAAATCTCTTAAGATCTTAATTGATACTATCAAAAAGGGAGAGTAAAGAAAATTTGTCCTTTCAAGATCCCTTAAAAGGAGGAGTAGAGAATCTTAATTGATGCTGTCAAAAAAGAAGAGTAGAGAATCAAAATCGAATTTGAGCAATAAGCAATAAAGAAATGAGTAATAAGCAATAAAGAAATTAGTAATAAGCAAAATTGTTAAGCAAATGTGTCAAAGAACCAAAATCGTCAGCTCTTTTTTTATCTAATTTTCAAAGCAAATAAACTTATAAGCAAATTTTAAATTGATCTTCAAACTGCTTATGATGCATTTCGTTCAAATACTTGGCTATGATATTGAAGTGATGCATCTTCATAAATTTGAAATTCATATTGAATGCTTTATATATGCTTTTGCTCAAGTATTTTGTCATCATCAAAAAGGAGGAGATTGTTGCTCTTTGAATTGATTTTGATGATTACAAAGCATTTGAGAGGGTTACTAATGATTTTGGCTTAAAAAAAGATTTATTGTATTTTAGAGACAAAATCATAATTTTATCAAGTTCTGATTCGGAAGCCTCAAGAGCAAGAGTAGAAGATTTGTAATCTATTGAAGGTAATTTTAATATTTTTGTATGTGTATTTTAAAAGAAAATCATGTTTATAAATTTGAGTCGATCCATGAGTCGACTCATGGTAAAAGGGGCTGAACGGCACGCTGAATTCTTTAGCTGGCATACCCAATTGAGTCAACCCCATGAGTCGACCCTATGAGTCAACCTCTGTTGCTGTGCAAGCTAAAGATATAGAACTATTCTGCGTCACATGAGTCGACCCCATGACTCGACCCCTATGCATGAGTCGACCCCTGCGATGGGAAAACTCTGCAACGACTAGTTTTTAGCTCATTTTGCTGCATTTAATACCCATTTAATATACTCCAATGGTTCTATTTCAGTCCAGATTACTCTCCACCATTATTTGAAGTTATAAAAGGCACTTAAAGGAGGGAATCAATAAAAGGTTTCGAAAAGTTCTTCAAGCATTCATTTCAACCCTAAGCAAGAGCCCTCTTAAAAGTTCAAAAAGCTTTTATTTCAAGTTCACCAACCCCTCAAGAGCTAATTCAAGTCTTCAACCACCTTGAGAAAAATCAGAAGAGCTTCATTCTTATTGTGTAAAGTGTATTTAAAGCTTTATTTGCTCATTAAATGAGCTACATCTGTATTTCTATGTGATTAACTGCTATACTCTATTTTGAGTTGATATTTTATTTTGAAAAAATTTCAAAATGTAGAAAGATTGATCCAAACCTTGAATCGAATTGCATTAAGTTGGCTTGTACCGAAATAAGTGTTCTAGCTTGGAATAGCTAGAGTTGGAGTTTCGACGTTGTATTCGGGTTGAATACGATTTAGTGAATTTGAATTTCATGTAAGAGCTTGGAGAGTGGATGTAGGTGCAAGATTGGCATCGAACCACTATAAATCTTTTTATTTGTGTTGTGCTTACTTGCTCTCCTTTTAAATTTTCTTATCTTCTTGCATTCTTGCATCCAATTTCTACACCTTGCATAAATTTCACTCTCCACATTTATCCTGCTCATTGTTAAATAATCCTCATAGTTGTAAGTTGATTTTTAAATTTTTAAAAATCCAATTCACCCCCCCTCTTGGGTTGCATAGCTGGGCAACAAAGATGTTATAAAAACATAATGGAAAATCATACCAAAGAGTAGGAGGATATAATCTTGGATCGAAATGTCATAGGATGCAGAGAAAGGCTCTCGTATTACTTCCTATTGGCCTATATAATTTTTTGACAGCCGTTACGATATCCTGTTGCCTGTTTATAACTTTTTGTATCATCATTATTATTTTTTACTATAATAATAAGTCAAACAAAGTTCAAAATATCATAAAAATATAATAGGATATCATAACAGTCCTTAGAAGGTCATAAATATTGATCGAAATATCATAAGATGTGAAGAAAGGCTCCTGTATTACTTCCTATTGGTCTATATGACTTTTCGATAATGGTTATGATATCCTATTGCCCGTTTATGACTTACTATATCTTTGTTATTACTTTCCATTATAATTATAAGTCAAACAAAATTTAGGAAGGCTTCCATGTTGCTTGCTACTTTGCTATATGACTTTTCGATAGTGGTTATTATATCCTATTATCCTATTATCCATTTATGACTTTCTGTGTCATCATTATTATTTTTCATTATAATGATAAGTCAAAGAAAGTTCAGGATATCATAAAATATAATAAGACATCATAGCAGTCAATAGGTGGTCATAAATGTTGATCAAAATATCGTAGGATGTAGAGGAAGGCTTCTGTGTGGCTTGCTGCTGGCCTATATGACTTTTGATAGTGGTTATGATATTATGCTATTCATTTATGACTTTCTGTATCGTTATTATTACTTTTCATTGTATAAATCAGGAAAAATAATTCTATTTAAACATACCATTTAATGGTATATCCTACAATTAGGAAGAATAGGTCATGGTTACTATTCATGCAGTTGTATTGAGCATCAAGATGTTAATGATGCTTGCACAACTTCATACAAAGTCATTCTAAGTGTTGTATGCTTTTAAAGATGTTGTGTGATGAAATAGAAAGTCATAAAAGGCTACAGGGTTTCATTATAAGACAATAGGAGGTTATAATTTGGATCAAAATCTCATAGGATGTGGAGGAAGGCTTCTATGTTGCTTGCTGCTAGTCTATATGGCTTTTCGATAGTAGTTATGACCCCTTATTGCTTGTTAATGACATTTTGGGTCATCATTTTTACTTTCTATTGTACTAATCTAAAAAAGATAATCCATTTCAGCCTACCTAATGCATTAATTTCATTTAACTATCAAAAGAGCTGATGTAATAAAAGAATTACAAAAAAAATAATCTAGGTTGCCACTGTAAGATGATGCAGGGGTACTACTGGCCCACAATGCAAGATGATACAGCCAACTTCGTCAAATGGTGTGATCGATGCCTGAGAAATACAAATATCCAATATCAACCGTCTGTCCCACTGGCTTTTATAGCCGCTCTCTGATCATGTGCTTAGTGGAGGATGAACATTTTAGGTCTTTTCCCACTAGCATCGGATCAGAGAAAGTTTTTATTGGTGGCCATTGATTATTTCATCTAGTGGATGGAAGTCGAGCCTCTCACCAAAATCACTGAAGCCAAAGTGACTGACTTCATTTGAAAGTCCATAATCTGCAGGTTCGATCTTCCATAAGTGCTAATCACTGACAACGGATGTCAGTTTTCAGGCTCCAAGTTTGTCGAGTTTTGTCAAAGTTACAGCATCACCCATTACTTCACTTCAGTAGAGCATCCACAAGCTAACGGTGAGGTCGAGGTAACCAATCGCACTCTTCTATAGGGAATGAAAGCAAAGATTGGCAGGGCCAAAGGAGCATGGGTGGAAGAATTGCATAGTGTATTATGGGCTTACTGAACCACCCAGAGGACACCCACTAGAGAGACCCTTTTCAATCTTTCCTACGGGACAGAAGTCATCATCCCAATGGAAATTAGACTCCCATCACAGGGGGTGGAGAATTATGATGAGCAAAATAATGGGGAGCAGCTTCGTTGAAGGAGTCCATAAAAAAGTGAGGGTGGCATGATATTACAATTTTCATGTCCAGAGTAAAGAATTTAAGACTGGAGATTTAGTTTTATATCGAGCTGAAGTCTCCCAACCTACAGAATATGGGAAGTTATCTCTTCATTGAAAAGGTCCTTATCAAGTGGACAAAGTCATTAGACCTGAGACTTATTGTCTTAAGCAGATGGACGGAATGCCTTTATCACGGCCATAGAATTTTGGAAACTAGTGAATGTACTACCAGTAATATATTGGTCACTTATTGAATGGAGTATTTTTCTTTTAAAGATGTTGCCGCTCTTCTACTTTTTTTTTTATGAAAATATGATTTTAATATGAGCATCCTCCGAAGATTAACCAATTACAACATTGCGAAGATGCCTAATTCAATGAAAAAGAAAGGCAATGGGAATAAAAAGTATAAGAAAGGTATGCATAAAAAATCTACTTTCATTTCTTCCAATATTTACAAACACCATGCCAGAAAAGTATCACACACCCAAAAAAAACAAAGAAGAAAAAGTGCTCCTCCGGACCAGTAGCATATTGGTCACATCAAGACCAAGATCCAAGATAAGGAAGACCTAATCCTCATCCAAAGAAAATGCCCCAACTTATTCATGCTGTTCCCCAAGCAGAGATGGTGCAGATTTAGCTACGGCATTAGATGTTTTATATGGGCCTTGCAGTTCTCAAAGCTCTGAACAAATCTGATGGTGGAGGCATCAAGGAGCTCCTCCTTGAAGGCCTCTGAGGCCTTGTACTCAACAACACAACATAATCGAGCCTCAACAAATGTTTCCTCCACAGTGTCCGGATGGGACACCCCTATGGCAGTGGAAGAACTCTCACCTGTGACCCTCATTGGAGGCACTGACAGAGCAGCCTTGGCATGTTTGGTAGGGACCTTCCCTCTCAGGTACTCCACCTTCTTCTTCACTGCTTCCTTAATTTGTCAGGGAGTAGGCTACATGGTAATAGGAAAGCAAAGGAGAGAGAGAAAATTTATGGGTGCTTTAGCTGTGAAGAGAAACTATTTATGGAGGATTCAAATGACATGCGCCCATTCAATGACCAATCAGACTTCGCCACATGACCTACTTCAAAATGTCAACCATCACCGCCATTTACTACGCCTTTTCCTTATCGAAGCAGAGTCAGTAGAATGCCTCAAGAATCATTTGAGCCTACCACGTGGCAACTGAAAAATAACCTAAAAGAAAAATCTTTAGTCTATTCCCTTGGAAAATTTTACTTGCCATTATGATAGATGGAGTCCCAAGGTACGTTATGAGTAGATGTTTGGACTCCCAGAAGATGAATTTATTGACCAGCTTTGACCAGTGAAGACCCAATTAATAAGACTTTTGAATCCTCCCAGAAGAAACTTCGGTCACAATGATTCTTCTCCTAGTAACCGGCAAAAATCTCGATGCCTAAGAAGTGGGGGTTAATCTATGAGGACCCTTGAAGGCCATACCCACTCTTTAGCAGATCAATGCCCATGAAAACCTTAGTAATGTGAAAACTGAGGGATGACCTATGAACCCCCAATGCCCATCGGTCCCACTTACGTAGATCAAAGATCTCGTTAGTTCGAGAAGTGGAGACTAACCTTTAAGGACCTCCGAAGGTCGCACTCGATTTTTAGTAAAGCCGACGCCCATAAGAGTCTCGACTGATTGAGAAGTGAAGGCTAACCTAAAAAGACCTTCGATGGACTATCCTACAAGGATCCTCAGGTCGTCAACTTCAGTGACATATAGAGTCGAACCCAAAGAGATGGTCATTTTGTGAAAATTTTCATAAGCCCCCTCAACGTGAAAATCATATATAGATTAAATTTGAACCATAGCACAGTCCATAAGACAGCAAACATGGGTAAGATAGAAGTTTCAAACTTCATCTTTATTAACAAATTTCTTACAAAAGTCATAAGACAAACATCTACAAAAAAGAAAGGAAAAGATACATCAATTAGTTGGAAGATCTATCTATGGCTAGTGAAACTTCAGCATCCGCAGTGCCTGACAGTTCGCCAGCTATCAAACTCATAGGGGTAGGAAGATGAGAATCAACTTTAAGAGAAAGCCTCCTGACTAGGCTATGATATTCCTCGAAGCGATGTCAATCGATTGGACCAATACCTTGCCAATTGCAATAGTTGTATCGTGCAGAGTTGAGGCGAGCGGATCTTCCAATAGATTAATAGTTGCCTTAGCATGTTCAACCACGATCGTACTCTCCATAAGTTGGATTCGAAGTTCAGACACTACATACCTGTCTTTACTTGGAGTTCCTAAAAGATCAACAATTATTCTCTGAGCTGAAATGAGTTTGTTTCGAATGTCATTGGCTACTGACCTCTTTGCATCCAACAATCGACAAAGTTCTCTAATTGTACCCTTGGTGGCAAGAAGATTGTTCTTGAGTTGGTTAATTTCCTCTTTAGCTTCATCGCCAACTTTACCCAAGGCAATAGTATGCTCCAGCTTTCATATTTCCTCTTGAGCCTTATGCAATCATTCATTGAAAGTGACTTTTGATGCATTTATCCTCTAGTTAGCATCTTCGACGAACTTCGCAAATTTATCATGCTCTATAGTTAGTCTGCATTTCTCAGAGAAACATTTTTTATTAATTTGTTTCAGGCACTTTTTCAAATGTCTCATCTCTATCGAAGCCTCCTCATTACCCTCTTCAACTTTTAGAGTTTCTTTGTGGCTTTGGCAACATCCCATTGAGTTCGATATAAGTCTTCTTCAAGACTCTCAATCTGAATCCTCAAAAACAAGGCTATCAGGTGACGCTTAGCATGATATTGGATGAACATACGATCGCAACAATCATATCAAACCAACTGAGAAAAGCAACATAAATAAATATGAACCGAAGAATATGGATAAAAAATTATCTTTTTATTGATTTTAAAGTCCTCCATTACATCGACTAGAAAAGAAAAAGAAAAGATATACAGATTTAGTTATTCCCGATCTTGGTGTGAGGATCGGCCAATGAGCTTGAGGTGACCACAGTCGGCTACTCCGACTCCACTTGCGGTGGTGAGACTGATGCAACTTCAACAGGAATGGATACGGCATGATCTCTAAAGGTGGAATAGCTTTTGAGTTTTCTCTAGTCACTTTAGTAGCCAAAGCTTTTTTTGCAACATCTTCAATTCCTTCTTCCACCTCATCCTCTTCTAAACAATACAAGAAGCTCTAGTCCATATTCAGATAATGTGCTGCCACCTTTTGATGATAAATATCCAAGCCAGTTTTGAAACCCTCTTGGTTGAAGACACATTTTTCCTCCGAAAACTCGACAGACGCACGGAAGGCTTCCACAGCCGCACGTCCGGCTTCAATGGCATGATCCTTGGCCTTCCTTTCTACATCAATAGCTTTGGCCTATGCCTTCAGTCTCCCTTCCTTCTTCGAAGCCAGTTCGACCTTGACTTTCTTCAGCTATTTTTTCAGGCGAGCAACCTTAGCTTTCGTAGCCTCCATCCTCGATTTAGCTTCAGCTTCAGAAGTTTCGACCAACTCATGCTTTTTGCACGCTTCAGCCAATTCTTCTTTGGCATCATTTATTCTATTGATAAGGGTAGCAGCATAATGCCCCTCCTGCGCCTACAAAGTAAGAAGTGAAAAAAAAAGAGGAAGTGAGGGCAAACTTACCTTCTCCAGGATGGAGATCATTCGTTTCTACTGCTTTGCGTAGCTCTCCTGCTCAACCTCCTCCAAACCAGCATCGAAAAGCATATTTTGGAAGGCGCCATGAGCAATCTTCCAATTATTAAAGACACCCCTAGCTTGCAATGAATCTGAACCCTGCTTCGGATCCATCGACCCCCGACTGAATTCGACTCCATTTGGACTGAACTAGTTTGAAGGGTAGGGAGTGCAACCGACTTCGAAGGTCGAGTCTAGAGGAGAGAAATCGAAATAGCCTCCTCCTGAGCTGAAGTTGGGAGAGCCACTTCTTTTTCACTTTCGCTTGAGGCCTTAGATTTTTTCTGAGCATCGATGGGCGAAGAAGGTGCCTTCCTTTTCAACAAACCTCTTAACAGCCTCTTTACTTCTTCAGACTTCATTTCTACAATAGAGAAGTCAGCATTTATAAAAGTAAGAAAAATGAACATCAAAAAAAATGAAGAAACCCTCACCTCTAGAGTCGATCGAACTAATACCAGCATCGAAGAGAGCTTGCTCTGATAACAACTCTTATAATGAGGAAATTCTGCATCCCCTTAAGGTTGCAAAGTGCTCTAAATCTTCATCTCCAAGTTTTGAGATCCAGAAGGTAGAATCTCTAGGCCGATCTCAATATGGAGATCTCCACTCTTCTACAGAAGGATCAAAAATAAGAAAGAATCGATCTTTCCAACCATGCATCGAAGGAGTCCCCTTATCAAAATAGAGACCTCCTTTGGGGAAGAGATGTACAATCAATCGTCTGTACATCTTTTCATGATGTAGAAGGATCGAAAAAAAAAAAGAGAAGACTGGACTCCAACTTTAGAACAAAGAATGAGAAAGCTGATGATGAAATGAAAGGAGTTAGGGATGACAGAGCAAAGGAAAAGATCAAAAAAGTGAAAGAGTTGGACAATAAAGGGATGAATAGGAAGTCTAAATTTGGCTTTAAAAGCTTCTTCATACAAACTTATCCTATTAGAAGAAAAATTTCCAACTCTACCACTTGGTTCAGGATATTCTAATTCAAAGATAGTTGGGATTCTATATCAGATGCAGATATGATTCAAATCCTCTGTACCTAATATGGACCTAATTGTGTCAGGAATAAAGGAAGGTGCAACACCATGCTCTCTACCCATGCCGATGGGGCTTCCCCTGAAGAGGAAGATGATTCGAAAAACCAATCCTCACTATGGCTCCCAAAACCTGCCATTAGATGCAAAGAGGATAAAAGAAGATGATTGAACTAAAAAAATGAAAAAAAAGTGGGAGAAAGAAGGAGACCAACCTGCAGTGATGCAATATAGGAGAGAAAGATGGTGATTCCAAAGGGAATAAGGGCAACAATCTGAAAAAAAATTGTTAATGATCGGGAAGCCATCGAGATAGAGAAGAGAACCAGAAGAGAAGAAGAAGAGTTTAGAAATGTGTAAAAAGAAAGCAGAGGACACTGCCTCATTTTTATAGGCACAAAAAATTAAAACCATCCAGGTACCGAATCCCACCTAGCCATTCGATAATCGACATGTAGCATGATCTCGTCAGCAACAGAGAGGCGTCAGTCGACCCATTAATGATTTGCACAAAAAATGAGGCATGCCATTTTTCGATCCCGCGAGCTGCTCCTTGGTCGTGATTATAGACTGATATGACTATTTGATCCATCCAAGAATCACCGACACCATTTTGGTGAAGAAGGCAGCATGTCTTCGATAAAATTAGGACTTAACTACTCCCTTCATCTGAACCAAACTCGAAAGTAGAGGAGCATGTGTTGGAGAGATATTTATCTCCCGAGCTGAAGACATGAACTAGCGAAGGGGCAGATGATGTAACTTAATTCTAGCTTCAGCTCCAAACGATCCCTAGCTTCTAGTGCTCTCACTTAAGCCAAACACTCAGTATCGATCGATCCTAACTTTGACCTTATTTTGACTCTGATTTTATTTGGACTCAGACTTCATGTCCATCTTAGTCTTTTTAATAGTCGACATCCGACATCCATCCAACACCTGTGGATGGCCAAATATCTGAATCAGCCTGACTATAGTTGAGAACTTGCTTCATCCTCCACCATTATTATTTCACTAAATCCAGTCAGTTTCAGTCATCTTCTCCCTTTAGTATATGTCTCCTTCAGACCATGCCAAAGCTCTTATGGGTGAAATTGGTCCAATCCCCCCAGCACCAATCCCAACGACATCCATATTTCCAAATTCAAAAAGGCTTGCAATATTTAACTGGCTCTAAAATGAAAAAGATAGGTGTAATAACCACCTCATAAATCTCGACTGAAAACTTCACCACATCTCGCTTAAATCGGCCACATAACTTTCTAAAATGGTTTGCTAATCTTTGTCTACAAAAAACCTCTAGAGAACCTCCCAAGGTACATGCAAATAATCTCTTTACATTCCTCTTCACCTGTTTCTATTATTATCTGACTTGAGCATCGGAGGGCCCCCATCAGAGCCAACTCTAGCCAAGACTTGCTTGTAGATTTCTTTTTCAGGAGGATGCACCATCGCTCAAGCCTCTCTGACCATGATCCGGATTATACCTACAACAATCTATAATAGAAAAGATAAACCTGATGGATATGATATATTATCTTGAAGAAACTGAAGCAGGTTAATGCTAGCAACAACCTCGGACGTATAATGCTCATAGTAGAAGAAAACTTGGATGCCCTAAAGCTCAGGTATTAGGACAACAAAATGAGAAAGAAGAGAGACAATAGAAGTATTCGTAATGTCAAGTATGAGTAAAATAGACAAAAAAGGGCATTTTTTTCAATTTAAAGTTTGAAAAAAATTAATATGATATGTATTAACTTCCCGTAACATTTGCCCCTGATACATCTTGTCTAATTAAATGTGGCATCAAATGGCTGAGTTGTATTAGGAATTGTGTCCTAAAGTCAATTGATTTATTGTAAACAATTGGACTCTTATATATGAATTATTGATCAATGGATAAAAGTTATTTTGGCAAGTTTATCATATTGACATCTTTCCTGTAGAACTCTTAATTTTATGATGAAATCTTTAGAACTATAATACAATCGATAAAGGAGAATTTATCGAATAATTTTTAAATATGTTCATGATCAAATGATACGTCATTAAAAGGATGATGACATTTATTGAGTGTAGGTCATTGTGTGTCATATAGATTGTTATCCTCATAATCAAGGAGTGTGAAGACACTAGTATGGCATACAGATGAGATATAGGAGTACATTGTCACTGAACAAGTAACTCACCAACTGAGCACTCTACTGTCAAGAGCAACTCACAAAGCATATGGGCATATGTGTCCTTCAGACCTAAGATCATCATAATGACTTGCAAGCAACTCACTATACTTTGGTGCTGGACTATTTATATTTCTAATGCAGCGACAGAAGGCTATTAAGTACAGTCAGGTACTTACGAAGTCTATGTGTAGATCGAGATAGGATTGACCCCTCTGGATTATAAGAGATAATATATTATTATATTTTAATTTAATAAAGTCATAGCCAGGATAATCCATGTGATGAATTTAAAAGGTTGAAATATAATGTGAATGACTTATTCAGGATTGACAACAAACCTGGGTCATTTTAAGCATTCAGGATTAAAGGGATGAATTATGTGATAACCATATGCGTAGGTTCTTGAATATTACTTTACAAATATTCAATCTATTCGAATATCGAAAATCATTGCTAGATGGTAACTTTAATTAGTACAAAAAATTATTTCTATATTACTGACTTAGTGTTCAAACTTATGGAGTAACGCACAAAGTCAAGCAACATATGAAATAATTGATCTAAGTCTATGCATTCAATTAAAAGTATGTGACTTAATTAAATAAATAGATTAGTTTAATTAAGAATTAAATTAAAGGTCATATGGGATTAAACAGTTGACTATGTCTAGCTAGTACCAGACATGAGGTGCATGTTTAATTTTGAGGATGATAATGATCTGATCTATGATTCAAAAGATTTATAAGAGATTAAATTTGAGTTTTAATTATTTTAGATTAGATCTAATTTAATTAAGCTTAATCAGATTAAAAATTTAAATTAAACTTGGATCAAAATCTTAATTAGATTGGGATTAACAGCTTCTTCAAGTTTGGTTCGAATCAGGTTCGAATTAAATTTGAATCGAGATAAATTTGAACTAGTTTGGATTAGATTCAAAGAGTTTCAAAACCCTGAGACTCTCTCTCATAAACTGACCGACCAAAGGAAAAAGAGGTGCTAATTATTTTCGCCCATATTGTGCATGCGTGTGAAGAAGTTCTCGCGGGAACATAAGGTGCTCTCCTTTCTCACATTGATTTTCTAGTTGGATAAGGTTAGGAGTCCTAACTAATTAGGCCTTTTGATCAGATATGGGCATCCAATCTATTTAAGGAGGGGATCTAACTATTGATTGGCTATGCAAGGTTTTGTGTGACAAAACAAAGAAGACCACCACTAAGAAAAATAAGGAGGAGCAGGCACTGATTTGTTTTTGGCATGGAGACCCCTTAAGCATCCTTCTTCTTGGTGTGAAGGTTCCTATCCAAGATTCCTTTCAACTCTGAGATAAGATCTCATCCTCCCCTTGCTTCCCTTCTGAGAGATCAATAACTTGAGGATCATCCTTCTTTTCTATGGGGCTCTATGTGCGTACGAAGTAGAGAGTTTGCATCTTCAGACCTTGCGAGGCATAAGATTCAAGTAATCTTTGAGGATTTTGATTCTTATTCCAGTGCATATAAGGTAGTTTATAAAGATTATAAAGTTTTAAAATAAAAAATTTTTCAAATGCACCCTGACGATCTAATCTTGATTGAATTTTTTTCCTTCAACTGGTATTAGAGCCAGATTCATAATACAGACGCATAGATAATTTATTCTATTGAGATTATATCTAGTATGTAATCAAATTTTTATGTTAGATATTGAATCTAATTGAGATCTATTATCTAAAATTTTTTGATCTAGTTTTGACTAGATTTCAAGAACCTAAATAATGGTTGATTATGGTTTGTTATAAATCTGTTATAATAAAATTTTTATTATAAAGTTTTATTGAAATAATAATTTATTTATAATCTATTTTAAATTAATTTTTATCAAAATTTTGTAAAGTTATTTCAGGTTGGAAGTTAGATTTAATCTAGATCTAAATTGAATCTATTTTGACAGATTTTTAGATCTAATTTTAAATAAAATTCTGCATAACATAAAAATAGGTTTAATCAGAATTTTATTTTTTATGCATTCATATGTATTTCTGAATAATTTTCTATGTGATTCTAGATCTAAAATTAATTATTTTATATACTGTATAAATATAAGTTCATATTTAAAATATTATATAATGATGTGATGTAATTAGATTAGATACATAATATGTATGATGTGATCATGTTCATATATGTGCACACCTGAATTTTTATTTATTGCATATGTAGATACAATTAATTTTAAAATTAGATTTTTAATCTTAGTAGCCCAGCACTCGAATTGAAATGATCACCAAGATATCCGATCATAACAGGTAGTAGGGATTAAGTTCCTCTCTTTTCCATTCGATGGATTCTCTTATGATGAGTAGGTATACCACTACGATCAAATCTCATAAAAAAATAATAAAAAAATTTTAAAATTATTTTAACCATAAATATATTTAGATTAGATCTAAAATAATATATGATTAATTATAATTTTAGTAAAATAAATTTAAATATGAAAATTGATTTTAAGATTTGAACTATATGTTGCATGTGATATAATATGTAGAGATCTAAATTTTTTTATGATGTATTTGATGTATATATGAAATTTAGATTAGATTGATACATATTTATGTTGGGCATAGTATTCCAAAGCCAATCGTCAGCCTGTTGACGATTGTGCTCATTTTTATATTTATACATAAATTATGAATTAATAAAAATTATTTTGGTTTTTTTCATTACAAAATATTTCATCTTCTAATAAACTCCTATATTGTGGTGAAGTCCTTAGGACTATTTAGACTCGATAAAGAAGGATTTATCGTTTAGTCTTTAAATCTGTTTGCGATCAAATGATATGTTGTTACCAAGGACGATAATGTTTATCAAGCATAGGTCATTATGTGCCATATAGGTTGGTTGTCCTCTTAACCAATGAGTGTGGAGACACTGGTATGGCATACAGGTGAGATGTAAGGGTACATCTGCACTGAACGTGACTGACTCCGGAGCTATTTCTGCTGTCAAAATTTACTCTGATGGAATATGGGTATAAATATCCCTCCGATCTGAGACCACCACGGTGATTTACAAGCAATTCACTGTACTTAGGCATTGGACTACCTGAATTTTTAATTCAGTGACGGAAGGTTACTGGATGTAGTCAAGTACTTGACTTGTCGGTGCATGTGTCAAGATGGGATTGACCACTCTAGTTTAGGAGCTGTATACGGTCGTGTTTCAATTTAGCAAAACCTTGATCAGGGTAGTCCTTGTGAGGAGTCACAGGACTGTTTGAGTTGAGCACGATTCGGATGATCTGATCAGGGTTGACAATTTAACCCTGAGTCATCCTAAACACAGAGGTCAAAAGGATGAATTATACAGTAACCATATTCATATAGGTTTTGAGTATTATGATTGTGACTCTTCGACCTATCCAGATGTAGGGTACCATTGCTAGATGGTCACTTCGATTAGTACAGGAATTGGTTCCTGTGCTACCGGCTTAGGTTTGAACCTGCAGGGTCACACACATTAGAGGTTCCTATCTGATCTGATGGCTGATGTAGAATCTTACATATTTGACACAGTGATCGAGAATCAGGATTCTCTGATCATGAGTTTCACACATTATGGGTACCGGGGTCAAGAGTCCCACTGGTTGGGACTTTTCAATCAGGGTTACATATCGAAGAATTCTGATGCCTGATTGCCCATCGGATTTGGATTCAATATTTATGAGAGGTTTAATTAATGATTTGATCACTAATTAACTCAATTTGATTGAGTAATTATTTTTGGATCAAGTCCAATTGAATTGGATTCAGTTGGGTTTGACCCGATTAGGTTAAAAGTTGACCTAATCATCGAGATGGTTTGGTCCCTGATTTGATCAGGGGTTGGGCTTAATCAATTTTTGATTTGATTAAAATTTTATTGAGCCTAATTAAGTATAATTTAGTTGGGTTTAAATTAGTCTAATTGGACCTAACTTATTTGGTTCAATTAGGTTGGTTTAAATAATTAAACTACCTTGACCCAATCTCCATGCGCCACCTCACTTCCATTGCACCCATTTGAATTCATGAGAAGGAATTTCTCATGAATTTTTTTCTCATGCCAAGCCCTCTCCACACCCCACTTTAATGTGCCATATGAATGGATAAGGATGATTGGTTGGCCATTCAAATTCAAAATAAAGTTTGAATTTGAATGGGCAACAATCTTTGCACCTTATCCCTTTTTTTTACGCCCCATTTATTACATAAGAAAAGATTTCTCATGAAATCACTCCATGCATAATTTAAGCCATGCCTCACACCTTTAGTGGATAAGGGATGAGTTGGTGTCTATTTGAATTTAAAATTTGATTTGAATTCAAATGTGCAATTACTCATCTTTATCCTTTCTTTTGGATAAGACGTTTGACGTTGTTATAGAAGGAGGAGAAGAGTGGGGCGTGCAAGAAGAAGATTTTTAGAGAAAAATTTTGGGGCATAAGAAGTCTTGTGCGTGAGAAGGAAGTCCATATCCTTTCAAGAGAAAAAGAAAGAAAAGAAAGAAAAGTGGGTGCAAGGTTTTCGGTGAGTTCCCTAGAGTTTTAGCCTGGGCTTCGGAAAGTGAGAAAGTAAGCTACGAGTATCGTGAGCCCACAAAATCTCAGGGAGATCTTCAACATCCTCTCAAGCATGTCTGTTGATGATCTGAAATATCTGAAGAATCGACAGACATCGATCGAAGGAGTTCGATCAGCATCGGCCGTCAAAAGGACTCTACAACGAGCTAGCACTCGTGAGGAGTCGATCAGATCGGGAGCTTCATGTGGATGATCTACAAAGGCCAGACATGCTGTGCGACTACGTCGCAACGATCAGACTCTCTCGAGAGTGATCAAATTACGATAATCTTCTACCCGCACAAAGGTATTGTATTATGAATACATTACAGTAAAGTGTTTATTGTTCGTATTTGAATTTCAAATTTAAATGCATGCATGCTATATATCATATTTAGATCCTAGTGTAGGGTAAATTTATATTAATTAATTAGATTAATTAATATTTTTTTACTATAAAATCATAATTTTAAAAAAAAATTAAAATTATCATTTTACCCCTGCACAGAATTTTCGCCACAAATAGTATCAGAGCAGGTTCTTAGATATGATATATATATATATATGCATGCGTAGATTAAGTTGTAATCTAAAAGTTTAAATTTGAAATTTAAAATTCAAAATTTAAATTTTGAATTTTGAAAGTTGTTCAAAATTCAAAATTCAAAAATTTAAAATTTAAAATTTGAATTTTGAATTTTGAAAGTTGTTCGAAATTCAAAATTCAAAAAATTTAAAATTCAAAATTTGAAATTTGAATTTTGAAATTCAAAATTCAAATTTTAAAAATTTGAAATTCAAAATTTGAAATTTGAAATTTAAAATTTGGATAAAATTTCAAATTTAAAATTCAAAATTTAAAATTCAAAATTTGAAATTCAAAATTTAAAATTTGAAATTTGAAATTTATTTAAAATTTGAAATTCAAAATTTAAAATTTAAAATTTAAAATTTAAATTTTGAAATTGGTATATTTAGATATACTTGATCCAAGTAGCAAGTAATCGAATTGGGTTGGTTGCTATGGCCATCCGGTCATAGGAGAAAAGTAGGATTTAAAGGCCCTCTCCTCCCATTTGATGGGGTCTCCTATGGCGGTAGGGGTGCCGCTGTAATTATATCCCATGCAGATGAAGCAGCAAAAATAATTAAGATATAAAGGTTCAATTATAAAATTTATCATGAATGTGTTAGATTAGATCTAAAGAAATTTCATGATTTATTTTGATTAAGTTATTTTCTGTTATGTAATTAGCAATAGGATTGCTATTTATGAAATGTGCTGATCTATTTGTGAAATGAGTCAATATATTTGATGAATAAAAAATAAAATCTTTCAAATTTGAAAATTATTTTCGAAATGCCAAACCCTGACCCATCAGCCCAAATACTTAATTAAAAGAATTAAGTGTTGTCTAGTAGGTCTAGAATTGTGAATTAAGACCTAAGACAATTGCATAAACTTATGGGTCAATGGGTTAGATGGATTAGGTCCATAATTGGGTTAGACCTAAAGTTAGCTTAAAGAAATAGACTAAATTAGAGTAATTGGTCAAATCTAATCAAAAGTTAAATTAGATTAGGTCAAGGATACTCTAGACTCAACTCCAATAGTTGTAGTTGAATGGGTCCATGTCTTTAACTAGACCAAGATGGACTTAATTCATGGCTACGCGGTGGAATCCTATTTACTAAGTTGATCAAATTAAAACTAATGAACCGGTTGGTGTCTAACGTAAGTTTGACAGTTTGACCAGTGGTTTTTAAGCGGGAGCTACTCGCAATGATTTGATCTCTGACGAGTTAATGGCTTATCCCCACCACTGATCTCACTTATCTAGCCAACCTGGTGAATTAGATTTTGATTAGATCACTTGGTGATTAGGGCTCACCCATATCATTAGGTAAATCAGTTTGATTGATTTAGGTGCTCCTAATGCCAGCTTTAATTAAATTCTTTTTAATCTGACTTAGTGAAGTCAGTGGGAGGATTAAAATTGGCTGGATATTTTCTTCTCATCTATCCTTTAATAAAATCCTCAAAAATTATTAGGTCCCCAAAAATGATTAAGTTATATTGATAACTAAGTCATAGCCTCCCATTAAGTGAGTGATAATGAGTCCATTAGTTTAATAATCATTGGAGGCCCAAACGCCTGGTGCTTATTGACTAATGGAATTATCATTCATAATATGATAATTTGGTTTGAGTCTTTCTGATGGTAATCAGGTTGGCCGGCCAAAGTTAGGCCTGATCATTTATTGGTCCGATTCACCAAATCAAATCATGTTAATGGTTGGACCTAATCAGATCTTTTCAGTGGAGGCCAAAACCTACTGATTAGGTTCTGGGGCAAAATCAATTTCTAAAAGTTGTTTAAAGAAACAACTGGTTATGAATCTACCCATAGATGCACATGGGTTGACCAACCAAAGTTGGGCTCGTGTGTAGTCTGTGTGGATTCTAGTACCCACTAAGGAATTAAAGTAATTCCTCGAATTGGAGGTTGAGGCTACCAATTCGTAAAAATATTGGGAGAAACTTTAGACTAAAGTCCAAGTCTTTAGTATTTATAATTTATGTACTAATAGAGGTCTGGTTTTTCTTTATGCAGCTATGGCCACTATCCTGTCTCTTCGGTCATTATTAGATAATGACAAGCTCATGGGACCTAATTTCAATAGTTGGTATCGAAAATTAAAAATCATCCTTGAGCATGAGCAGATCCTTTATGTAGTAACGGATCCGACACCTGAGGAGCCAGCCCCGAACGTTAGAGGGACGGTCCGAGATACTTATCAGAAGTGGCTCAACGACTGCACCATCGTTCGGTACATTATGCTGGTGGCAATGAATGATGAGTTCAGCCGTAGGTTTGAGAATGCCCAACCACAGGAGATGCTTTAAATGTTGAACGACTCCTTTGGCACGCCTGACGATGTTGAAAGGCACAAAACTAGTTGTGTCATTTCAATGCTCGGATGAGGGATGGAGCCTCAGTCACTGATCATGTACTGTACATGATCGAAATGATTGAGCACCTAAGTAAACTGGGCTTTCCCCTGCACGAGCAGCTCGGTAAGGATGCGATCCTTAATTCTCTGCCCAAGTCCTACCTTCCCTTCCTTACTCATTTTTGAATGACAAAGCCTGTAGTAAACTACCACGGCTTGTTGGGGTTGCTGCAGAACTTTGAGAAGGACCACCAGCTCCATAAGGAGTCGATAAATATTGTGGAAGGGTCTTCTTCTGGTTGTCGACCCTTTAAGAAAGAGAAGAAGAACAAGAAGAAGAAGAATAAGAAGGTGCAACCGCATGCTGGGATGTCTGCACATGGTTAGACCAAGAGCGCAAGCTCGATCAGAGCCAGGGGAGTGCTTCTTTTGCAAGAAGCAGGGGCACTGGAAGAGGAACTATCCTCTATACGTTGCCTCACTGGACCTGAAAGGCCAAAGAAGATGCAAGGTACTTATATGATAACACCTTGCAACTTTTTCATTTGTGATACTACTGCCTGGGTATTGGATACCGGAAGTCCTTATCATATTTGCAATTCGATACAGGGTCTGCAGGTCAGTAGGAGATTTGATGAAGGCGAGAGGTTCCTGAACGTTGGAGATGGAAGCAAAGTTTCAGTTCTAGCATTAGGAATCATGAACCTTGTAATCAATTCTCGAAACGTAATTCTGAGTGAATGTCACTATTGTCCAAGCTTTTTATTAAATATTATTTCTGTAGGCCTTTTGTCCATGAATGGTTATCAATTTTTAATAAAAGAAAATGTTTGCAATATCATTTTGAATGGTGTTACAATGTTTATTGGACAACTTAATAATGAAATTTACTTTCTATCATAACCTATTAATATGGTTCAAACCTCCGGTAAACATCCTAGAATAGATAATGTGTCAGAAGTCTAACTTTGGCACTGTAGGCTAGGTCATATCAATAAGAACAGGATAAACAGATTGGCTCAAGAAGGAATTTTGAAGTAGGTGATTGTGAATCACTTCCAACCAGTGAATCCTGTCTTCTTGGTAAAATGACCAAATCACCTTTTACTGGAAAAGGTGAGCGAGCCAGTGAACTCTTGGCTCTAGTACATTCTGATGTATGTGGACCCATGAGCTCAAGTACAAGAGATAGATATTTCTACTTCATAACCTTCACAGACGACCTATCGAGGTATGGATATGTCTATTTAATGAAGCATAAATCGGAGTCATTTGAAATATTCAAACTATTCTGAAATGAGGTAGAAAAATAAACTGAAAAGTGTATTAAAACTCTTCGATCTAATCGAGGAGGTGAATACCCTTTCAATGATTTTCTGACATATCTTGGAGAGAATGGGATTCTCTCTCAGTGGACTCCTCCTGGAACACCACAACATAATGGTGTATCTGAAAGGAGAAATCGGACATGGTTGGATATGGTTTGATCCATGATGGGGTTTGCTGGTCTGCCGATCTTTCTCTGGGGATATGTGCTCGAATTGGCTTGTTACCTTCTAAATAGAGTTTTGAGTAAGTCTGTAACCAAAATGCTATATGAGATATGGATAGGACGTAAGCCAATACTCTCGTACCTTAGGATTTGGGGGTGTCCGGCTTATGCTAAATATTTAATTACGGACAAACTTGGACCTAGGTCTGACAAGTGTAATTTTATAGGATACCTAAAAGAGACCAAAGGGTATTACTTCTACCTAGCTGATGAGCAAAAAGTATTTGTCAGCCTTAAGGCAATCTTTTTGGAAAAGAAGTTCCTTGGTGAAGGGACTGTTGCCTCTAAGATCGAACTTGACGAAGTTCGACAGGTGAAAAAACCGACACAAGTTGCTGAACCTGAATCGGATTTGGTTAGATCAGATCCGGAGCCCATTGTTCAAGCACCCTTAAGGTGATCTGGTAGAGTACCACGTCAACCGGACAGATATTATGGTTTCTTGATCTGGGATGGCGATCCTATCGAACTTGATGAAAATGATGAGGATCCGATCACTTACATGGATACAATGCAGAGATCCGACTCTGAGAAATGGCTGGAGGCTATGAAATCTGAAATGGAGTCCGTGAAGGTCAACGATGTGTGGACATTGGTTGACCCACCCGAAGGAGTAAAACCCATAGGGTATAAATGGGTCTTCAAGAAGAAGAGAGGCACAGACGAAAAGGTGAAAACCTATAAAGCCCATCTGGTTGTCAAGGGATATCATCAACGTTATGGTATAGACTATGACGAGACATTTTCTCCTGTGGCAATGCTCAAATCCATTCGGATTATGCTTGCGATAGCTGTCCATCTGGACTATAAAATCTGACAGATGGATGTGAAGACAGCTTTCCTAAATGGAGAGCTGGATGAAGAGGTGTATATGATACAACCTGAAGGATTCACATCTACTGATGAGTCTAAGGTGTGCAGACTACAGAGGTCCATTTATGGACTTAAGCAGGCATCCCGGAGTTGGAATATACGTTTTGATAAGACGATCAAGACGTATGGCTTCGTTAAGAATGGAGAAGAACCATGCATTTATAAGTGGGCTAATGGTCCAATAGTAGTATTTCTTATATTGTATATGGATGACATTCTCTTAATCGAGAATGATGTCCCTGCATTATAGAGAATAAAGATTTGACTGTCGTCACAGTTCTCCATGAAGGATCTGGGAGAAGCTTCCTACATCCTAGGGATGAGGATCTATAGGGATAGATCGAAAAGGTTGCTTGGTTTATCTCAGTCCACGTACAATGATACTATGTGAAGAGGTTCAGCATGGAGAATTTCAAGAAAGGCTATCTTCCGATAGACCATGAAATTTTCTCTCGAAGAGGGATTGTCCGACAACACCTCAAGAGAGAGACGCATGGGTAGGATTCCATATGCTTCGACAGTGGGATCTATCATGTACGCCATGATATTTATATGACCAGATGTGGCATACTCACTAGGGGTAGTGAGTAGATACCAATCTGATCCAGGGGAGAATCACTGGAAGGTTATTAAAACCATTCTGAAGTATTTAAGAAATACTAAGGACCAGTGGCTTGTTTATGGTGAATCGGACGTGGACATATAGGGTTTACAGACTCTATTTCTAGTCTGATCACGATGACAGCAAAAGTGTGTCGGGATTTATTTTTACCCTTAATGGTGAGGCTATCTACTGGAAAAGTTTCAAGCAGCACACAGTGGCTGATTCAGTTTGCGAGGTGGAGTATGTCACCGCATCAGATACTGCCAAAGAAATGGTGTGGCTGAAAAAATTCATCACCGAGCTCAGAGTAGCACCCTCCCTTGTTGGTCCAGTTCTGCTCTACTGTGACACTCTGGAGCTATTGCTCAGTGAAGAACCAAAGGCACACCAGCGGACGAAGTATATTCTACGCTGCTACCATCTCATCTGAAAAATTATGGATCGAGGTGACGTCGATCTTCAGAAGATCGACGGGAAGGAGAACCTGGCTGACCCATTCACTAAAGCCATTGCGGTGAAGGAGTTCGACAACTACAAGTCGAAGATGGGTATTAGATACTGCACCGATTGGCTTTAGGACAAGTGGGAGATTGTTGGAAATAGTATCCCAAAGTCAATCATCAGCCTGTTGACGGTTGTGCTCATTTTTATATTTGTACATAATTATGAATTAATAAAAATTATTTTGTTTTTTCATCACAAAATGTTTCATCTTCTAATGAACTCCTATGTTGTGGTGAAGTCCTTAGGACTATTTAGACTTGACAAAGGAGGATTTGTCGTTTAGTCCTTAAATCTGTTCGCGACCAAATGATACGTTGTTACCAAGGACGATAACGTTTATCAAGCATAGGTCGTTGTGTGCCATCTAGGTTAGTTGTCCTCTTAACCAATGAGTGTGGAGACACTGGTATGGCATACAGGTGAGATGTAAGGGTACATCTGCACTGAATGTGACCGACTCCGGAGCTATTTCTGCTGTCAAGATTTGCTTCGATGGAATATGGGTATAAATATCCCTCCGACCTGAGACCACCACGGTGACTTGCAAGCAACTCACTGCACTTAGGCACTGGACTACCTGAATTTTTAATTTAGTGACGGAAGGCTGCTGGGTGTAGTCAAGTACTTGACTTGTCGGTGCGTGTGTCAAGATGGGATTGACTACTCCAGTTTAGGAGCTGTGTACAGTCGTGTTTCATTTAACAAAACCTTGGCCAAGGTAGTCCTTGTGAGGAGTCACAGGACTGTTTGAGTTGAGCACGATTCGGATGATCTGATCAGGGTTGACAGTTTAACCCTGAGTCGTCCTAAACACAGGGGTCAAAAGGATGAATTATACAGTAACCATATTCATGTAGGTTCTGAGTGTTGCGATTGCGACTCTTCGACTTATCCGGACATCGGGTACCATTACAGATGGTCACTTTGATTAGTACAGGAATTGTTCCTGTCTACCGGCTTAGGTTCGAACCTGCGGGGTCACACACATTAGAGGTTCCTATCTGATCTGATGGCTGATGTAGAATCTTACATATTTAAGACTCAATGATCGAGAATCAGGATTCTCTGATGATGTGTTCCACACATTATGGGTACCGGGGTCAAGAGTCCCACTGGTTGGACTTTTCGATCAGGTTACATATCGATGAATTCTGATGCCTGATTGCCCATCGGATTTGGACTTAGTATTTATGAGAGATTTAATTAGTAATTTGATCATTAATTAATTCAATTTGATTGAGTAATTATTTTGGATCAAGTCCAATTGAATTGGATTCAGTTGGGTTTGACCCGATTAGGTTAAGAGTTGACCTAATCGTCGAGATGGTTTGGTCCCTGATTTGATCAGGGGTTGGGCTTAATCAATTTTTGATTTGATTAGGATTTTATTGAGCCTAATTAAGCCTAATTTAGTTGGGTTTAAATTAGTCTAATTGGACCTAACTTATTTGTTCAATTAGGTTGGTTTAAATAATTAAACCACTTGACCCAATCTCCATGCGCCACCTCACTTCCATTGCACCCATTTGAATTCATGAGAAGGAACTTCTCATAATTTTTTTCTCACGCCAAGCCCTCTCCATGCCCCACTTTAATGTGCCATATGAATGGATAAGGATGATTGGTTGGCCATTCAAATTCAAAATAAAGTTTGAATTTGAATGGGCAATCAATCTTTGCACCTTATCCCTTTTTTTATGCCCCATTTATTACATGAGAAAAAGTTTCTCATGAAATCACTCCATGCACAATTTAAGCCACGCCTCACGCCTTTAGTGGATAAGGGATGAGTTGGTGTCCATTTAAATTCAAAATTTGATTTGAATTCAAATGTGCAATTACTCATCTTTATCCTTTTTTTGGATAAGACGTTTGACGTTGTTATAAAAGGAGGAGAGTGGGCGTGCAAGAAGAAATTTTTGGAGAAAAATTTTGGAGTGTGAGAAGTCTTGTGCGTGAGAAGGAAGTCCATATCCTTCCAAGAGAAAAAGAAAGAAAAGAAAGAAAAGTGGGTGCAAGGTTTCCGGTGAGTTCCCTAGAGTTTTAGCCTGGGGTTCGGAAGTGAGAAAGTGAGCTACGAGTGTCGTGAGCCCACAAAATCTCAGAAGATCTTCAACATCCTCTCAAGACATCTGTTGATATCAGAGCATCTGAAGAATCGACAGACATCGATCGAAGGAGTTCGATCAGCATCGACCGTCAAAAAGGCTCTACAACGAGCTAGCACTCGTGAGAGTCGATCAGATCGGAAGCTTCGTGTGGATGATCCCAGAGGTCAGAACATTGTGTGACTGCATCACGATGATCAACTCTCTCGAGGTGATCAGATTACGGCGATCTTCTACCTGCACAAAGGTATTGTGTTCTGAACACATTACAGTAAAGTGTTTACTGTTCGAATTTGAATTTAAATTTAAATGAATGCATGCTATATATCATATTTAGATCCTAGTGTAGGATAAATTTATATTAATTAATTAGATTAATTAATATTTTTCACTGTAAAATCATAATTTTGAAAAAAAATTAAAATTACCATTTTACCCA
>NC_025996.2:68261256-68371256 GCF_000442705.2 Elaeis guineensis
TTATGAATTAATAAAAATTATTTTGTATTTTTATCACAAAATATTTCATCTTCTAATGAAACTCCTATGTTGTGGTGAAGTCCTTAGGACTATTTAGACTCGATAAAGAAATTTATCGTTTAGTCCTTAAATCTGTTTGCGATCAAATGATATGTTGTTACCAAGGACGATAATGTTTATCAAGCATAGGTCATTATGTGCCATATAGGTTGGTTGTCCTCTTAACCAATGAGTGTGGAGACACTGGTATGGCATACAGGTGAGATGTAAGGGTACATTTGCACTGAACGTGACTGACTCCGGAGCTATTTCTGCTGTCAAAATTTACTCTGATGGAATATGGGTATAAATATCCTCCGATCTGAGACCACCACGGTGATTTACAAGCAATTCACTGTACTTAGGCATTGGACTACCTGAATTTTAATTCAGTGACGGAAGGTTACTGGATGTAGTCAAGTACTTGACTTGTCGGTGCATGTGTCAAGATGGGATTGACCACTCTAGTTTAGGAGCTGTATACGGTCGTGTTTAATTTAGCAAAACCTTGATCAGGGTAGTCCTTGTGAGGATCACAGGACTGTTTGAGTTGAGCACGATTCGGATGATCTGATCAGGGTTGACATTTAACCCTGAGTCATCCTAAACACAGAGGTCAAAAGGATGATTATACAGTAACCATATTCATATAGGTTTTGAGTATTATGATTGTGACTCTTCGATCTATCCAGATGTAGGGTACCATTGCTAGATGGTCACTTCGATTAGTAACAGGAATTGGTTCCTGTGCTACCGGCTTAGGTTTGAACCTGCAGGATCACACACATTAGAGGTTCCTATCTGATCTGATGGCTGATGTAGAATCTTTACATATTTGACACAGTGATCGAGAATCAGGATTCTCTGATCATGAGTTTCACACATTATGGGTACCGGGGTCAAGAGTCCCACTGGTTGGGACTTTTCAATCAGGGTTACATATCGAAGAATTCTGATGCCTGATTGCCCCATCCGGATTTGGAATTCAATATTTATGAGAGGTTTAATTAATGATTTGATCACTAATTAACTCAATTTGATTGAGTAATTATTTTTGGATCAAGTCCAATTGAATTGGATTCAGTTGGGTTTGACCCGATTAGGTTAAAAGTTGACCTAATCATCGAGATGGTTTGGTCCCTGATTTGATCAGGGGTTGGGCTTAATCAATTTTTGATTTGATTAAAATTTTATTGAGCCTAATTAAGTATAATTTAGTTGGGTTTAAATTAGTCTAATTGGACCTAACTTATTTGGTTCAATTAGGTTGGTTTAAATAATTAAACTACCTTGACCCAATCTCCATGGCCACCTCACTTCCATTGCACCCATTTGAATTCATGAGAAGGAATTTCTCATGAATTTTTTCTCATGCCAAGCCCTCTCCACACCCCACTTTAATGTGCCATATGAATGGATAAGGATGATTGGTTGGCCATTCAAATTCAAAATAAAGTTTGAATTTGAATGGGCAACAATCTTTACACCTTATCCCTTTTTTTACGCCCCATTTATTACATAAGAAAAGATTTCTCATGAAATCACTCCATGCATAATTTAAGCCATGCCTCACACCTTTAGTGGATAAGGGATGAGTTGGTGTCTATTTGAATTAAAATTTGATTTGAATTCAAATGTGCAATTACTCATCTTTATCCTTTCTTTTGGATAAGACGTTTGACGTTGTTATAGAAGGAGGAGAAGAGTGGGGCGTGCAAGAAGAAGATTTTTAGAGAAAAATTTTGGGGCATAAGAAGTCTTGTGCGTGAGAAGGAAGTCCATATCCTTTCAAGAGAAAAAGAAAGAAAAGAAAGAAAAGTGGGTGCAAGGTTTTCGGTGAGTTCCCTAGAGTTTTAGCCTGGGCTTCGGAAAGTGAGAAAGTAAGCTACGAGTATCGTGAGCCCACAAAATCTCAGGGAGATCTTCAACATCCTCTCAAGCATGTCTGTTGATGATCTGAAATATCTGAAGAATCGACAGACATCGATTGAAGGAGTTCGATCAGCATCGGCCGTCAAAAGGACTCTACAACGAGCTAGCACTCGTGAGGAGTCGATCAGATCGGGGAGCTTCATGTGGATGATCTACAAAGGCCAGACATGCTGTGCGACTACGTCGCAACGATCAGACTCTCTCGAGAGTGATCAAATTACGATAATCTTCTACCCGCACAAAGGTATTGTATTATGAATACATTACAGTAAAGTGTTTATTGTTCGTATTTGAATTTCAAATTTAAATGCATGCATGCTATATATCATATTTAGATCCTAGTGTAGGGTAAATTTATATTAATTAATTAGATTAATTAATATTTTTTTACTATAAAATCATAATTTTAAAAAAAAATTAAAATTATCATTTTACCCCTGCACTGAATTTTCGCCACAAATAGTATCAGAGCAGGTTCTTAGATATGATATATATATATATATGCATGCGTAGATTAAGTTGTAATCTAAAAGTTTAAATTTGAAATTTAAAATTCAAAATTTAATTTGAATTTTGAAAGTTGTTCAAAATTCAAAATTCAAAATTTAAAATTTAAAATTTGAATTTTGAATTTTGAAAGTTGTTCGAAATTCAAAATTCAAAAATTTAAAATTCAAAATTTGAATTTGAATTTTGAAATTCAAAATTCAAATTTTAAAAAATTTGAAATTCAAAATTTGAAATTTGAAATTTAAAATTTGGATAAAATTTCAAATTTAAAATTCAAAATTTAAAATTCAAAATTTGAAATTCAAAATTTAAAATTTGAAATTTGAAATTTATTTAAAATTTGAAATTCAAAATTTAAAATTTAAAATTTAAAATTTAAATTTTGAAATTGGTATATTTAGATATACTTGATCCAAGTAGCAAGTAATCGAATTGGGTTGGTTGCTATGGCCATCCGGTCATAGGAGAAAAGTAGGATTTAAAGGCCCTCTCCTCCCATTTGATGGGGTCTCCTATGGCGGTAGGGGTGCCGCTGTAATTATATCCTATGCAGATGAAGCAGCGAAAAATAATTAAGATATAAAGGTTCAATTATAAAATTTATCATGAATGTGTTAGATTAGATCTAAAGAAATTTCATGATTTATTTTGATTAAGTTATTTTCTGTTATGTAATTAGCAATAGGATTGCTATTTATGAAATGTGCTGATCTATTTGTGAAATGAGTCAATATATTTGATGAATAAAAAATAAAATCTTTCAAATTTGAAAATTATTTTCGAAATGCCAAACCCTGACCCATCAGCCCAAATACTTAATTAAAAGAATTAAGTGTTGTCTAGTAGGTCTAGAATTGTGAATTAAGACCTAAGACAATTGCATAAACTTATGGGTCAATGGGTTAGATGGATTAGGTCCATAATTGGGTTAGACCTAAAGTTAGCTTAAAGAAATAGACTAAATTAGAGTAATTGGTCAAATCTAATCAAAAGTTAAATTAGATTAGGTCAAGGATACTCTAGACTCAACTCCAATAGTTGTAGTTGAATGGGTCCATGTCTTTAACTAGACCAAGATGGACTTAATTCATGGCTACGCGGTGGAATCCTATTTACTAAGTTGATCAAATTAAAACTAATGAACCGGTTGGTGTCTAACGTAAGTTTGACAGTTTGACCAGTGGTTTTTAAGCGGGAGCTACTCGCAATGATTTGATCTCTGACGAGTTAATGGCTTATCCCCACCACTGATCTCACTTATCTAGCCAACCTGGTGAATTAGATTTTGATTAGATCACTTGGTGATTAGGGCTCACCCATATCATTAGGTAAATCAGTTTGATTGATTTAGGTGCTCCTAATGCCAGCTTTAATTAAATTCTTTTTAATCTGACTTAGTGAAGTCAGTGGGAGGATTAAAATTGGCTGGATATTTTCTTCTCATCTATCCTTTAATAAAATCCTCAAAAATTATTAGGTCCCCAAAAATGATTAAGTTATATTGATAACTAAGTCATAGCCTCCCATTAAGTGAGTGATAATGAGTCCATTAGTTTAATAATCATTGGAGGCCCAAACGCCTGGTGCTTATTGACTAATGGAATTATCATTCATAATATGATAATTTGGTTTGAGTCTTTCTGATGGTGATCAGGTTGGCCGGCCAAAGTTAGGCCTGATCATTTATTGGTCCGATTCACCAAATCAAATCATGTTAATGGTTGGACCTAATCAGATCTTTTCAGTGGAGGCCAAAACCTACTGATTAGGTTCTGGGGCAAAATCAATTTCTAAAAGTTGTTTAAAGAAACAACTGGTTATGAATCTACCCATAGATGCACATGGGTTGACCAACCAAAGTTGGGCTCGTGTGTAGTCTGTGTGGATTCTAGTACCCACTAAGGAATTAAAGTAATTCCTCGAATTGGAGGTTGAGGCTACCAATTCGTAAAAATATTGGGAGAAACTTTAGACTAAAGTCCAAGTCTTTAGTATTTATAATTTATGTACTAATAGAGGTCTGGTTTTTCTTTATGCAGCTATGGCCACTATCCTGTCTCTTCGGTCATTATTAGATAATGACAAGCTCATGGGACCTAATTTCAATAGTTGGTATCGAAAATTAAAAATCATCCTTGAGCATGAGCAGATCCTTTATGTAGTAACGGATCCGACACCTGAGGAGCCAGTCCCGAACGTTAGAGGGACGGTCCGAGATACTTATCAGAAGTGGCTCAACGACTGCACCATCGTTCGGTACATTATGCTGGTGGCAATGAATGATGAGTTCAGCCGTAGGTTTGAGAATGCCCAACCACAGGAGATGCTTTAAATGTTGAACGACTCCTTTGGCACGCCTGACGATGTTGAAAGGCACAAAACTAGTTGTGTCATTTCAATGCTCGGATGAGGGATGGAGCCTCAGTCACTGATCATGTACTGTACATGATCGAAATGATTGAGCACCTAAGTAAACTGGGCTTTCCCCTGCACGAGCAGCTCGGTAAGGATGCGATCCTTAATTCTCTGCCCAAGTCCTACCTTCCCTTCCTTACTCATTTTTGAATGACAAAGCCTGCAGTAAACTACCATGGCTTGTTGGGGTTGCTGCAGAACTTTGAGAAGGACCACCAGCTCCATAAGGAGTCGATAAATATTGTGGAAGGGTCTTCTTCTGGTTGTCGACCCTTTAAGAAAGAGAAGAAGAACAAGAAGAAGAAGAATAAGAAGGTGCAACCGCATGCTGGGATGTCTGCACATGGTTAGACCAAGAGCGCAAGCTCGATCAGAGCCAGGGGGAGTGCTTCTTTTGCAAGAAGCAGGGGCACTGGAAGAGGAACTATCCTCTATACGTTGCCTCACTGGACCTGAAAGGCCAAAGAAGATGCAAGGTACTTATATGATAACACCTTGCAACTTTTTCATTTGTGATACTACTGCCTGGGTATTGGATACCGGAAGTCCTTATCATATTTGCAATTCGATACAGGGTCTGCAGGTCAGTAGGAGATTTGATAAAGGCGAGAGGTTCCTGAACGTTGGAGATGGAAGCAAAGTTTCAGTTCTAGCATTAGGAATCATGAACCTTGTAATCAATTCTCGAAACGTAATTCTGAGTGAATGTCACTATTGTCCAAGCTTTTTATTAAATATTATTTCTGTAGGCCTTTTGTCCATGAATGGTTATCAATTTTTAATAAAAGAAAACGTTTGCAATATCATTTTGAATGGTGTTACAATGTTTATTGGACAACTTAATAATGAAATTTACTTTCTATCATAACCTATTAATATGGTTCAAACCTCCGGTAAACATCCTAGAATAGATAATGTGTCAGAAGTCTAACTTTGGCACTGTAGGCTAGGTCATATCAATAAGAACAGGATAAACAGATTGGCTCAAGAAGGAATTTTTGAAGTAGGTGATTGTGAATCACTTCCAACCAGTGAATCCTGTCTTCTTGGTAAAATGACCAAATCACCTTTTACTGGAAAAGGTGAGCGAGCCAGTGAACTCTTGGCTCTAGTACATTCTGATGTATGTGGACCCATGAGCTCAAGTACAAGAGATAGATATTTCTACTTCATAACCTTCACAGACGACCTATCGAGGTATGGATATGTCTATTTAATGAAGCATAAATCGGAGTCATTTGAAATATTCAAACTATTCTGAAATGAGGTAGAAAAATAAACTGAAAAGTGTATTAAAACTCTTCGATCTAATCGAGGAGGTGAATACCCTTTCAATGATTTTCTGACATATCTTGGAGAGAATGGGATTCTCTCTCAGTGGACTCCTCCTGGAACACCACAACATAATGGTGTATCTGAAAGGAGAAATCGGACATGGTTGGATATGGTTTGATCCATGATGGGGTTTGCTGGTCTGCCGATCTTTCTCTGGGGATATGTGCTCGAATTGGCTTGTTACCTTCTAAATAGAGTTTTGAGTAAGTCTGTAACCAAAATGCTATATGAGATATGGATAGGACGTAAGCCAATACTCTCGTACCTTAGGATTTGGGGGTGTCCGGCTTATGCTAAATATTTAATTACGGACAAACTTGGACCTAGGTCTGACAAGTGTAATTTTATAGGATACCTAAAAGAGACCAAAGGGTATTACTTCTACCTAGCTGATGAGCAAAAAGTATTTGTCAGCCTTAAGGCAATCTTTTTGGAAAAGAAGTTCCTTGGTGAAGGGACTGTTGCCTCTAAGATCGAACTTGACGAAGTTCGACAGGTGAAAAAACCGACACAAGTTGCTGAACCTGAATCGGATTTGGTTAGATCAGATCCGGAGCCCATTGTTCAAGCACCCTTAAGGTGATCTGGTAGAGTACCACGTCAACCGGACAGATATTATGGTTTCTTGATCTGGGATGGCGATCCTATCGAACTTGATGAAAATGATGAGGATCCGATCACCTACATGGATACAATGCAGAGATCCGACTCTGAGAAATGGCTGGAGGCTATGAAATCTGAAATGGAGTCCGTGAAGGTCAACGATGTGTGGACATTGGTTGACCCACCCGAAGGAGTAAAACCCATAGGGTATAAATGGGTCTTCAAGAAGAAGAGAGGCACAGACGAAAAGGTGAAAACCTATAAAGCCCATCTGGTTGTCAAGGGATATCATCAACGTTATGGTATAGACTATGACGAGACATTTTCTCCTGTGGCAATGCTCAAATCCATTCGGATTATGCTTGCGATAGCTGTCCATCTGGACTATAAAATCTGACAGATGGATGTGAAGACAGCTTTCCTAAATGGAGAGCTGGATGAAGAGGTGTATATGATACAACCTGAAGGATTCACATCTACTGATGAGTCTAAGGTGTGCAGACTACAGAGGTCCATTTATGGACTTAAGCAGGCATCCCGGAGTTGGAATATACGTTTTGATAAGACGATCAAGACGTATGGCTTCGTTAAGAATGGAGAAGAACCATGCATTTATAAGTGGGCTAATGGTCCAATAGTAGTATTTCTTATATTGTATATGGATGACATTCTCTTAATCGAGAATGATGTCCCTGCATTATAGAGAATAAAGATTTGACTGTCGTCACAGTTCTCCATGAAGGATCTGGGAGAAGCTTCCTACATCCTAGGGATGAGGATCTATAGGGATAGATCGAAAAGGTTGCTTGGTTTATCTCAGTCCACGTACAATGATACTATGTTGAAGAGGTTCAGCATGGAGAATTTCAAGAAAGGCTATCTTCCGATAGACCATGAAATTTTTCTCTCGAAGAGGGATTGTCCGACAACACCTCAAGAGAGAGACCGCATGGGTAGGATTCCATATGCTTCGACAGTGGGATCTATCATGTACGCCATGATATTTATATGACCAGATGTGGCATACTCACTAGGGGTAGTGAGTAGATACCAATCTGATCCAGGGGAGAATCACTGGAAGTTATTAAAACCATTCTGAAGTATTTAAGAAATACTAAGGACAGTGGCTTGTTTATGGTGAATCGGACGTGGGACATATAGGGTTTACAGACTCTAATTTCTAGTCTGATCACGATGACAGCAAAAGTGTGTCGGGATTTATTTTTACCCTTAATGGTGAGGCTATCTACTGGAAAAGTTTCAAGCAGCACACAGTGGCTGATTCAGTTTGCGAGGTGGAGTATGTCACCGCATCAGATACTGCCAAAGAAATGGTGTGGCTGAAAAAATTCATCACCGAGCTCAGAGTAGCACCCTCCCTTGTTGGTCCAGTTCTGCTCTACTGTGACAACTCTGGAGCTATTGCTCAAGTGAAAGAACCAAAGGCACACCAGCGGACGAAGTATATTCTACGCTGCTAACATCTCATCTGAAAAATTATGGATCGAGGTGACGTCGATCTTCAGAAGATCGACGGGAAGGAGAACCTGGCTGACCCATTCACTAAAGCCATTGCGGTGAAGGAGTTCGACAACTACAAGTCGAAGATGGGTATTAGATACTGCACCGATTGGCTTTAGGACAAGTGGGAGATTGTTGGAAATAGTATCCCAAAGTCAATCATCAGCCTGTTGACGGTTGTGCTCATTTTTATATTTGTACATAAATTATGAATTAATAAAAATTATTTTAGTTTTTTTCATCACAAAATGTTTCATCTTCTAATGAACTCCTATGTTGTGGTGAAGTCCTTAGGACTATTTAGACTTGACAAAGGAGGATTTGTCGTTTAGTCCTTAAATCTGTTCGCGACCAAATGATACGTTGTTACCAAGGACGATAACGTTTATCAAGCATAGGTCGTTGTGTGCCATCTAGGTTAGTTGTCCTCTTAACCAATGAGTGTGGAGACACTGGTATGGCATACAGGTGAGATGTAAGGGTACATCTGCACTGAATGTGACCGACTCCGGAGCTATTTCTGCTGTCAAGATTTGCTTCGATGGAATATGGGTATAAATATCCCTCCGACCTGAGACCACCACGGTGACTTGCAAGCAACTCACTGCACTTAGGCACTGGACTACCTGAATTTTTAATTTAGTGACGGAAGGCTGCTGGGTGTAGTCAAGTACTTGACTTGTCGGTGCGTGTGTCAAGATGGGATTGACTACTCCAGTTTAGGAGCTGTGTACAGTCGTGTTTCATTTTAACAAAACCTTGGCCAAGGTAGTCCTTGTGAGGAGTCACAGGACTGTTTGAGTTGAGCACGATTCGGATGATCTGATCAAGGTTGACAGTTTAACCCTGAGTCGTCCTAAACACAGGGGTCAAAAGGATGAATTATACAGTAACCATATTCATGTAGGTTCTGAGTGTTGCGATTGCGACTCTTCGACTTATCCGGACATCGGGTACCATTACAAGATGGTCACTTTGATTAGTACAGGAATTTGTTCCTGTACTACCGGCTTAGGTTCGAACCTGCGGGGTCACACACATTAGAGGTTCCTATCTGATCTGATGGCTGATGTAGAATCTTACATATTTAAGACTCAATGATCGAGAATCAGGATTCTCTGATGATGTGTTCCACACATTATGGGTACCGGGGTCAAGAGTCCCACTGGTTGGAACTTTTCGATCAGAGTTACATATCGATGAATTCTGATGCCTGATTGCCCATCGGATTTGGACTTAGTATTTATGAGAGATTTAATTAGTAATTTGATCATTAATTAATTCAATTTGATTGAGTAATTATTTTTGGATCAAGTCCAATTGAATTGAATTCAGTTGGGTTTGACCCGATTAGGTTAAGAGTTGACCTAATCGTTGAGATGGTTTGGTCCCTGATTTGATCAGGGGTTGGGCTTAATCAATTTTTGATTTGATTTGGATTTTATTGAGCCTAATTAAGCCTAATTTAGTTGGGTTTAAATTAGTCTAATTGGACCTAACTTATTTTGTTCAATTAGGTTGGTTTAAATAATTAAACCATCTTGACCCAATCTCCATGCGCCACCTCACTTCCATTGCACCCATTTGAATTCATGAGAAGGAACTTCTCATAAATTTTTTTCTCACGCCAAGCCCTCTCCATGCCCCATTTTAATGTGCCATATGAATGGATAAGGATGATTGGTTGGCCATTCAAATTCAAAATAAAGTTTGAATTTGAATGGGCAATCAATCTTTGCACCTTATCCCTTTTTTTATGCCCCATTTATTACATGAGAAAAGTTTCTCATGAAATCACTCCATGCACAATTTAAGCCACGCCTCACGCCTTTAGTGGATAAGGGATGAGTTGGTGTCCATTTAAATTCAAAATTTGATTTGAATTCAAATGTGCAATTACTCATCTTTATCCTTTTTTTTGGATAAGACGTTTGACGTTGTTATAAAAGAGGAGAGTGGGACGTGCAAGAAGAATATTTTTGGAGAAAAATTTTGGAGTGTGAGAAGTCTTGTGCATGAGAAGGAAGTCCATATCCTTCCAAGAGAAAAAGAAAGAAAAGAAAGAAAAGTGGGTGCAAGGTTTTCGGTGAGTTCCCTAGAGTTTTAGCCTGGGGTTCGAGAAGTGAAAAAGTGAGCTATGAGTGTCGTGAGCCCATAAAATCTCAGAAAGATCTTAACATCCTCTCAAGACATCTGTTGATAATCAGAGCATCTGAAGAATCGACAGACATCGATCGAAGAAGTTCGATCAGCATCGATCGTCAAAAAGGCTCTACAACGAGCTAGCACTCGTGAAGAGTCGATCAGATCGGAAGCTTCGTGTGGATGATCCACAGAGGCCAGATACATTGTGTGACTACATCACGATGATCATACTCTCTCGAGGGTGATCAGATTACGGCGATCTTCTACCTGCACAAAGGTATTGTGTTATGAACACATTACAGTAAAGTGTTTACTGTTCGTATTTGAATTTTAAATTTAAATACATGCATGCTATATATCATATTTAGATCCTAGTGTAGGATAAATTTATATTAATTAACTAGATTAATTAATATTTTTTCACTGTAAAATCATAATTTTGAAAAAAATTAAAATTACCATTTTACCCCTACACTGAATTTTTCCCATAATTTAATGATTAAACTTAGATCTAAAAATTAAATTTTAAGTTCTGAATTATAACATATGATGTATGTTTTACAAGAAACTCTAGTAAAATAGTTTTACAAACTGAAACATATGTTTCACATACTTAATTTGAAATTAAATTTAAAAGATCTAGATTTAAGATTGAAGATGTTAAGACACCTCATAAATCGATGGACAATAGGTTAACTTGAATCAGATCATCTAACTGGGTTAGCCCAAAATTAGAAATAAATATGGACTAATTAGAAAAATTAATTAAATCTAATTAAAAGTTAAATTAGATTAGGTCAAAATTTTTCTAGATCAATCTCAATAGTTGTAGCTTGATCAAGTCCATATTTTTTATCATACCAAATGGATCTGATTGTGGCTTAGTGATTTAGTCTGAGTCCTTTAGCTAATCGAATTAAAACTAATCGACTAATTAGTGACTAAGGTAAATATGGCAATTCGATCGATGATTTTTAATTAGCAGTCCATTTATCTGATCATTTTGATTGTGTCTAAGGCAAGCTAAGGTAGACCCTCCCATCAATCTCACTTACCTGATCAATTTGGTTAATTATATTTTGATTAGATCACTGATTGATTCAAGTTGACCCATGCCATTAAGGTAAATCAATTTGATGGATTTAGGTATCTCTGAATCAGCTTGTCTCTAGTCCTCTTCATGATTTGGTGAAGTCAGAGAGAAGATTTATGACCTATAGATCATTTTTTTCTCTTATTCTCAAATCATTAAATTAAATCTTCTAAATTATTAGGTCCTTAAAATGATACAGTTATGAGAATAACTAGTTCATAGCCTCCTATTAAGATGCATGATAATGGATCCAATGATCTGCATAAGCATTGGAGGCATCACACGTCTGGTGTTTATTGGGTATTAAAAATATCATTCATCATATGATGATCTATTTGTGTCTTTTAGATCAATAGTTAGATTGATCGAGCCACACTCAGGCCTAAGCATTCATTTGTTGGATGCAATAGGTGTGATCATTTTAATAGTTGGACCTAATCGAGATTTTTAGTAGAGACACCACACGCCTGCTGAAGAGAGGCCTAAGGCAAAACCTAATTGTTAGAAACTATTTGGATAAACAATTAGTTAAGAATCTACCTATAGATGCACTAGGGTTGGTCGAGCCACACTTGGACCTGAATGCAGTTTATGTAGATTCTAGTATCCACTAAGGGATTAATGTAATTTTTTGAATTGGAGGTAGAGACACAAATTCGTATAAAATAATAGGAGAATCTTTAGACTAAAGTCTATATCTTTAGAATTAAAATGATTCATATACTAATAGGCTTTTATTTTTTTTCAGCAATAGCTAATACACTATCGCTCCGCTCGCTGTTAGACAGTGACGAGCTTACTGGAC
Source organism: Elaeis guineensis (assembly GCF_000442705.2). NCBI lineage: Eukaryota > Viridiplantae > Streptophyta > Magnoliopsida > Arecales > Arecaceae > Elaeis > Elaeis guineensis. The sequence goes on from NC_025996.2 coordinate 68,273,655, forward strand.
CCAACTTTGATAGCTGATATCAAAAGTTAAAGATTATCCTGAAGTATGAGAGGATTCTGTACGTGCTTATGGATCCAACACCTAAAGAACCTGCTGCTAATGCACCCCGTACGATGAGAGATATTTTTTTGAAGTGACTCAATAATCGCACGACTGTGCATTGTATTATAAGGGCAGCCATGAATGACGAACTTAGCCGTAAGTTTGAGGATGCACAATCGAAGCAAATGATTCAAATATTGAATGAGTCCTTTGGCACCCCTGAGGATGTTGAGAGACATAAAACCTCCTATACTGTGTTTAATGCCCGTATGCAAGAAGGGATGTCAGTCACTGATCATGTATTGTACATGATCGAGTAGATTGAATACTTGAGCAAATTTGACTTTTCGTTACATGAATGATTGAGCAAGGATGCTATCCTAAACTTGCTATCAAAATCCTATCTATCCTTCTTGAGTCATTATAGAATGACCAAGTCTGCAGTGAACTATCATGATTTCTTAGAATTGCTTTAGATATTTGAGAAGGATCATCAGCTCTAGAAGGAGCCGATGCATGTAGTGGGAGGTTCATCAACAGGTCATCGATCCTCTAAGAGAGGAAAGAAGAAAAAGGTGCAAAAGAGTCATACCGTCGATCCAAAGTCAAGCAGAGCAAGAAGTCGAAAGTTGACAAGAGTCAACTAGAATATTTTTTTTGCAAGAAGCTAAATCATTGAAAGAGGAATAGTCCTACATAATATACAGCTTTTCTTGATCCAAATAGGCCAAAGAAGAGAAACAAGCAATCAATTGTTACACAAGGTACTTATATAATAACTTCTTATAATTTTTCTGTCTGTGATACTACTACCTAAATATTGGATATCAGAAGTTCAATTAATATTTACAATTCGTTGTAGGGACTATAGATTAGTAGAAAGTTTAGAGAAGGCGAGCGGCTTCTGAACATTGGAGATGGAAGTCATGTTCCAATTCTAGCTTTAAAAACTATGCAGCTTGTTTTGAGTCTAATAGTGTCATGTTAGATAAGTATCATTATTGTCTTTTCTTTATGATGAATGTCATCTCTGTAAGCCTTTTGGCCAAACTTGATTTTAAATTTTTAATAAAGAATGAATTTTATGATATCATTGTGAATGATACTAAAATCATGTGAGGATAATTGAAATATGACATATACTTCTTATCACAGTCTGTTAGTATAATGTATACATTGAATAAATATCCTAAAATGGATAATGTCAGCCATACATACCTTTGGCATTGTAAGCTAGGTCATGTAAATAAGAATAAGATAGACAAGTTGACTAAAGAGGGTATCCTCGATATTAATGATTATGAATCATTACTGACCTGTGAATCTTGTCTTCTTGGTAAGATGACTAAGTCATCTTTTAAGAAAAAAAGTGAATGAGCTTGTGATGTTCTAGGTCTAGTACTTAATGATGTAGGTAGACCTATGAACATAGGTGCCAAAAGAGGATATTATTACTTCATTACATGTAATGATGACCTATCGAGTATGGGTATGTCTAATTTATGAAATATAAGTCTAAATCATTTGAAGTATTCAAATAATTTCATAGTGAATCAGAAAAATATACTGAAAAAGTATTAAAACTCTTCAATCGGATCGAAGAGGAGAATACCTTATTTATAATTTTTTGATATATCTAGAAGAAAATGAGATTCTCTCATAACGGATTCCTCCTAAAATACCCAACACAATGGAGTGTCTGAAAGGAAGAATCAAACACTATTAGATATGATTCATCTATGATAAGCTTTGCGACTCTGTCAATCTTCTTTTGGGGATATGCTTTTGATACTACTTGCTACGTATTGAATAAGGTCCCCAGTAAGTCTGTCAATAAAATACGATATGAGATATGGACAGGACATAAGTCGGTGCTCTCACATCTTAGAGTTCGGAGATGTCTAACTTATGTCAAATGTTTAAAGACAAACAAGCTTGGACTTAGGTCTGATAAATACTTATTTGTAGGATATCCTAAAAAAAATAAAAGGGTATTATTTCTACCTTGCTGAAGAACAAAAATATTCATCAGCAACAGGATAATCTTTCTGAAAAGAGAGTTCCTTAGTGAAGGAATTGATGCCACTAAAATCAAACTTGGTGAAATTTATGAGGCAGAAAAATCGACACATACAGAATCAGATTTAATTGGAGAATCAAATTTGGAGCCTATAGAGGCACCATTGAGGAGATCAGATAAAGTATCACATTAACCGCATAGATACTACGATTTCTTAGTCTAGGATGATGATCCTATCAAACTAGATGAGAATGATAAGGATCCGATTACCTATATGGATGCTATGCAAAAGTTTGACTCCAAGAAATGGCTTGATGCCATAAAATTCGAGATGAAATCCATAGAGATCAATGGTGTATGGAGACTTATTGATCTACCCGAAGGGATTAAATCCATAGAGTGTAAATAAATTTTCAAGAGAAAAAAAGGAGCGGATGGAAAGGTGAAGATCTATAAAGCCCATCTAGTTGTCAAAGAATATCATCAGTGTTATGGTATTGACTATGATGAGATGTTCTCTCCTATGGCAATACTCAAATCCATCTGAATTATACTTGCAAAAGCAGTACACTTAAATTACAAGATCTGAAAAATAGATATCAAAATCACTTTCCTTAATGAGGAGCTAGAAGAAGAGGTATATATGATATAACCTAAAAGATTCACATCCACAGATGAATCTAAAGTGTGCAAGCTAAACAGATCCATTTATGGACTGAAGCAAGTATCTAGGAGTTAGAACATGCATTTTGATAAGAGGATCAAAATATATGACTTCGTTAGAAATGGAGAAGAGCCTTGCATCTAGAAATAGGCTAACAATTCTGTAGTCATCTTCCTCATATTATATATGGATGATATACTTTTAATAGAAAATGACATTCCAGCTTTGCAAAGTGTAAAGTTGTGGTTATCACCGTAATTTTTCATGAAGAATTTTGGTGAAGCATCCTACATCCTATGGATGAAGATCTATAGAAATAGATCTAAAAGATTGCTTGGATTATCCTAATCGACGTACATCGATACCATATTGAAACGATTCAAAATGAAGAATTTTAAAAATGACTATCTTTCGACAGATTATGGAATTACTCTTTTAAAGAAGGATTGTCCGACAACCTCTTAAGAGAGAGAACGTATGAGTAGAATCCTATATACTTCAGCAGTGAGATCTATCATGTACGTCATGATGTGTATGAGATCGGATGTGGCCTATTCACTAGGGATAGTGAGCACGTACCAGTCTGATTCGGATAAGAACCATTGGAAGGTTGTGAAGACAATCTTTAAGTATTTGAGAGATATTAAGGATCAATGGCTTATCTATAGAGATACTGATTTGAAATTTGTAGAATATGCTAATTTTAATTTTCAATCAGATCATAATGACAGCAGAAGTGCATCGAGCTACGTGTTCACCTTGAATAGAGGAGCGATATGCTGGAAGAGTTTCAAGTAATACATGATGGCTGACTCTGTATGTGAAATGAAATACATTATGGCATCCGATGCTGCAAAAGAGGCTATTTGGTTAAGAAAGTTTATCAAAAAACTGGAATGATTTTCTCTATTGATGGTTCAGTCTTACTAGAGCCACAGCTCAAGCTAAGGAGTTCAAGTCCCATCAAAGAACCAAACATATTCTACGATGCTATCATCTTGTCTGTGAGATCATAGATCGAGGTGACGTCGAGCTACAGAAGATTGATGAAAAAAAAATCTAACTGACCCTTTCACTAAAGCTGTCGAGATCAAAAAATTCAATGATCACAAGTAGAAGATGGATATAAGATACTACATCGATTGGTTTTAGTCTAAGTGAAAGTTGTTAAAAATTATGTCCTAAAGTCAATTAGCTTATTATAAACAATTGGACTCTTATATATGAATTATTGATCAATGAATAAAAGTTATTTTGGTAAGTTTATGATATTGAGATCTTCCCTATAGAACTCTTAATTTTATGATGAAGTCCTTAGAACTATAATACAATCGATAAAGGATGATTTATTGAATAGTTCTTAAACATGTTCATGATCAATTGATACGTCATTAAAAAGATGATGATATTTATCGAGTGCAGGTCATTATGTGCTATATAGGTTGGTTGTCCTCATAATCAAGGAGTGTGGAGATATTGGTATAGTATACAGATGAGATGTAGGATTACATCATCACTGAATAAGTGACTCACCTACTGAGTACTTTGCTATCAAGAGTAGCTCATGAAGTATATGAAAATAAGTGTTCCTCAGATCTGAGATCACCATAGTGACTTACAAGCAACTCACTATATTTTGATACCAGACTATTTGTATTTCTAATGCAGTGACAGAGGGCTACTAGGTACAGTCAAGTACTTGTGAAGTCTATATGTGGATTAAGATGTGATTGACCTCTCTAGATTATAGGAGATAATACATCACTATATTTCAATTTAGTAAAGCCATAGCTAAGATAATCCATGTGATGGATTTGAAAGGTTGAAATACTATGTGGATGACTTATTCAAGGTTGACAGCAAACTTTAGGTCATCTTAAGCATTCAGGATTAAAGGGATGAATTATACTGTAACCATATATATAGATTCTTAAATATTACTTTATAAATATTCGATCTATCTAGATATCAAATATCATTGCTAGATGGTTACTTCGATTAGTACAGAAAACTGTTCTTATACTATTGATTTAGTGTTCAAACCTATGGAGTCACACACAAAGACAAACAATATAGAAAAGAATTGACCTAAGTCTACGCGTTCAATTGAAAGTATGTAACTTGATTGAACAAATAGATTAGCTTAATTAAGAATTAAGTTAGAGATCATACAGGATTAAACAGTTGACTATGTCTAGCAGCACTGGACATAAGGTGCAAATTTAATTTTGGAGATGATAATGATCTGATCTATGATCCAAAAAATTTATGAGAGATTGAATTTAAGTCTTAATTATTTTAGATTAGATTTGATTTAATTAGGCTTGATTGAGTTAAAAATCTAAGTTAGACTTGGACCAGAATACTAATTAGATTAGGATTAACAACCTCTTCGAGTTTGATTCGAATCAGGTTCGAATTGGATTCGAATCGAGATAAATTTAAATCAGTTTGGATTAGATTCAAAGAGTTCCAAAACCTTGAGACTCTCTCTCATAAAGTAGCTAACCAAAGGAAGAAGAGGCGCTAATTATTTCCGCCCATATTGTGCATGCACGTGAAGAAGTTCTCACGTGAACATGAGGCGCTCTCCTTTCTCACATCGGTTTCCTAGTTGGATAAGGATAGGAGTCCTAACTAGTTAGGTCTTTTGATTGGTTATGAGCATCCAATCTATTTAAGGAGGGGACCTAACTATCGATTGGTTATGCAAGGTTCTGTGTGATAAAAAAAAGAAGACCATCATGAAAAAAAATAAGGAGGAGCGGACGCTGATTTGTTTTTGGCATGGAGACCCCTTAGGCGTCCTTCTTCTTGGCGTGAAGGTTCCTGTCCAAGATTTCTTTCAGTTGTGAGATAAGATCTCATCCTCTCCTTGCTTTTCTTCTGAGAGATCAACGTCTTGAGGATCATTCTTCTTTTCTGCAGGGCTTGGCGTGCGCGCGAAGTAGAGGGTCAGTATTTTTGGACCTTGCAAGGCATAAGACTCAAATAATCCCTAAGGATTTTGATTCTTACTCTGCTGTATATAAGGTAATTTATAAAGGTTATAAAGTTTTAAAATAGAAAATTTTTCATTTGCACCATGACGATTCAATCTTGATTAAATTTTTTTCCTTCAAGTTGATGGCTAAGGGTCATGTTTTCTCTATGCTACGTGGACCAATCGGTCATCGCGATGTGCTCCACGTCATCTTTGTTGCACCGCAGGTGGTGCACAAAGAATTTCTTAAACATACATTATCTGGCAATAAATTCGTTCTAATAAATGGATTATCCCAAGACTTCTGAATTAGAAAGATCTTTAGCTAGCTTAGATTCCTTTACATATCTTTTGTTTCGCTAGAACAAGAATTAGAATTAGATTCCTTTACATATCCTTTGGAATTATTATTCCTTTAGTAGAAAGAATGGCGATTCCACATATAAACGTGAGGAATGGTCAATTCCCATAAAAATCAGAATGAATGATACTTTTGGAAATGAACTAGTTGATGATACTTATGGTATAAAATAGTAGTAAATAACATATTTTGATATGAGTTAGTTATCATTAATTAGGACATCAAATAAAAGTAAATAATTTAATAAATCTTTAGTTTAAAATATTATTTTTTAGAAACAGTAAAAATATTAAGGAGCATGCATTATTGGTACATACTATGCATTATACACTAGCAAATAGGCATTATGCAATGCATATTAAAGAAAAATGCATAAAAAATTTAAATATTGAATAATATTAAATAGAAAATATTAATCTTAGTATCTATATCCTTTAGCCTTTAGATTTTACATCAATAATTGCATTCAAAATTCTAGACTTGGTTAACTCTAAAACTCACGCTAGGTCCTCCAATCTGTATCAATTTGTCACTATTCTTTTATTGGCATTGTGATTCTATTATTGTTCCTTCATCAGTGTTACAGGACATTGCTACCATGGTCTCCCTCATTGTCCTTCACTGCCTTAACTCCCTAGTCATCCTTTTACCTTTAGAACAATGCCCTTACCATTATTCATTACTAAAATGACTCAATCATCAAACCTCACCACAACTATATCTTTTATTGTGATATAAGAGGGAGGACATCATTATCCTATATTGATTGTGAGTAAAGGAGGACTGACTTATATAAAAAAGGATCATCTATCCCACGTGAAATACTTTTTGAAAGACAAAATCATGAAGTCTATGAGCTAGAGCAGATAATACTTCATGTGCTGAGTCATGAGTTTTTGGCCACAACACAGCGTGCTGGGTAGAGAATCATCCCTGTAATTATGGAGCCCCTCCTTTTACCACCAATAATTCTCCCTCTCTCTGTCCCTCCCGCCCTCTCTCATTGCAAAACCAGAGTGCCTAATTCAAGTTTAATAGGGCGAGCTCCAGCAGCTTGAGTTGGGACTTCTCAATTTGTGTTGAGCGTGAGACAAGCTCAAGTTAGCTAGCTACAATTTCAAGCCGGGCTCGAGCAAGCCTTAGCTCGTTCATGATCAGCTTATATATTAAATCCTAGCAGTGGGTATACATAGTTAGCCGAGCCATATTTGAGTGGTTGAACGCTTCTATACGAGCTTTTTCCTTTTTTTAAAAAAATTTATGAATTACAGGTACCTCGCTCGAGGGGTTGTAATGAAACTTTTGTTTCGAAAGAAACAACCCGGTCCCATAATTGGTCCACAACACACGGCCGGAGGAGGTAAGGAGCAGGATGTTGGCTGATATGAGCCGGATATATTCCCATATATATCAACTGTTACACTATCAACATATCGTGCAAGATTTCCTAATCTAATCCCCTTGCTCACCGAATTCACGTATCGTCGAAAATAAAATGGATCCCGGTCAATCTTGGTATCGGTCACTAACCGAAAATGATCCATATTTCGGCAATCAAAAATCTTGGTAAGGGCAAAACTAGGCCTGCAAATGGATCAGATCGGATCGGATCCTGAGTGATTCCGACTCGATCCAATTTTTTTAATCAGATCTTGATATTGGACCCATATCCATCCCGATAAAAAATCGAATCGGATCGGATCGGATCCATGACCAAATTTATTGATCCATTGGATCATTCGGATCAGATCGAGTCCATATATAACCCGACCCCAATCCATGAAATGCGGATTTGGTTCGGATCCGATTTAAGTCGGGTCGGATCACGGGGTTTAATTTATTTGAAACTTACCATCAATGAATACTAATGCTGGATGGTAATTAAGAAAGACTTCTTTTCTTTTTTTTTTTTCTTCAATCCTCTAACTATAATTTTTAATAATTAGTTATATTAGATAGCAGAGGGAAACCAGCGGTTTTTGAGAAGAGTCAAGATTCAGAAGTCCACACAAAAGAAGAAAAGTAAAAAAAAAAAATATGAATTTTATATAGTGATATAATTGTCCCAATCTAAAACATTATAAAAGAGGAATACTTTTACATAATTAAAAATGAGACTGCATATACTGTGGATGACACAACATCATGCATACTAGAGCATGCTTTGAAATTTCTTACAATCAACAAAAACGAATTGGAATTCAAAAAGCCCTCTTACTTTTGTACCTCATGGCACAATAAATATAAACTAGAAGATTTAGAAAATTGAGCTCAACAAGAAGCCAAAAGTAATCGAGATGCCCTTCATTTAAATTATCAAGAATCCATCCAATCTTTCCTCTTCAGATTGTTATACATATTACAACAGTCAGAATAAAAAAACTGAAGGGTTTGAAAAATTTTTAGTTTGGGAATCGGATGGGGAAGATCGAAGGGTTTAAAAAATTTTGGTACAAGCCCAAATCTCTATTGGGTGAGTCATTCTAACTGGATTCGAATTCTATGTTTGAGTCTAGATCGGATCGGATTGGATCGGATCGGGTTATATATCTTAAGATTCAAATTAACCCAAAAATCTCTACAGATTGGGTTGGATTGGGTCTAAATTCAAATAAAAAAAATAAATCTGATTTTTGAATTCGATCCAACTCCATGAACCTTTTAAATAGGTCTGTATTGGATCTAATCGAATTAGATCAGATCATATCGAATCACGGATCAATCTAACCCATTTACCGCCTTAGTTAGAACAGTGGTCCCATCGTGGCTTTTTTTATGCTTACTCTCCCTGGGCACGATCATCAGAGCGCCCCTGTTGCAGATAAAGGAGCAACGGTCAAATCCGAGCCCGAGAGCGGCCGCGATTGGAAGATATCAGGATGACGGTAAGGAGCGGCGGCCGCTGTGTGAGCAGTGGCACAGTTCGATTCGGTCCACCCGCTCCTTCCCTCCGCCGCCCCCCTCTTAGAGCTCCCCTCTTTCTCTTTCCCGTCCCCCGGATTTCTCCTACAAGGGACAGGGTGCCGAGGGTGTTCTATTGCTGCTCCAATGGACATCAGAAGGGAGGAGCCGAATCGAGAAGGGGGTTTGATTCTTCCTCTATATTGGGTGGAGTTGAACAAGGGTCCAGCGAGGAGGAATTCTTGGTCGTCAGCTTCTATAAGTTCGTGTTCATCCAAGACCCAGAAGCCGAGGTTTCCAAGCACCATTCTTTCCTCCAGGTGTTGGTTTGTTACTCTCTGCCTGTATCCGAAATAGATTTTCTTTTTTTTTTTTAAATGGATTTTTGGCCGATTTGTGTTCTTTCTTCATGATTGTTCAAATGAGAATTTGTATATGTATATATGTTGATGCACTGCTTTGTTCATTTTACATGTTAATTTAATTTTTGCACTGACATGTATGTTTCTTCATGATTATGTATTTATATAGTGTAAGGACCCTTGCGGGCATGTGATTAGTCCCTCATTGGCTATGCATTTATGTACTTATTCTATCTTTGTAACTTCTTTATTTCTAGGATCTTTTCTCACCAATCTCTCGACCTCTCCCTATTCATCATGAAATCATCCTTTTTTCAAAGAAAAAGAGAAAAAAAACTGCAATACCCCCTTCTGTTTTATCTAGCTTAACTTGCTTCAGCCTCCTTGCCCCTTCCCTTTCTCTTAGAGACAATTCCAATGTTGCACATGTTTTGCTTCTTTCAATCATCTACAGACGAGTTTAAATTGGCATGATATGAATAATACATGTAAATGTTTATTAAGCATTGATATAGATATGAGATATGGATGGGTGTGATTTGGATGCGCTATCACAACGTTTTGAAAAAAGTAGAACACTATAAGGCTAGGATGCAACAATGAATAAACGTGTATTTTATCCATAAATGTAAGAAAAGGGCGGGCCTTGGTGTAATGGTAAGGTTGCTCCATTTTAACTTGGGTGTCATGAGTTCTAAACACTGAAACAGTCTTGCACATGAGAAATAGTGCAATCTTAGTTGAAGAATGAAATTAAATTCTAAGTCAAATCCAATCTTACAGGTTTTTGATCCAACTGGATCTCTGATTGCTTTACTGGCTAGTCCGTAGTATGATCAACACAAAGACACTAACTTTTCACAATCTAAGAGCCTACGAGAAATAGTGGAGTAAGGGAGAAGGATTCTTGAATCCTAGAAACCCCAGAGATTTCTCATTGTTTTGTTTTCAAAACGTATCATCCCATTTCTCTTGTAGTTTTTGCTTCTTTTAAATGGGGTTGGGTTGTTATTATAACCATCCAAAAAAATTGCTGCATCATGGGAGTCTCATATACATCATGGGTGTTCCATATACCAACATTTTCGACTCGCACATGATGGGCTCGACTCATCTCCATTCATATTTTTCATCCATTTATAATAGGCAAATAGATCGTGCGACCAGTAAGTATTCAAGAGCTTATTTGTCATACACCTGTTAGAGATACATAACAGCTCATTGCCAAGAGATCAATGTACTTGCCATACCTCAGACTAATTTTATTACATCAGTCATAACATCTCTGCTGCTTTTATTAGCAATAGCATTAGGAGTATGTTTGACTTTTTTTTTTCACTACCATGTATTCACAATTGTGTCCTCTCCATTGATGATATAACTGATCGACCAGTGAATATGGGTATGGATGTAGAACAAAAATATAGTATTCCTTTCCTATTCGAGACTTTTCATTTTAAATCAGCTGCTTTCTTCGACATGTCCTGCCAAACTAAATCATACATGACCATTGGAGACACACTAAAGTAGCAAACGCTGAAATAAAATTTCAAAAAACATTCGAAAGTCCTTAAGGATAACAATAGCGATTATTGAATCTCAAGGATCTCACTCAGTGAAGAAGTAGGGATCCATTCTCTCACTTTTCTTATTAGTCGCATGGCACACGTGGTATGAATCATGTGCTACGGTGTTTATTTTCTTCTTAGAATGTATGTCATTTTTCAAAGAAACACTGTACAGACTTAAGTTCAGACACACCTTGGTGTCCAACTTGAATTCTTTTATACTACTATTCGAAAATTCATATCTGCATTCTAAACAGGCTAGATTGGATGGTGGGGATATCCATCTTGATCAAATATATAATAATGATCTCATCTTGATTCTCTTATCAAGGCGACATAAGTTTTAAGCTTAAATTCAATCTCTTAGCATTTTTGTGCTTAAAATGTCTCATCTTTGCATGCTCCTCAGCATCAGAGGTAATTACCTGTGTGAGAGGGTCAATCTCTGCCTGTTTGACATACTTCATTTTTGGTGTATTAAACAAAAATTTGCACATAATACTCATGTATGTGTGTTATTATCAATGGGCATTAAAAAAAAATGAATAAGATGATCATTTAATGATATGAATATTATATGTAACAAAAGTATATTTTCAAAGATACATAATAAATACTTGTTCATAAATTTCACATCACAGTCTACCTAGCCCCAATAATTTCACATGTTTCATATATATATCTCTAGCTATTGGCTTGGTGAGTGGATCCGCCATCATTTGATGTGTGGAAATATACCGTTATAGCCACTTCCTTTTGTGCTATAATGTCTCTTATAAAATTATACTTGGTATCAATATGTTTGGTTCTACAGTGATATTTAGGATCCTTTGTATAGGCTATTACTGTCTGGCTATATAGTGCACTGTTATCGGTCTTTTATTATTACTTAGCATTCCTAAATGCAATAGGAATCTTCTAAACCAAATAGCTTCTTGCATTGCTGCTGAACATGCTATAAATTTGGCTTCCATTGTAGATAAGGCTATACAGATTTGTTTCTTGCTACACCATAATATGATGTTATTATTTAGCAAGAACACATACCCAGACGTCGATTTGTGTTCATCTATATCTTCTCCCCCATCAGCATCAGTATAACCTTGCAAATGCAAATGGGATCCCTGATAGCAAGGGGAATAGTCTGCAGTGCCTTTTAAATATCTCAAAATCTTTTTAACAGTTTTTTAGTGCCTTTGTCACGGATTTGATTGATATCGGCTAACCAAGCCTATGGCATAACAAATGTCTGGCCTGATACACATTATAGCACACCTTAAGCTTCCAACTGTACTTCAGTATGGTACTTTGGACATTATTTTTTTTTCTTATGGACACTTAAGATACATTTCAAGGCTCAAGCACTTACCTTTTGCTATAGGAGTGTCAATAGAATTATAATCTTTCATATTAAAATATTCAAGAATCTTCCCAATGTACGACTCTTGTGAAAGAGCAAGGAGTTTTTTTGAAAGGTCTCGATGTATCTTAACACCAGGAATGTAATCCGCTTCATCCATCTCTTTTATCTCAAAGTTTTTTGAGGATAACGATTCCTTTATAACCAGGACAAATACTTTGTCATTTTCGGCCAACAAGATATCATCAACATATAATGATATTATTATAAAGTTCTCCATGGACCGTTTGATATATACACGGTGGTCCTTATCAATCATTTTAAAATTATAAAAGATTATCGCTCGATAGAATCTCAAATACCACTATTTAGATGATTGTTTTAGATCATATATAGAATGTTGCAATTTGCATACTTTATTTACTCTCTTGGGCTTTAATAATGAAATCCACTAATTGCTCCATATCGATTTTTTCATCTAGTTCTCCATTTAAGAATACTGTCTTAACATCCATTTGATGTAGTTTTAGATCTATTTGAGCTATAATGGCTAAAATTAAGTGAATTGAGGCAAATCTAATAATTGGAGAAAAAAGTTTCCTCAAAGTCTATCTTGTTAATGATTCCATCAGCCTTGCGCTTGATCTTGAGAACCTATTTGTTCCCAATTGTCTTGCATCCAGGTACAAGGTCTGCAAGTTTCCAAACTTGTTTTACATTCATAGACTCCATTTTTTCTTCCATTGCTTTCTTTTATTGTTTCTTTGCATACAAGATAGAGCCTCATGAACTATTTTTGGTTCATCACTATCTTATGGAGTGATCAATAAAGCTTCCCCTTTAATTTCAAAATGATGGTGGGGTATGCTTTTATGATTGCTTCTCCACAATTCAAATTCTTGTGAAACAAACTCACTTATTCGACCACTCCCACTTGATTCTTGAGGCCGAAACATCTCTTCTTGTGTCTCAATTTGTCAAAGATCGACAATATTTGATTCCTCCATTTCATATAAAGGAGTATTTTTGTCTATCTCATCTTTGCTCAAAAAATCATTCTCAAGAAAAATTGCATTCTGTGATTCAATTTTAGTCATGCTTTCGTCTGCTTGTTCACCTAGGAATACATAACCTTTTGAGTATTCCGAATATCTGAAAAAGATGTATTTTTTTCCTCTTGGATCAAACTTTCTATATTGATTAGAAGGATCATAAACATAGGCAGCAGACCCCTAAGGTCTTACATGACTTAGGTTAGGTTTTCTATTTGTCCATAGTTTATGAGGTATGGAAAGGATTGATTTCAAGGGTACATGGGTAAGTATATAGGCAGTAGTCACCCATGCATCTCTCCAACAGGAGATTGGTAGGTTTACTTATACCATCAATAGATCTAATCATTTCCAAAAGAGTTTTATTCCTTCTCTTGGCAACTCTTTTTTGCTGAGGGGTGTCAGGAATAGTCAATTGCTTCGTAATTCTTTTTTCATTATATAACTCCTTAAATTGTCCAGATAGATTAGAGCTGTCAATTTGGGTTGGGCCCGTCGGGTTGGCCCGCCCCGCCATGTAAATAGGGCAGGTTGGGTTGATATTTTAGCAACCCATTTAAAAGTAGGTCAAATGACCCGTCTTGTTTGGGTCGGTGAGTCGGGACGGGTCAGAACGGGCTGACCTGTTTCCTTTTATTTATACATATATATATTTCAAAAGAGGTTCTAATGTTATTGAAGAGATAATTGATGAAGAAGAGGAAGAAGATGAAGAATTGAATGATGAGGATCACAATAATGATATGGAGGATAATTTTTTGGGACTTTGATTTGCCTCTAAATTAGTTTGAAAATTGAAACTTAAAGTCTTTTAAATTTGGGTTGTATTAAGTAGTTAGTTTAAGTTTGACAATTTCATTTTATGGCTCTAAAAATTGAGATATGAGACTTTGATAGGTTGATTTAAGCTCAAATTGAATATGAAATTCAGTTTATATTACTGTTTACAGATTTTTTTTTTTTTGAATTTTGATGGGTTGGCCTGTTTAACCCGTGGCTTATGGTGGGTCGGGTCGGGTTGGAGTTTTTCCAATCTGTCAGTTAAACGGGCCAGCCCGCCCCGACCTGTTTAGAGGCGGGTCGGGGCGGGCCAGCCCGTCTTGACGGCTCTAGGATAGATATTCACGCCCATGATTAGTTCTCAAAGTCTTTATTTTCTTTTCTAACTAATTCTCTACTTCATTCATATATAGTCTAAAATATTTTAGTGCTTCAGACTTGTGAGAAATCAGATAGACATGACCATAATGCGTGAAATCATCTATAAATGTAATGAAATGCGAAGCCCCTCATCTTGTTTTCACACTCATTGGACCACAAATGTCGGAATGTATCAATTGTAGTGAAAATTTGGCTCTAGTTGCTTTGCCAAATAGTTTTCTAGTTGTTTTTCCAGCTAAACAATACTTACAAATGGGCATTTCCACATTGGAGGGTGACCCCAATAGTTTTTCTCTCGCTAATCTATTCATTCGATCTTGTGCGATGTGGCCTAATCTAACATGTCAAATAGTCATATCCATATTACAATTACTATTAGAGGCATGTAATGAAAAACAATCACTATCATAATTATACATATAGTATTCAACATCCATGACAATAAAACCATTCATTATATAATCAGAACCATAATAAATAGAATCATTAAACAAGTCCATACTATTAAACCTAAACTTCAAACTAAAACCTAAACCCAGAAGAACAACTACAGAGATCAAGTTTCATTGAATCTCGAGTCCATATAGGATATCATGTAGGAGCAATGATCGATCACCATGCAAATCCAATTTGCAAGTACCAATTCCTTTGATCTCAATTTTAGCATTATTTTCCATGTAAATCCATCTTGCTTCAGCTGGGATTCGACGATACTCAATAAATATTCCTCAGTCTCTAGCTACATGATCTGTGACTCCTGAGTCTACAATCTATAAAGGATAAGATTCAGTAAGCAATATTGAGCTAGAAACATATATATATTATCGAGAAGCAAGACTAGATGTTATCTTCTTTTGCACAATCACGAACAAAATAATTCAATTTGCCCGAATTGTAATACTTCATCTTGGCCCTATCTTTTTTTCTCCCAAAGTGCTTACCTTTCTTCTTGCGTTGGTCATGTTCTTCTTGGATGTAGGTCCACCTTCTTTTCTCTTCCTTTTCCTGTTTCAGTACCTTTTGCGTTTAGAGCCCGAAGCCCTTTGGGAGCTAGATTCGACCACAAAGGCCTGCCAGGAAACCTCGCTGCTACAAGGTGCTCATCTTTAAGTTGCACATGACGGGCAACATCGGTGAAGATTTTGATGCTTTTATTATGGGTCAGATTAACCTTCATATACTCCCAGTTATTAGGAAGGGAACAGATCACAGCTTGCACTTGCTGCTGATTGGAGCGAAAATGTCCAGCTGATTTCAACTCAATAATCATATTTGACATCTCCCTTAGGTGTTGCTGAATTGTATGATTGGGGTACTTTTTGTAAGTGTCAAACTTGATTGTGAGCTGCCTTAGTTTGATTACCGATGTGCATCCAAACTTTTCCTTCAAGACATTTCATATGGCATAAGCAGTCGGATACTGCTCGTACTCATATAGCAGATCATCATTCATTGAGCTTGCTAGAATGCCTCGAGCTGTGAAATCCACCTTTTTCCAAGCTCAGTATGCATCTTGGTCTCTCTTACTTTAAGTAGAATTATCCTCATCAGGATCTGTCATTTCATGGTGTATAGTTTTCTAAGACTTCTTGTTTGTCAAGCACATATTGGATTTCACATGCCAAATATTATAATTATCACCATTTAGCTTTTCATCTTTATTCAGGTCAGCAATAATAATTTTCGATGCCATGGAAAATCTAGTACAAAGAGACATACATGTATAATGTCAATACCCAAACACAACATACATTTGATTTTGCCAATGAGATATAATAAATCTATGATAATTTAACATAAGGCATAGAGTCGAAAGTTCACTATGTTCCCAATCATCGTCTATTACCCTAATGGTCAATTATCACAAACTTACTCCTATTATAGCAAAATACCAATTCTAGATGAAAAACATTACAAGTGTTCAAGTTATTTAGAACTCCCACTTGAAATAAGCATACACCAAAATTAATAATAAAGACAACATATATATTCAAATTTAAAGTTGCATGCTAAATAATAGATGAATTTTCATACATAAAAAATAACATCCATCTATTTACATATCAAATATGCATTATAACAGTAAATAAAATATTTAAAATAAATACATTTCTAATACAAAGAACTAACGATGAAAGTATCAAACTCTCCTAGGGATAAACTTATTAATTTCTTTAAGGATACACTTATGTGTCATCTTGGAATTTTTGCTAAAATAATGTTTATTTTAAAATATTTTATCAAAATAATGCTGTTACCAAACTATTTACTAAAGTACCGTCCGAAGAAAAGATGCCCTATCATAGGGCAACTTTTCTTGCGGACTCACCAAATCCAACGCCAGGTTGGCATGCCCGCATCACATACAAAGTCACCTTGCTACCTCTCGTGCGCCCATCTCCGTCTCCCTCTCCGTCTTGTGCGTCCATCACCCTCTCCTCCCTCTCATGTGTCACTCGCGGATGACCTGTCTCCCTCTCCCTCTCCCTCTCTCTTTCCCTCTCGTGCATGCGGTCGGGCAGATCTCCCTGTCCCTCATCCTCTTATGCGTGAGGCCGAACACGTCTCCTTGTCCCTCTCCCTTTCGTGTGTGCAGCCGAGCAAGGAGCCCTCTCCCTCTCTCTCCCTCCCCCTCGTGCGTGCGGACAGCCTCTCCCTTCCTCTCTAATGTGTAAATTTTCGATTCATGCGACTGGACAATATTTGGTTGTACCTATTGAAGATGATCAGATAATATATATCGTCTTGGGCATCCCATCATAGGGGATTTTTCTGGCAGTTGAAATTTTTGTTGAGTCAGTAGCGGTAGGAGTTTCGAATGGTGATAAATAATATGTGAGTATGTCTCAACCTGTATCTGCTCCACTTACGTAGTCAGGCATGGGGGATCTCTACTTGATGCATCTCTAATGGCCGATGAAGCTGGATATGAGTATGGAGGCATCCCTGCATGTACCATTGGTGGACTAGCAGCATCCGTAACTGATAGTCATCAGTGCATGGTAAGGGACGAGGCTACGTATCAACATTGGAGTAATGCCGCATTTGATGATGCGGGGGCTGATTCTAGTTATGTGGCAGCTATCATGGGGCATGTGGAGTATGAAGCTAACAAATTTATATCACTTAATCAGCCACATGCATGTCATGCTCGGGTTGGAGGATTGAAAATCGTAGTGGACAATGCAACTTTATTCGAAAATAAAACCACTGTTAGTTATGATCCTAATCCTACTGATGACGAAGATGAGGATAATGATGCGGAGTTTGATGGCAGTGATAGTGGGGAGTCCAGTGTGGAAGAGGATGTCCCACCATACGAGGCTCTCCTTGTTCTTGAATTTAGGCTGGTTGATGCGTCCGACGACGATGAGGTCGCATCCCATGGAGCATTGCTAGAACATCCATTTTTTTATGGAAATGAAGAATTAAGAAAGGGAATGGTATTCGGATCGAAATAACAGATCCAACGTACCATGAAATAGTATGCCATTTGCACCCATCATTTCTTTTAAAGTCGTCGAGTCAGATAGAGTTAAATAGAGCGTCATGTGTAAATAGTCTGATACTTGCAATTGATATCTCCTTACATTCTTTCGGACCAAGATGCAGCGATGAGAGAATATGGTATATAAAAGGCCACACACATGCTTGAATACAGATGTGATGCAAGATCATCTATAGCTTGATGCATGCATGATTGCTAATATCATTAGAGGATCAGTTAGGGCAGAGATATCCATTTCCATATCAGCTTGCCAAGCTTATGTACGTGATACATGACAGTGCGAGGCATCTTACAGGAAGACATGGATAGCTAAATAACTTGTTATGGGTGAGCTGTTTGGAGATTGGATGGAGTCTTATAACACCTTGGGTCCTTGGCTAGCTGCAGTTTGTCGTGCTAATGAGGGGCCATAGTAGATTTTGCAAAAATTCCTATGACAGAGCTAAACATAGAGGTGTTCCAGATAAGATTAGACATGCAATAGTAGCACGGAGAAGGGAGGCCGACAGGATGTTCACAGATAAGATTAGACGAAAGCTAAATGGACACCAGCCAAAGTCTATGGAGCATGGTATGGTTAAGTACAATAACCAACTGAATTTATATGAGATTCGATTGAGACGAAGGTATTATAGCCCCGATCAATCTGATTATACACAGATAATCGACTTAGGGGAGCGCACATGCATATGTCGGAAGTGGCAGTTACTACACTATTCGTGCTTCCATTTGTTTACTGTATGTGCCAGTGAAAACTTGGACTGGAAGCAATTTGTTGACGGTAGTTATACTATTGCACATTATGAGCAGTCATATGCACCACCTTCCATCCCCAAGAGCAGGGTTTGCCGTATCAGGCCGAACCGCCCGGTATGGGGCGTACCGAGCCGGACCGGTCCCTTATCGGTCTGGTTCGGGCCTATTTTTCGGAAAATGACCCCGAACCGCACCGAACCGCCCAGTTCGGTGTGGTTCGGGCCCATACCACCCGGAACTGGGTGGTATAGCTCGGTTCGCCGTCGGTTCGGGGTGAACCGAACCGTACCGTCCAGGGGACCATTTCACATGGGGGAGGGGGGAGGGGGAAAGATGGGGACCTTTTCATGTGGTTGGGGGGAGGGGGGAGGGAGGGGGGAGAGAAATGGGTGTGGCCCACTTCACATGGGGGGAGGGCCTGGTGCCTTCGGTGTTCTTTGAGAGTTCTCAGAGAACACCCATGGCCGTGGGTAACTTAATCGTTGAGATCTCTAAAAAATTAGAAAAGAAGGCAAAATTTCGTGAAATTGGAGGAGTGATTTGAGAAGAGGCTGATCTTTGGTTGGAGGTAAGATAATCTGTTATTTTGTTAGTAAATATTTTATTTTTATTTTTGTTGTTAGAAATAGGATAAAAATGAGGTAAAATAACAATAAGAGAAAATCATGCTAAAATCTTATGATTTTGATATGATTTAATTATATGTGATAGATCTTTGGAAGATCTACATGATGGCATCAAAATTATTAATTTTTATTAATTATATATTTTTTAAATATTTTTATATATTTATTCATTTAAAAATTAAAAAAATAAATTTAAGAGAAAAAAATCAGAGTTTGGAAATCATGTTTAGAATGATTCAAGCTACTTAAATCTAATCTCAAAATTTTTTTAAAATATTTGAAATTAAAAAATTATTTTTTGAATTATTTAAATTAAAAAAATTAATTATAAAATAAAAAATATATAAAAATAGTGTTATATTTTAGTTAATTTAAAAATATTATCTGAAGCATATAACATATTTATTTTGAATTTATAAGTTTTAAAATAATTATTAAAATAATTTTAAAATTATATATAATTATTTTAATTATCATTAAATTATCGTGTTTTGTTATACTTGCATATATTTTAATTATATATATACTGCAGACGATCTTACACGTGGAGTAGGGTCCATGGATGTATCTGGATCATTCTCGTATTATGGATCCTATTATCCACAGCCACCTTATGATTCATATGCATATGGTGCATCCGAGGCATCTTCTAGTGGTTACTACCCTATGCAGCTTGGAGCATCTTACGGATCAGATTTTACTACTGCATATTTGGATGGGCTCCTCCATAACCGTACCATCATCTCGAGAATACTTCTCAGAGTCAGAATTTTAACGAGAGATCTGAGATGTCTTACAATTCAAAGAGGATGCCTTATGGGATGATGAATATTCGAGAGTACGGTGCAGCTTGGCTAGAGGGTTGGACTGATATCCCTTCAGACTATGTTGATGATCTAGACATCTACGAGCATCACAGACATTCGACAAAAAATTAAATGCAGAGTACATCTTAAGGTTCGTATATCAGTTATTGTGCTTTGTACTTAAATATTTAGATACATTTTAATGCGTATTTTATATATTTTTTCTTTAGTTTTAAGATGACATAATTGAAATATAATATAAATAAATATATGTTTGAAATTTTGGATCAAGTGTCTTTTACCGCAATCTAACTCCAAATTGAACCCAAATATGTCAATAATATGCAATATAATGCCATATTAAGGTTGTATTTATCAATTATTAACTTTAAAAATTCAAATTAAAAATTTAAAAATCGAAAAAAATATTGTGTACCGGTACGTCTAGGCGTATCGTGTGTCGGTACGGTACGGTACCGGTACCATACTGGTCCGGCACCGGCACACCGTCCGGTACCGGTACAGCAAACCTTACCCCAGAGAATTCACGTTATTAGCTTGAGTGGACTGCACCTAGACTCATACCGCACCTATCCACAAGATGAGATGGAAAGGGACGTCTACAATCGAGGAGGATGCGAAATAATATGGATGCAATGGAGTGCCAAAATATTGTATGGTGTGGATTGTGTAAGGAGATAGGTCACTATCGACAAAGATGCCCCCAACGACGTTGATTTATGTATTTGTTCATATTATATAGATTGTATTTATGTATCATTTGTGTTTTCTTTAAAATATTTTGGTTATGTAATCATGTCGTGTAAATGTTTGAAAAAAATTTATGAAACAATCCTATGTATCATTTGTGTTGCTTATCATCTTTGATATTTCTTAGTAGTAAGATCATCTTTTCATTTTGTGCCTTAGACATGATAGGTTCAGACTCGGATGTTCATCCGGGGCCGATAGATCCTACCTGCTGTATCTCTAGATTCGATACTGCAGTGATTGATATATTCTAGAAAGGACTTAGGGCCCCTATGTTGTAGACATAGAGGCTCGACCATCATGCGCATCTGGTGGCTACATGAGAGGATCCGGGAGTATCTTCATACCATAGATTTTTATAGAATGTTTAGAGTTTGCGATATATAGTTTGATTAGGCCCTCATCACAGCCATGGTAGAGCGATGGCGTCAGGAGACTTATATTTTTCACCTGCGCGTCGGGGAGGCGACAATCACTTTGCAGGATGTTGCCGTTCTTCTTGGATTATGGGTGCATGGGTTTGCCATCACTGGTGCTGCACAAATTATCTAGTCAGATCTATGTGAGGAGTTACTTGGGATTAGACCGTCAGAGGTGATGTTGTCGGGATCTTTGCTGAGATTTCATTGACTTCGCGATACGTTCCACCACTTATCGGATGATGCGGATGATGAGATTATGTAGAGGTATGCACGAGGTATGCCGATCAGATCAGCATGTATGGAGGACACAAGCACCTTTTATTTGCTTCGACATCATGGAGATCTATTGTTCGGAACGTGTGATGCGATAGTTTGGCATGTATTAGAGCATCCCCTCACCATGCGACACTCGTGATGCTCTCCACAGTTTGGATCGATAAGGACAGTATTGCCATGATTGGGTTCGACAGCATCGAGAGCATATTGACGCATAGGAGCTGCGGGAGGATTTGATTGTGGCTGGTCCACCCATGCTCTCTATGATGGATTATTATGATCCATATCTGTAGTGGACAAGAGCATCACTAGGTGATTCATCTCACCATTGATGAGTGAGCGGCCCGAGATAAGGTTCCGTCTTTCGGACAACATGATGGATATTGTGGTAAGTACATTTTGCTTTTATCTCATTTTATTATATTGTTATTGTTATACTTATGAATAATATTTGTTTTCTTTTTCATACTGATAGTTTCAGAGGATCACGTCGCTATACCACCGGACAAGGAGCGACTTCCATTTGGTTACTGTTGGATGCAAGGATCGAGCACTTGCCGATATTATAGACGGTCTTATCGACATTATGCGAGTTGTCTCAGAGGATAGACGATTTCAGATTGTGCCATCGGAGGATGATCCGAGTACCTCATTATATGCCTAGCATACCTCATATCCTGATTTTTCGGACTTCGACCTCCCTATAGATGATGTATTTATATCATAGAGGATGAGCGAGCCGGGAGATACGTCGTACCAACCTAATGAGCAGCACATCGATCCGCATGGGAGGGCTAGAGGTAGGGGTCGATTGAGAGTTTTTCGAGGTAGACGTCAGGCACATATTGATACGTTGACCACGCCAGCACCTCCCTCCCCACTGGTCGATACTGTGTCTGAGCCATCACAATAGCGGCCAGAGGTGACACACGTTTACGAGAGGTGGATGCGAAGGAGGTCCTAGTATCTTGATATATACGCCTTTCGATAGTTGTGATATTTGTACATATTTTTTTTGATAAAAAAATTTGTTATCATCAACTATTGGATTACATTATTTTGAAATTAATGTTATAATTTTTTTTAATCTGAATGCACATGTTACAATTTTTGTTGGTTGTGCAAAAAATTAATTGTTGAGCTTGTTACAGGTTATATGATTGGAGTTTGGGATTGTTCATCATTTTTAAGATATCCTGTCATGTTAATTATAAACAAAGTTAGAGAAATTTAAATTTATATCTCAGGAAAGTTAAGAATTTTTGAATAGATAAAAATGCATAAAGAATGTCAAAATTAGCATTTCATCAAGTTGGAGATACAAACAATATTTTTCGAATGTTTCGAAAATTAAATTGAGAGAAATCAATTTTGGATATGAAGGGATGACCATTAGGTCGTTCCCTTTTGGATGGCACGTTGGGATAGATATTTTAGGACTGGCACGCAAAAGGGAACAATCCCTGCATTGGGGGATGACCCATGGGTCGACCTTTATTGTACCTATGAAAATAAGCTCTCTGTTTTGGTTTGTAGCACAACAGGGGTCGACCTATGGGTCGACCCGTGCCAAGTTGCTGCTGTGCTAGTGGCTAGAACAGAAGGATGTTTCAAAGTCACCCTATAATATAAGTCGCCCTATTATAGAGTCGCCCTATTATAAGGCGACCCATATAGACGCCCTACGATAAGGTGACTCATACTGTCGTCCACCTGTTCTCCAACTGCCATTGGCGGTAAGGCTGGTGAGTCAGCATGAAAAGTCGTCCTATCATAGGGTGACTTTATTTTGGGCAGTATTTTGGTAAATAATTTTGAAAGGACATTATTTTGATAATTTTTTTTAAAAATTAATATTATTTCGATAAAAAATCCTGTCATCTTTGATAGACATAAAGTGCCCAGGTCAATATGCCCATAATGGCGAAAAATAGGTCTTAATGAGAGGATTGCTGATTTGATGATGTTCCTTATCATGTACTCTTCCACAAAAGCTTTCACCAACCAAGAATATGTTTTATATGGTCTAGGTGACCCCCAAAACTGATCTAATAGATGTTGCCAAAGGTCAGATAGAGTAGCTCGTAATACTAAGAATTTTTGATTCTCATTCATAACAAATCTTGCAAATATAATATTGTATCTTTTCATTGATTGTCTTGACATGCTCAATCATATCAATGTTGGGTTTCATTCTATATTCATTCAATTATCTCACTATCTTCCTTACTCGCGCCTGCTACTCTAGTGTTTTTGTGACTATGGGGTTTCTTTCACAATTACCATTTTCTTCTATAACAAATAAAGAAAAAATAAAATATTAGGAAAAATATGATATAGGCACCCAAATATCAAGATATAAGTCTGGACATAAAGTCTTTGTTATTATTCTTCTATTATATTTAAAGTATCTTTTCATATACTTTAATTTCTATTGTAACTCTTTTTAAAAGACAAAAATGAGTTGATTGAATTGGTTTGTGGTGCTAGATTAAGGTGTTGGTCTAGTAGGGCATGGGAGGTGCAAGATTTCTTTTCTTTTTTTCCTTTTTTTTTTATTAATAAGTTGAAGAGCCACAGGATGGCTCTTCTTTTTCTTGAGGCCCACCGTAGTTTTCAGCCTGAGGCCCACCATCATAGCAGTAGGGCGTGGGGTCAAATCCCATGAGGTGCAGGATTTTTTTTCTTTTTTTTTTATTAATAAGTTCTTCCTGAGGCCCACTGTAGTTTTCAGCCTGAGGCCCACTATCATAGCAGTAGGGCGTGGGTTCAAATCCCATGAGGTGCAGGATTTTTTTTTCTTTTTTTCTTTTTTTTATTAATAAGTTGAAGAGCCACGGGATGGCTCTTCTTCTTCCTAAGGCCCACTGTAATTTTCAGCCTGAGGCCCACCATCATAGCCGCCCCACTGTGGTTTTCTGCCTAAGGCCCACCATTGCAGTGCTGTCTTCTTCAACCATTTTTCAGAGTTTATTCATTTTAGTCCCTGATTTTCAATCTTTAATATCTCCCTTTACCAATGTCCAAAAATTTCGAATTATACGTTGATTTAAAGCTATTGATGTGCTCTATCCAACCATATAAAGCATGAAATCTGAAACTGAATGGACTTTTAATTATGCCCCATTTAAAGTTACGGTTTCAGAAATTTGAAACTTTAATCTCTCAAACGGCTTATCAAATTACTATGAAATTTTGCAGGCATAACCTACATATCATAAACTATTTGCATACAAAAATTCATTTCATAATTCAGTGTACAGTAAGATACGAATTTTTTAATCTATGATACAAAATTATATGAAAATAGCCAATTAATCACAAAAATTATTCACTAATCAGTTATTAACATACTAAATCATGCCAAAAAACAACCTAAACGGCTCTGATACCAATAAAGAATGAAATTAAATTCTAAGTCAAATCCAATCTTACATATTTCTGGCCCAACTGGATCTTTGGCTGCTTTACTGGCTAGTTTGCAGTGTTATCAACATGAAGACACTAACTTTTCATAATCTAAGAGCCTATAAGAATAGGGGAGTAAGAAAGAAGGACTCTTGAATCTTAGAAATCCCAGAGAGTTATCTCTCTATTTTGTTTTCAGAATGTATTGTCCCATTTTCTTTGCAGTTTTTGCTTCTTTTAAATGGGGTTGGGTAGTTACTATAACCACCCAAAAAATTGCTACATCATGGGAGTCCCATATACATCATGGGCGTCCCATATACCAACAGGAGTAAAGTTGCATATGTTTGTCTCTCTCCAAAGCTTTTAGTGTCAGCAGCTTCATGCACTAGGATGCCCTTTTCTTATACATATATATAAGAAAACATCTATAAAGCAATGTGGGTTATCAAAATAGCATAGTCTATGTTTTATAAATTAGCATCAACATCTACAAACTTTGATACCTAGTCAACATTCAAATCAATAGATCATTATCCATATTTCATACAATTATATCAAAATTTTAAATAAATTTCTATGTGCTTAGTCCCTGCATCATCTCACAGGATTTGAGTTATTGATATTCCTGATATGTTGAAGCATGTGTTACTATTGATACTATTGTTTGCTGCACCGATGTGTACTGACCGATGTCGGGCGTACCGTAATGTAGTGGTACCAAATTGAGACTCGGTATAGGAGGTATACTAAGTCTCGATATGCTGAACTGACCCTTTTATTGGGTGTATCGATACTATACCAGCATTGTATTGGTAGGGTGTCCGGTATTGAGACATTGGTACTTTGCAAATAATGAATCAAGAATAAAATGCAATTCAGTATAGATTGTAAAAATGCTTGCCTTATCAGGATTTTTTTTCTATTTTGAGTTTGAAAAGGCTTGAAACTTAACTTGACAGCTGTATTGAATCTGTACAAACTGAAAGTGGCACTTGCGTCATTCTCCCAGTTTTCTCAACCGAGTTCGTGTAGGATTTTGTGGCAATAATGGATGCCTATAATCATGAACAATAACCTGGATTTCTTGGTCATGTAGGTGTTTTCTATCAAATAGTATATGCAAGTATTTGTGTTCTATAATTCCTATTAAATTTTAGGGCAACCTAATGCTTGATCTTTTGTTTGACTGGCATTTGATTATTTGTGTTTACATAATTTTCCGTTTTAAAGCCCTGCCAAGGATTAAGCACATGTAGAAATCAAGGGCCTTGAAGAATTTTTAGTCAATAGGGATTAAATCAAGCCACGCTGATCTCAAATTCCCCTAAAATTCCCACTAAACTTATAATGCAACTAGATGAAATCTATTTAGTTATTTCTAATTTTCTATATCCTTTTTGAAACAAACAATATAAATAACTGTTTATATATTAATATCTTTTGTTGTCTTTAACTGAGTTAAATATTAACACTCTGCTTCACAATGAAATTTCCCACATCACGATGTTGTTTAATATTTGTGAATGACCCATTTTTTTGTTGACTTTCTCCAGGAACATGACATATGTGGCCGCATATATGTGAATGAGCAAGGGATTAATGCACAGGTATGAATCTATGATTGGCATGATCTGGTTTTAATTTAAGACTTAAAGATTTCAATTCCAATGTTCTAGAATTCCTATATCTTCCACCTATACTGCTAAAAGAAAAACAACGTAAAAGATAGATTTTCTTTTTAAGTATTAAATCTTCTTTAAGTACTTTTAATTAAAAAAATTACAAGGCCTTCTAATGTAACCCATCTAGATTGTTTAAATTTTTTTGGAGTCATTAGCTGAGATGCTGGCAATTCACTCTAATATTTCCTCTTCATTGTGAGAGCTTGTGTGCGCTGTGTTAGTCCCCAAATTGTTTATGCTCCGGAGAGGACTTGGGTTCTTATATAGGGCCAAGGAATTAGACAAACCTTTTGACTAAGTCTTTTTGGGTGAGGTCTTAGTCATTACAACTAGTTTCTTGTAAACGATCAAAATTTTAGGTTGCTGTTTACTATGAGGGTTACCTTGCACAATCATTAGATCCTTAAAAGCTCAAGTGTAAGGGATTGAAGACAAACATTCGATAAAAAATTCAATGAAACAATTAATAGTTAATATTTGAGAGCTTGGTAATAATCATGATATTAATCTATTTAAGTTCTATAGGTAATAAATAATTACATATAAAGTGGCTTCACAATACATAAGTGAGTAGGTCCACCAACGAGATCTCGTCCGTTCTTATTATTCATCATTAGAGTAAGAAAAAGACAAGTTACCAAGTTTCTTAGAAGCCATATTCGAGATGAGACCTAAAAAAGGGTGTCCTAGTGTATGAGACTCCCACGATTGTAGGGTCTAGGAAGAGCCAGATGTATGCAACCTTACCCTCGCATGTGGAGAGGCAATGTCATATTTCAAACACATGGTATCTAGGCCAGTGCTTAAGGCTCCTACCATTGTGGGGTCTGTTTTTATCTTTCACAAAATGATACCTATTATTGTAATTAAATTCTTAAATCACATCAAGAAACTTTCATTGAAGATAATATGACATTAAAAGTGATGTATGGGAACAGGTTTAAACTGATGCTCGGATGCACTAAAACTAAACACGGACTCTAGAGAGTACACAATTCCTTCCATGAAGCCTTATTCATACTTCTACCATGTTTATTTTTATTAGCACTAAATTTTTCAGGCAGTTTGAAGAACTCTTGTAACATAATGTGAAATTTCATCAGTTCAGCTACATGTGCTCATAAATTTGTGATTTGGATTTAATCGCCATGGACATGATTGTGATTTGAAAAACAAAAAAGAAATCTATAATGGTTTTGCAGTCTAGAAAATTCCAAAAATTATCAAACAGTATGGAAACATTATGAATATAATTTTGGGTTCTACTAGAGTACAGGAAATAACAGAATGAAATATTATAAAGTATATGACCATTTCTTTATGATAGTTTACAGATTTTTGCCATTAGGTGCTCATGTCGTTTTTGTATAAGATGATAATCCTTCTCCTGTCAATTGATTATTTAGACTTGGATGGTTGGACAACTTGGTTTCTTGATGGTGCTGGTCATGCTTGTGTTAATATTTCTATTCTAATTTTTATGGTTGTATATCTGGTTTTATAGAATATTGAATGTCTGTTTGATAAACTTGATGTGTGGACAAGAAACAAAAAAGGGAAGCATGTGCATATAAGAAACCTTATGCTTCATATTTTCTCTTTTGTGGATTTACCTGCCGCCTCCATCAAAAACAACATCAAGGAGGTAGAAACATGTCCATCCTTAATTTTTAGAGGGTCTAGATTCAGACTTCTCATGCATACAATTTAGTGAAATTGTTTATCTATCGACTAAAGTTTCATTTTGAAGATACTCCTACTTAAATGGGACTTTAGATCCTTATAGTTCACTCTTGACAATCTATCAACCTTTCCAGAAGTTCCGTATGTTGCTTCTTTTTTTTTTTGTTAAACAAGTAATTCACGATGAATTGGTGTGATTAAATATGATAGCTCTAGATACTGCTGAGTATAATTTTAGCTTATTATTATGGTGCATCTTGCAAGTTCTGTAGATGGTTTGAGTTTTGGTTGAATCAAATGAGTTTCAGCTCTGGAAAATTCAGCAGTGTCCAGCTCCACTTTTGGATGTTTCTGTTGGAAAGTGTTAAAAAAAAAAATTATTATTTCAAGAAAATTATAAATAGTAATAAATAGATAACATATCATTTTAAAGTATCTTAATTTTGGGACCTTTTGTTGTGTTTTTTTCTTGGTTTTGCACTACTAGAAGAATAACAAAATTATTTTTCAGAACAGAAATGTTAAAATCAAGCTCAAAGTACCATTTTCTATTGGATTGTGCTTTAACAAATGTCAATCTAAATGTCTATAAGAGCTGAGCTTTGATATAGTGAGACATGTGTCAAAAGGATTCAGCTCAATGTCCTGGGGATTAGCATCCTGAAGCTTTGATGTCTTTTTAAAAATCTAAGTTCAATATAAAGGAAATGCTTTTCTGATAATAAGAGAAGCAGAGGACTTGTGAAATGCTAAGTTTTGGAGTCTGTTTAAGTCTAAACTCATCACTGAAATTAGTCTTGGACATCAAATTGTGATCTAGCACACACTACCATGGTCACTATGTATCTTGACCTTGCAATTGTTAATATAGCTATGTAGGTCATCTATTTCATCATTAGTCTTGTTTGAGAGCGCACCCCTCCCCCCCCTTTTTTTTCAAAAAAGAGAAAAACTCAACTCAAAGTTTACATCCTAAGCAGCCCCTTTCTTGATCATATGTCTTCCACTCTTTTGTATCATTGGCTTTTTATAATTTTCATCATGCTAATAATTATATGTTCAACAGAAGTGGTTTGTATGATTTGCTGCACATTGATCCTTGCCTTCTATTCTCAATCTAATGTTGGTTGTAGTTCAACAGTAGAATATTCATGTTTTTACATATCTTCTTACAGAATTTTGATAGAGCTCTTGTTTCCAGCTTCGCAACACTGGTTTGTTTACAATCTGTTGAATTGATGTTTTGAGACCAAATCATTCTTTCACCTGAATAATATTTCTTGGTATCTCTCTCAGCTCCTCGTGCATGACTTTTGTATTTCAGACCTTTGATATCAAACTGAAGGGTGGAACAGAAGAAGCAATATGGAATGAAAATCAGATGGGGCAATAAGAACAAAATCTAGAAATATAGAAGAGTAGATCATGCTTTAAGTCTGAATGGATTTTGATGTTGACAGAAATATTAACAGAAAAATCAACTCAAAACATGATAAGACGAATATGTAATAGAAAGATACAACAATTTTATTGAGGACTCTTGTTGAACACATTGTATTCAAAGTTTTAGCATACTCTTGATTATTTAAAATATTTTGTTAAATTTCAAAAACATATATGTTGAAAATGATTGCCTTAGTCATGTTTGCAGTTAACAATCATGATATCTTGAATCATGTATGGTAAATAAATTACCTATCTAGAGGCTAGAGATGAATTTTATGTTTTTGGACAAAAGCCTATTAGTCATGCCTAATATCACATATTCGAAGCAAAGTGGACTACTTTTGTCCAAAATAATAAAATAGCATAAACACGTAAGACCTCCCTTTTTGGTTTGTTGGGCTTAGAAACTGCAACATTTATATGAAATGTTTCAATATTGACTAAATTGAGGTTTGAAAGCATTATTTAAGTAGGAAAATTGTATTCATTTTCATGATAGTCTGGTGGATGTTGATGTTGTTTTGCAATTTGTTTGGGACTCTTAAGATTCATTTATGGAGGTGTTGGGGCATACAAATGCCAACCAATATGGTATGCAGTATGCACCAATTGCATGCCATATTGACAAAAGGGTACCAAGTAATGCACTTTGGTATAGCTGCATGCCTTTAGTAGCTGGAATCTTCTAGCTCGTGTGATGCACTTGATTTGGAATCTTTGTGGAATTTGTAGCCCACACCTGCTTCCTAAGCACTTCATTAATGTGTTTCTAAATTATTCACTTCCCCACACCCACACTTGCACCTACTCCTGATTCTGGCAGCTAACTTATATTTCAGTGTTGCATTTATGCATAAATACAGTAATTATATTAATTACAATCTCCTAGTCATTCTATTCTAGAGAAGCATTAAGTGTTTTTTAGTGTTGTGGTACGCGAGATGCTTAGGAGAATATGATATGACTTCCCTTAAGGATATTTAGGTTTTAGCAATACTTGTGTAGAATAAAATTTGTGAGCCTTTAAGATTTGGAAAATACCTTAGCCCAAAACCAAAAATTTGGGATTTGAATTAAAGCTAAGAATTCAACTTTTATTCTTAAAAAATATGAAATTTTGTATATTCTTATTGCACTCAAATAAGGGGTTGTTCCTTATTTACATGTAATATCTTATGCAAATGGTTTACTTGAATGATATTTATGTAAGCAAGCTTGTATTAGTAGTTTGTCTATCTATTTATTAGTAATAGCAGTCTATCCTTGACTATTCCCACCTTTAAATGGTAAGAAAAAAAAAACATAGTATTTGAAGGCCTTTTGGGTCAAATACCATGCTGTACTAGTTTGTTTGGCACTTGTTCAGGTGCAAGCCACTTTGATCATTCCCTTACTGACAGTATGAGCCTGGTTCAACCAAACCGAGGTGTAAGGCATACCGGTGGTACAACCACTTGTCTGATACAGAACATTCCAGTCAGTATGGGGCTGGTAAATATGAGATTTCAGTCCTTGTGATAAAATTCAGGTTCATTGAAGAAACTGCAAAACATGAATCAGCTTCAAAATTTCTAAAGGTCTTCTGTGCTGTTTGACTTTCTCATATCTTTAATATAAATATCCCTATTATATATGGTGATCAATCTCCCAGTGGTATCTTTTTGAGGTATTTTGGAAGCTAGTATCATCTAGCCATATGCGCAGTAAACTTATGAAAAGGTACAAGTCATGATGCATTGCCTATATGTTACAAATTGTATCTTAAGCATAGTTTATCTTAGCTTCAAAGATTTACTTTACATCAACACTTTTCAGATCATATTGACATGCAAGTAAACTTGATAATGCCTCAAGCATATTGTGGTGTAATTTATTCTAATGCTAAGATTCAGCTATTCTGCAGTACAGTGGTCCAGCTAAGGATGCTCTGGCATATGCAAAGTGGCTTAAAGAAGATCATAGGTTTTCTGATATTTTGGTGCAGACTTCACCATCTTTGATGGGCATTCTTTTCCACGTTTGAAACTGCGGTATAAACCTTCACTTGTACAGGCAAGCAATGATGTTCCTTTAATTATTTTTCTTATATTTTATTTCTTTATTGAGACATTCAATTGTCTATACTCCATAATATGCATATTATTGTTTAGAAAGCTTTAGAGGCTCTCCTTGCATCATGCCATACACATATCTTGTAGTAAAGCCTTGAGGCAAGTGGGTGAGGTTATTTAAAGGATGCATATTCATCACACAAGGAGGCCCATGTGAAACAGAAACTACCTAATTCTATGCCTATCCATAGACACATTGACAATAGCCTTCTATCATTTCTGATCTAATGTAATGCAAGTGATGGCTCATCTATTTATTCTGTGAGGCTTAGGTGTGATAGGATTTGTTTCAGCACACTTTAAAACTTCACATAAATATTAATCATATTTGTTCTGAACCTAAGCATTTGATGCAATGTTAATCATATATATTTTGTTCGGAAACAAGTCCTAATTTAACATTCATATCATATGATTCATATCATTTACTGATGCTTTTGGATTGTTTTTTATTGTATTCTTTTTTATAAACAAGGAGATGCATGATGTTTATGCCTTATGCCTTGGACCCATATTCCTTAGCTTATTCAATACTCCAAAAGACTCATTTACAAATTTTGTCATTTTAAACACATTGCATATCTTCCTATTGAATTTGCTCCATTCATTCAGATAAATTGCATTTCATCTCCTAGCAAAGATTTTCTGGTGACATTGTACAAGGCTCTTGTATGTTTTGATGCACATTTCCAATCTCCTCTTATTATTCCTATCTTGTAATTAATGAGAGTTAATTATAAAGCTGTTGAAATATGTTCTTCAGTTGGAAGGAGGAATTGCACACCTTCCTTTGTTGAACCCCATGATGCGAGCTACACCACTATCTCCATCTGAATGGAGGAAAAGATTGCAAGCTATGACCAGTGCAGATGTACTATCAGGGAAAGCAGATAGCTTGGTTTCTAACAGGAATTTTCTACTGCTGGATGTGAGAAATGGTAACTGCCTTTGAGTACCTGCAATTTGATATGAAAGCTCAATTATTTTCGTCCATAACCAAATTAATTAGAAAACACATGATTTTTTTTCTATTTTTTCTCTGTTGCACATATATGCAAGCTGTCAGGTATAATTGCCCTGAAGAATTCAGTATATTATATCTAAAATCGTCATAAATGATGAATTTGATAACACATTAAAGGATAGCTCCTTTTTCACTTTAATTTAGATGTGTTCATGGTCTAGAAGAAACTTATAATATCTACATTCATTCTTGAGCTTAACCAATAAGGTAAGCCTCCCCACTTGCCAATTGTGGCCTTCTAGATTTTGTTGCTGTTGTCTTGCTTCAAGCGGCCTGGATGAAAATGTGGCACCAATTCAAGGAGAGAACTAGTCAAAATGTTCTTGAACTTTTGTAATCACATGGTTCATATCTTGATCCATAACTTTAAGTCCATCTGGATGAGCAAAGGCATTTCTGTTAGTGCCAAAACAAAGAGTTTGTATTTTCATTATAGAATAATGAATATAATGGAAATTAAGGGGCGTTTTAGTCTTTTTAGATGCTTGTTACCACTGAGAATAGGTTAGCAATTGGAGGGAAGAATCCTTCTGATTATGGAAACTTGAGATCATGAGATCCCAATGAAATAGGGTTTAGGGAATTCAACTTCTAAGCAGAACCATGCCTCCTAATCCTTTTTTTTTTTTTTTTTTTTTTGCATTTTGAGCCCCATGGAAGCCCCAACTAGATGCTTTCTTTATCGAGTTTCTTCTCTCCCATTGCTTTCTTGTCTCTCAAGGTTGGCAATTGGAGGGAAGAATCCTTCTGATTATGGAAACTTGAGATCATGAGATCCCAATGAAATAGGGTTTAGGGAATTCAACTTCTAAGCAGAACCATGCCTCCTAATCCTTCTTTTTTTTTTTTTTTGCATTTTGAGCCCCATGGAAGCCCCAACTAGATGCTTTCTTTATCGAGTTTCTTCTCTCCCATTGCTATCTTGTCTCTCAAGGTTGGCTAAAATTCATTAAGTTATCAAACATGCAGCAAAAGTATGAAATGCAACACAAAAGTGAAGGAGGAACCAGTTTCCTGCTTTTTACTTCAATTCTGACTATTCTCCAGTTCTTCTAGTTTGTCAAGTCTTAAAACAGTTTGTTGTCATTTAATTATGTTTATCATTTTAATTGTATAAAGATCAACCAATTATTGTTTTGAGCTTAAAATGGCAGAAATTCTTAGTAGAAAACATGAATAAAAATTTGACCCATAACAGAAGAAACAACCAAAAGGCTCATCATGGTGGCATTTAAAGATTGTTGCGGAGTTATGTTAACTCCCCTCCTTGCACTTCTACAGGTAGGAGAGGTCCCAACTGGAAGAGCAAGAAAGTGTTGGAAATTCCAGAAAAGTGTTGGAAATTCCATGTTTCGATTAAACGATATTTCAGAAGTGCTTCTTTTTGTTCGTTCCAACATTTACAATGTACATTTGGAACATTATCCATGTTAATGTGAGGCTCCAAATTAATAATAAGAAAATGGTTCAGGATTCACAAGTCCTTTCGAAGTCATTTTTGTTTTAAGCTGGGATGATTAAATGGTACTGACTTCATTTCTGTTTCTTGATCTGATAATTAGGTCTGCACAAACCTCTGTAACTCCTACCTGTATTTGATGATGATTATACTTGATAGGTTATACCAAATCCACATTGAACTAATATTGATTTTATGCTTTGATCATTATTTCAACTATAAGCAGGATTTAAGATATTCTTGTTGTTCTCCTTTTTGTCCATGACAAAGATCAGCAGAGTTTATTTATTTATTTTCATTTGGGGTGGCTGGATGAAACAAGCTTATCCATAGAGACATACATAGCAAGCATTCCTCCAAATACTTGAGCTTGGGACTTGGTTTTTCATATTTTATTTTTCATTCATACCTTCTAATTGAGTAATATAATCTAATTTGATATGTACCTTTCTATGTAGGGTAACAAAAGTAAAAATCTCTCAATTTTTTTATCATGACAGTGCTCAGCTATTTCTGTAATTGATTATGAACAGGCTATGAGTGGGATGTTGGCCATTTTCAAGGAGCCCAACGACCTAATGTGGATTGTTTTAGAAGCACCTCTTTTGGGCTCTCTAACGAAGAGGTATGATCATTATTTACCCGAGAATGTAGCTGGATGAGCAATTAATTTTGATTTTTAGTTCTTTTAATTGTAAAGTAATAAAACCTTTGAATACAACTCTCTAGGCTACTATTTTGTTTGAATTATTTTTTCTCGAGAGAAAGGGAGGGAGACCCACCTACATTAGTTACCCATGTTCCGGTACTTGGGAAAAGCACCCGCTAAGATTCGAAGCCCACCATTGGTTGCTAAGTAGAAGGGTATGACCACTAGGGCAAGCCTCAATTCATCGTTCTGTGGAACTTGTATAAGTTGGAAGCCAGATCTTTTTGTTCTTGTAAATGAATTTTATAAATGGAATTATATCAATTTAGATTTTACCACTAGAGAGAATAAAACCTATGGGATCACACACATAAGAGGTTGTGTTTGATCAGATGGTTGGATTTATTTTGACTGGACTCAGTTTAAATCCGAGTCAATAGGTTGATATATCAAATGTTTGATTGCTCAAAGAGTTGACATAATCAAACCCAAAAGCAAAAGGGCTCTTGACAAACTTTGAACGGTCAAAAGTGATCTGTTAAAGTTTGATTCATTTATGTGAATGACACTCAGAAAGACTCCTTACATCTAAGAGTTGTGGCATTATAATTCTCCTCATGCATGATTGGATCATGCCCAAGAAACTTCATGTGAATGTTGGCGCCCAAGAGTTGTGAAGCCCTAATGCTTCCTCATGCACGTTCAAGAGTCCTTAATTAAGACTTGGACTGGTCAGAGGGTTTGACTCAAAGCCTTGATTCCCTAGTGTTAGAAAAGGGGTTGATACATGCAGTAGAAGGAATATATGGAATTAATTTTTAATTAAAATGCAAAAATCTCATTTCGAATCAATCTGGATCCCTCATAGTTATTAAGATTAAGATTACTATAAGAAGTGAGATCAAATTATCACCTTTGCATAGGTAGATCTACACTGTAATCTGATGATCGTGGATGTCTTCTTGGTTCTTTTGAAGTCGCATAAACATTCGATCTCTAAAGGTATCCACATGAGGCTTTGATCTGATCAAGAATGTCTGATTTTATCGGAGTGCTAGCTCTTTTACAAAGATTCTTTTCATGGCGGATTTTTTTTTCTTTTATCACTAAAAATTCTTCTCAAGGATTTTAAGCTTTTTCTCTTCGCAAATCACTTTTCGCATAGGAATGGATTAGGGATGTTCTTAGTTTTGCTTAATTCCCTTCTCAAGAAAATCTAGTAGTCCCTTTTTTTCTCTCTTTTCTTTTGACTTGCACCCTTCCTTGGGCGTGGAACCTTTCCATGTAAGATAGGATGTGGCATCCAACTCCTTGGATGTGAGATATGAGGGGCCATGAGGTTGGGGCATCCAACTCCTCGGGCATGAGAAGTGGTTAGGCGTGAAACAAGAGGGCACGAGACAAGGGGGCGTAAGGAATGCTTGGCATGGGAGAGATTAGGCGCATAACCTCTTTAGGCATAAGATTTGATCTCATCTTATAATTAATGTGAACCCTATCACATAGAGTCTTAGTGCAACAAGTTTTTGACATGTCATGACTTACGCAAGGACTCTTGGGCTTTGGGCGTTAGCCTTGGGGCATCCAACTCTTGGACGCACACCTCCATATGGCGTAACAAAATAATATGGCGCCACTCTTGGGGTAGGAGTCCTTCTGTACATCAATCACATTGATGGATCAAACTTTGACGGATCAACTTTTGATCGTTCAAAGTTTGTTAGGAGTCCTATTGCTTTTGAGTTTGGTTGTGTCAACTCTTTGACATTGTCAATCTTTGATATGTCAACTTAAATCCAACCATTTGATCAGACACATCCTCTTATGTGGTGATTCTATAGGTTCTATTTTGTTTGATAGTGAGATATATTATGATCTCCATCAACAATATCATTGAAACTCTTTTCAATGAGTTGGAATAATTCTACTCATCCCAATAAGAATTATCGATCATTAAGATAATTTTTATGAGTCTCATAATCTATCAGTGACGTCTAACAGGATGTAGTGGCATTCCAGCAGAATGGAATGGATGAACGTTTAGGTACAGTTACCGCATGATACAGTCCTATTGCGAGTTCCGACTAGATGGAGGTTATGGAATTACTTATCAAATCCCATCATCTATCATATGTCTAATTTATTCGACTTAAGTTTCTGATATGAAAATGCTGGAAATCTTTTTTTATTATTCACACTGTCCTGGCCAAGATCTTCTGAACTTAATCTCATAAATTATATAGGACTATCTCTCTTATCTAACAAGGGTGATAGATTCTATATAGATGCACACGCTACTACAATGAACCTACTATAGTCAACATGCATCGCAAGGGCCTATATTGCTAGGAACCAAGTGTATGTATAGTTAAATTACAGCAATCTCATTGTGAATCGTCGAGGCACCATATGTCAAAGGACTAGTCACACTACTGTAGC
Source organism: Elaeis guineensis (assembly GCF_000442705.2). Classification (NCBI taxonomy): domain Eukaryota; kingdom Viridiplantae; phylum Streptophyta; class Magnoliopsida; order Arecales; family Arecaceae; genus Elaeis; species Elaeis guineensis. The sequence goes on from NC_025996.2 coordinate 68,311,198, forward strand.
ATCGAGTAAGTCTCTAATAAGTGAGTAGACATTCAAGTAACTTTTGGTATCGATCATGCTCGGTACCCCTGTTCACTAATAACTATCTATCTGCACTCTTACTTCAATATCCTCACACTGTAGATTTGAGACTTATCTATTCTTCAAAAGTATCACGCCTTTGATTCGAGATCGTGAGCCTAGGGGTTATGACAACCACCACATACTCATAAAATTTTTTTTCCATAAGCATGCAAGGTATTTCAACACGATATCATAAAGCAACAGTGGAATAAAATTTAAATAATTAATGTTCAATTTTAATTCAAATAAATAAATCAAATGTCTTACAAAATAAGAATCTATGATCGTGAATCAAATCTGAATAAAATTTAATCTAAAATAAAATATCAAAGTCTTCTTCTAATTCACTCTTCCATATCGAATCTCCAAATCAAGCTAGTCCTCTAAATCTGTAAAAATAGTAAAATAAGAGTAATGAGTTAGTCTAGTAAGCAATGATTATCTTGATTAGATAATTCATGTGATAATATAAATTACAATTATCGAAATACGTTATCATTAATCAGTACATAAACATAATCCAATTCATTTCAAAATATTAATTCAGTAATGTAAGTATCTTTCAAATATTCACATATATAATCATATATCTGACTTCAAAATCGATCGTATTCAAAAATCAGATTCAAAACAAATTCTACGTAACTCATCAATCTTTCATTATGACCAGTGACCACACTTACATCTTGTGGCTAGACCAGAATACCATACTTATACCCTGTGGTGGGGTCAGAATACCACACTTATACCCTTTGGTCGGGCCAAAATATAATACTTATATCCTATGGTCGGGCCAGAATACCACACTTATACCTTATGGCGGGACCGGAATACCACACTTATATCTTGTGGAGGGGTCGGAATACTACACTTATACCCTGTGGCGGAGCCGAAAATAGAATCATGAGCTCAAAATGCCAATGCATAACCCCCAATTGGTAGGGTTCAGAACATAGCCAGGCCAAAAGTTCAAAACTGATTCGTAACAAAATTCTTTTGATATTTTATAATCAAATCAAAATATGCATATATGATTTCAAATCATTAAACAGTTACGATAATTTTATATCAATTTTCATTCAAAATATATTTTCATGAGATTCATAAATCACATATAAATCAATTAATAATTTTATTCTATATTCAAAATAATATTATATAAATAAAATATTTAGAGAAGATGGATCGTGACTTATCTCACACGTGCTCCAACGAATCCAAATAATTTCAAAAATTTCTCTTGCGAAATCTAATACCCAAAATCATACTTTGATGAAACTTAATCATAATTATTTTTAAAATAAAAATCCTAAATCCTCATAAGGCTGGCTGGCTATGCGGTGCACGTGATATCCAATCGATCAAATATAGGACATCAAATCAATCCACTATGAATCAAGAGTCAAGGTAGGATGCTACGATACAATCGATGATGAGATCTCATGATGCTTGACCTGATCAAAGTGGAAATCAGCAACTGTCCAATAGTTAATGATCAAGATCCGTTCATCAGGATCTATCAAGACTAAAGGGTCTTTCTAAAATCCAGAAAATCTTAGAAGGGACAATCCAAAAGGTGACACTTTTAGAGAGAGAAACTGGTAGAGAGAGTCTGATTTTCTTAAAGAGAGAAAGTAAAGAGAGAGTGGAGAGAGAAAGTAAAGAGAGAGTGGAGAGAGAAAGTGAAAAAAGGGATAGAGGGAAGAGAGAGAATCTTTCTTTTTTCTCTTCTTTTTTTTTTTCTTTCTTTTTCTTCTTTCTCTTCTTTTTTATTTCTTTCTTTCACGAAACAGAGGACTCAAGGTCCTCTTCCTTTCTTCCTTAGTGGAATAGGGGGGCTATTCCTCCCCTTGTTCCTGAAGCTAGGAGGTTCTCCTCCCAGTCGAGGACTGCCATGGCCGGAGGGGTAGTCCCTGACGGCGACAGCCGTCCGGGTCTGGTGACCGATGACGGCCTATGGCAGTGGAAAACCAAGAAAATGCCCGGGAAAAATAGGGGATTTGATAACAAAATTTTTACAGAATTTCTGGCAGCAATCATGTTTAAAATCCGAGCTTAGGACCTAGAGAAAATTGAAAAGAAGATCATCCGATTGGGTTACCTTGTCTTCGGTAAAGATTGGTTTGATCTTTTGATGGCCGCAATGAGTTCAATCACCGGTAATCCAAGAAGAAAAATGGGGAAAAGGGCAGCTAACGACAGGAAATTTTTGGTGATGAAAAACCAAGGAGATTGAGGCCCTTAAATAAACCTCTAATAGGGATGAATTTGAATTTGATTTGAGCTTTCATTCCTAATGTTTTTAGGACTTTGAATCCGAAAAGGAAGAGAACTCTTTGGGAGTTCCTTCCACTCGTTCTTCCCCTTTCCATGTTAATTCTAGGCTTCCCAGCACGTGCTTTGCATGTACTGGCCTAATTTTTTTTTTTTGCTACTTGCTTTAAGATCTGTATGGGGTATTACATTTTCCTCTTAAAAAGAAATTTCGTCCTAGAAATTTTTCTTACTCAAGCCCTAAAAAATTCAATGTTACTTTTATCTCAAGCAATAGTTATTCCTTAATTTTAAAATCTAATCTTTCAGTATATTAACTTTCAAACGAAATTATTGTTCTGATCAACTTGAAAATAATTCCGACCACTGCTTCTGCTGCGCCAATCTGATTCGATACATTAATGCACTTGTATCAATCTAAGTTTCTAAGATATGTCAAAATCAATATAAGCTATCGTCCCAATGTCCCTAGTATCTATCCATTTATACTCATATCTGATTCTATATGTCATAGTTATCCACTTATGCTCTGATACTATATTAATTGTCACACCTCCAATTCGAGATCGTGAGCCTAGGGGTCATGGCAACTGCCGCATATTCATGAAAAACTCTCTCCATAAGTATGTAAGGCATCTCAACACGATATCATAAAACAACAGCGGAACAAAATTTAAATAATTAATGTTCAACTTTAATTCAAATAAATAAATCAAATATCTTACAAAATAAGATTCCATAACCTTGAATCAAATTTCAATAAAACCTAATTTAAAACAAAATATCAAAATTCGTCTCTAATTTACTCTCCCATATCGAATCCCCAAATCAAGCTAGTCCTCTAAATCTGTAAAAACAGTAAAATAAGAGTAATGAGCTGGACAACCCAATAAGCAATGGTTGTCTTGACTAGATAATTCATGTGATAATATAAATTGCAATTATCGAAATACAATTATCATTAATCAGTACATAAACATAATCCAATTCATTTCAAAATATGAATTCAGTAATATCAGTATCTTTCAAATATTCACATACATAATCATATATCTGATTTTAAAATTGATCGTATTCAAAAATTCGATTCAAAATAAATTTCACTAAACTTATCAATCTTTTACTATGACCACACTTATACCTTATGGTGGGGCCAGAATACTATACTTATACCCTATGGTCGGGCCAGAATACCACACTTATATCTTGTGGCCAGACCATAATACCACACTTATAACCTGTGGTGGGGCTGGAATACTATACTTGTATCCTGTGGTGGGATCAGAAACAGAACCATGAGCTCAAAGTGCCAATGCATAACCCCCAATTGGCAAGGTTCAGAACATAGCCAGATTGAAAGTTTAAAACTGATTCGTAATAAAATTCTTTTCATATTTCATAATTAAATCAAAATATGCACATATGATTTCAAATCAGTAAATAGTTACAATAATTTTATATCAATTTTCATTCAAAATATATTTTCATGAGATTCATAAATCATATATAAATCAATCAATAATTTTATTCTATATGCAAAATAATATTATATAAATGAAAGATCTAGAGAAGATGGATCATTACTTACCTCACATGCTCCAATGGATCCAAATAATTTCAAAAATTTCTCTTTCGAAATCTAATACCCAAAATCATACTTTGATCAAACTTAATCATAATTATTTTTAAAGTAAAAATTCTAAATCCTCAAAAGGCTAGCTGGCTATGCGGTAGCGCTCGACATCCAGCCGGTCAAATATAGAACATCAAATCAATCACTATGAATCAAGAGTCAAGGTAGGGTGCTACGATACAATCGACAATGAGATCTCATGATGCTCGATCCGATCAAAGTGGGAATCAGTAACTGTCCAATAGTCAATGATCAAGATCCGTTCATCAGGATCTATCAAGACTAAAGGGTCTTTCTAAAATCCAAAAAATTTTAAAAGGGACATAATCCAAAAGGTGACACTTTTAGAGAGAGAAATTGATAGAGAGAGAAAGTCAGATTTTTAGAGAGAGAGAATAGAGAGAGAGTGGAGAGAGAAAGCTATACTCAACATCCTCTTCCTTTCTTCTTTAACAGAATAGGGGGGCTCTTCCTCCCCTTGTTCTCGAAGCTGGGTGGTCCTCCCAGCTGAGGACTCCTATGGCCGGAGGGATAGTCCCCGACGGCGACAGCCGGTCGGGTCCGATGACCGACGACAACCCATGGCAGCGGAAAACCAAGAGAATGCATGGAAAAAATAAGGGATTTGATAACAAAATTTTCACAGAATTTTTGGCAGCAATCATGTCTAAAATCTAAGCTTAGGATCTAGAGAAAACTGAAAGGAAGATCATCCGATTGGGTTACCTTGTCTTCGGCAGAGATTGGTTTGATCTTTTGATGGCCACAATGAGTTCAATCACTGATAATCCAAGAAGAAAAATGGGGAAAAGGGCGGCAAACGACAAGAAATTTTTGGTGAGGAAAAACCAAGGAGATCGAGGCCCTTAAATAGACCTCTAGTAGGGATGAATTTGAATTTGATTGGAGCTTTAATTCCTAGTGTTTTTTGGACTCTGAATCAGAAAAGGAAGAGAACTCTTTAGGGGTTCCTTCCGCATGTTCTTCCCTTTTCCACATTAATTCCAGGCTTCCCAGTACGTGTCTGCACGTGCTGGCTTAATTTTTTTTTTTGCTGCTTGCTTTAAGATCTGTATGGGGTATTACAAAAAGGAAAGCGACCTGTGTATCAATCTCTTCAGATCAATCATCATTTCTATGATGATCTATTGATTGGGAGTATTTAGAAATTAATCACTAATAACATATACCTCAAATTTTTAATTTTTGAGAATGTGTCATTATCTTATTAATTTCTTTGACAATTCATGGCACATACACATGAATGGAATTAAAAATCTAATTTCATTAATAATGAAAAATTCATACAAAATTGTCTCAGAATAAATATATATTATCGGCCTGATTGGCTTCTAGGGCATACATCTAATATCTAAGAATTTAATATGAATAAGTTCACAATTATATAAGAGGGATCAAGATATCTTACGCCTCTGGTAAGAGATAAGATCTCATGCATAAGAGATAAGATCTTACGCCCAAGAGATACAACTTGCCTCATCTTGTTTCACACCCCACTTCTCATGTCCCTCCATATCTCACACCCAAGTTCTTGGATGCCCCATGTCACACCCCACCTCTACTCTAACATGAAAATTGTTTTCACACCTGAGGGTGGGTGCATATTAGAAAGAAAAGTGAGAAAGGGACTGCCAGATTTTCTTGAGAAGAAAATCAAGAAAGGTTGAGGAAAGGTTCTTGATCTGTTCCTATGCGAAGCGCGATCTGTGAAGTGAAAAGGCTGAAATCCTTAAGAAGGATTTTCAGCAATAGGAGAAAAAAAATCCGCCATCAGAAGAAGAATCTCTGCAAGGGATCTAGCACCTCGATGAGATGTGACACTCTTGATCAGATCAGAGCCTTGTATGGATACCTGTAGAGATCGGACGCTTGTGCGATTTTAAAAGGACTGTGAAGATATCCACGATCATCAGATTGTGGTATAAATCTACCCATGCAAAGGTGATGATTTGATCTCACTTTCTATTGTTAATCTTGGTCTTAACAACTATGAGGGATTCGGGTTGTTTAAAGATGAGATCTCGCGTATTTAATTAAAAATTAATTTCATATATTCCTTCTGCTGTGCATATCAATCTTCTTTTCTAACAATGTTATGCTTGATATACTTCTAGGAGGCAATAGAAAAGTTGAATGTTTTCTTATAAAGCATGATTGTGATGCACCTTGACTTGGGTGAGTGTGAGTTATGCAAATTATAACTCCAATAAATAGGATTTGTGATCCAATTTTGTTGGCATGTCAAGTATGGGAGGAGATATGACCCATTTTGGGGTTGTCAAGAATAGAAATTTTTTTCTTGTTTGGTTATGGTAATGAAACTTGTAATATTAAACTGTTCCAAGGAACCAGCAAAGAGTATATTTGTGTTGAAGTTGATCAATCATAGTCCTATGTTTGTCCCATGATCGAAGAATTAAAAAGGATAAAATTGAGACAAACTCATTTATTCTCTATTCTCCACCTAAGTCTTTACCCTCATAAGAAAAGACACCTAACACATCTTATTCCTGGAAATGGAAAGGAAACCTTTCAATGTGTTTCCTCAAGCAACCTTTTCTCTTGGTTCATTATTACTTCTCTTTCAAATACAAGGTTGGCAATACTGATATGAGGCATCATACCAACCAAGTACTTGGTTTTATGTATTATCAGTACAATCCTATATCGACGCATGGTATGTTGGACTATGTTGGTTGGGTACCAGTACATGCAAATTCATTTTTTTATGCTTTATTTGCTTTGGTATTTTAGTTTTTCTAAAGTGATTTTTTAAGTCTAATGATTTATATTTGTCATTTGTTTCAACTATTTATGGTTTTAGTGGTTTCAAGATATGGGTTTTAGGGTTAAAACTTTAAAAATCATGGAATACTCCAAGACTTCTGTCAAGTAAATGCAAACTACCACACATGTACTCACAATTAGTCTCATGTAGAATGTTTGTGCCTCTTGTAGACATCTACATGTCATTCATAATTAGGGCCATGAACTTGACTCCAACCTAGATGCTTGTGCCTTCTCAAAATTTAGTATGCCCTTTCAAAACCTAATCTTGCATGTATCCTTTAGATGACATTTTTGTTATATGGACTGTATCCTTTAGTTTATTGCAAAGTTCCTCTTCTTAACACTTGATGGGTACCGGTCTGTCACTAATGGACCATAAGTAGAAATTCTTAAAGATTTGAACAATCCAAGTCTCTGACACTAAGGTTCATCTTTGCACCTGATATTCATACCCAAGTACATGCAACATTGAATGCCATCTGCAAAGAAAAGAAGAGCACCATATTGTTCTATTCAAGGTTTTCTATGCTGGTATTAGGGCCCGATTCGGTTGGCTGGTAGCATGGTTTGGTATGCCCCCTCGTGTTGTTCTATACTGGACCTGCATGACATAGCAGAGAGGGTGGAGGGAGAATGGGAGAGAGGAAAAGAGAGACAGAGGGGAGGAAAGGAGAGGGAGAGAGGGCATTTGGAGGTTGCTGGAGGGCCGTCGAGGCTGTCGAAGGCTTGCTGCACCTGATTGAGAGTTGGAGGAGGGGATCCACCACCCTCCTCCCAATCGAAACAAGGGCTTTGCCCACTGTTTCATTTTTTTATTTTGCCGATTCTGGATGAAGTTGGCAACACCACGCGGCAGGCCTCCAGCAGCCCTTTGGCAGCCTCCGGCGGCCCCCTCTCCCTCTCCTTCTCCTTCCCTCCTCCCTTCTCTCTTTTCCTCTTGTTCTCCCTCTCCCCCTCCTTCCCCAGTTTATCATTTCGACTAATAGAACCATCTCGGTCTGCCACGGCATGGCTTGGTATGCCCCAAACCAGACTGTTTAGGAGGGTTTCGCAATCCTTGGTTCTATTCTTAAATCCCTTTAGGGGTTGTTGCACTATACCCTTCACAAGGTGCTTCACTGCATATTTATCTATCAAGAATATAAAACTACATCTATACCATTGATATGAAATTTCAGGTATTGTCTTTAGGATTTTTAAATACTAAAGGATAAAATAGTCATTCGATAAATTGTTGGCCAGCTAATCTAAACTTAAAATGGAAAAGTTAAAGCAGTACATGACGAGAAAGGTATACAAACAAATTTCTGAACTTTGGAGATGAATATATTGGCTCCCAACTTTCTGAAAAATTAATGCACAGTGAGGGATTTTTGAGTCATACTGATGAATAAATCCCTTTTATTTTTATTGCTGTTACTCCAGAGCTTTATTTAGCATGCATGCATACATGCATACATACATATACATACATACATACATATATACATATATATCCATATATATATATATATATATATATATATATACATACATATATATATATATATATACATATATATGTATGCGTGCGTGCGTGCGTGCGCGTGCGTATACATACATGTATATATATATGTGGATATATATGTATATATATGTATGTATGTATGTATTTGAACTCGTACAGCTTGCTCACTATCTCTGTGTTTGTCATGCTGAAATTTATGTGTCTTCCCTTTCATTGTATATATATGTATATATGTATGTATGTATGTATGTATTTGAACTCGTACAGCTTGCTTACTATCTCCATTATTTGTAATGCTGAATTTATGTTAGTTTTCCCTTTCATTGTATATCTTAATTTATGCAGTAAGGATTGGTTGTGCAATTTATAAATTTCTCCTTCAGAAGTCCGAATGTAATCCTTCAGTAGAAGTATAATATATTAGAGTTAATTTGTCCTTACACTTTTGTTTTGTATGTATGTATGTATTTGAACTTGATGCTTTAGAAATTAGTTGTACAGCTTGCTCACTATCTCCATGCTTGTCATGTTGAATTTATGTTTGTCTTCCCTTTCATTGTATATCTTAACTTATGCAGTAATGATTGGTTGTACATTTGTTTGTAAATTTCTCCTTCAGAAGTCCAAATGTAATCCTTCAGTAGAAGGTATAATATATTAGAGTTAATTTGTCCTTATGCTTTTGTTTTGGCTGTTTTACCACCACAATTATTTCATAGACTATGACCTACATGTAAAAACAATAGCTTGATTCTTCCCAAGAAATGGAATGACTACTTCCATGCTTTAACCCATTGTACAATGATGATTTTTTTCTTTTCTAAATGTGTTATGTCAGGAGGTTTGACCTTCAAAATTCAAGGATAGACTCTTAGACTACAAAGGAAGCAAAAACAAGCTTTAATGACCATAAAAAATTGTTTTTATAGGCTTATAGAGCTACATTTTAGTCTCTGCCAACAAGCACAAAGAGTCAAGTACAGAGGTCTATGGATGCATGGTGGTCTATTGTAGAAGTGTCATGGAACCTATTGTTGATAAACTAGCATGGATTCCTGCTTGGTTATAGCATGGGTGAGTCTTATCGGCTCAATATGGTTGGGGTTGAAGAAAACACATCTTAGGGACCTCCTAGCCTTTGAAATGCATAGCCTGGTGCAAGAGGTTATGGCAAGGTTCAAAGAACTAGTACCAAGTCTTGTACCAGTTTTCTCAGATCAGGACAGATGGATATTACTACTTACTAGGATACAGTTGTCTTGATTCTTGGGATGATCTTGCATCCCATTACCATACTAGGATGGTCAGGTGTCCCAATACCATAGCAGGACAGCAATTTTTTGTTTTTTAAAAATTTTTATCTTTTTTGCTAATTGAGTTTTTGATGAATATTGATGTGTTTTGAAGTCAGTAATGGGGGCATGGTGGCGGTACAAGTACCAACACCTATGGTGCAAATCAAATTGAGAAGTTAATAAGTGTAAAACATTGGCTACTGCTTATTGATCGTAATATCTATAACAATCATGTGTTTAACTGAAATAATGTCAAACTCATCTGAATTTCATACCAAAAAGAAAGAGTTGGTCTGATTTCTCTATATTTCTCTTTTTTTTTTCCACAGTGGTTGAAAAAAAAAAAGAAAAAGGCTGGGGGCTGGATAAAGCCTTATTAGATGCTGTAAAAGATCAAAAATTTCTGCTATCAAGGAGTCTGGACTATTGTAAAGGTACCCTGGATCTGCCATCCTTTCCCTCTCCTTTCTCCTCTTCCTTGCTTTTTTGTTCTCTCTCCCTCTCCCTTTGTCTCCCTCTTTTTCTTGGTCCCCACCTGTAGCAGCCCTACTGCCTCTTTCTCATGTTCAAATCACCTGGTGGTTGGTATTGGCCAAATTGGCCTTGATATCATCTAGAGCTGGCTGGTTTTGGGTGATATGGGTGGGATGTCCTAGGCCAACATAGGATCGGTGTCCCATCTCCTATCTTGATCCACATTTCTTGTTGGAAAGGTATGGTACCAATGGCATTGTCTTGTTCCAGTGGGATCTTAAACCTTACATAAGGCCATTTTACTATTATTGTTTATGCCCATTGGAGACTAATATAAAAAGAAAAAAAAAAGAGATCAACCCATCCATTGCTTGAAAAGAAAAATAGAAAAGAGATTTGTTGCTGCAAGGCTTCGGAGGTGAGGTTGGTAATGAATTGAGCTGGAGATGTTGAGCCGACGTAAACTGCGAGCAAAACCTGCAAAAGAAGTCCCAAAATCATGGGGTGCCCTCCGGTTTAGGACCCTCTGACGCTTAAGTCAGCTGAGGCCTTGAGAACAGGTAGTGAAAAATGAAGAAGTAGAAATCAAGAAGTGAGAGTTTGTGAATGGAGAGAAGTAGCATGAACTCTAAGTGGAGAGAACTCTGGTTTCTCAATGAGAATTTTAGCAGAATTTTGTCTCTGTGAGTTTAAACTTAGCTTGGACTTACCTTTTAGAGAGCACCTTATTTTACTTTTATAGAGGGAGTTTGCTTGGGCCTTAAGAAAAATTTGTTAGACCATTAGAGATCTATTAGGCTGTTAGGCCGATGGAGATCTATTAGGCCGTTGGAGATCTATTAGGCCGTTAGGTTGTTGTAACAAATGGCTAGCTGTGCAGAGATTGTGGGACGGTTGCCCACGTGGCAAATGAGATGGAAGACAGTTACGACTGAGCAGGATGACAACTGTCAGATAATCATCCGGAAACATGGTGGCACGTCGGTAACAGATCGATGTGGGATAGCTGACATCAGTAATTATCTGAACTGGGCATCATGCCTTTGATGTAGATAATCAGGTCGGCATAAAACCGAAGTAAGATGAAGGAGATCGGAGTAAACCGAGGTGAGCATTCCGCTTACTAGCAGTTCTGGATTAAGCTGATTAGCAGATAATACTAGAGAGGTAGGTCAGTCATGGGCCGATGTAATCTGAGAGAATATTTAACTTAGATAACAATCTGCTGCCATGTGTCCAGATGATGTTGAGGTTGGACTTATGATGAGCTCAGCTGTCAGTCTGCTGATAAAGTCGGCCTCTTGATGAGCTTGGCTTCTTGCTAAGGTTGGCCTTCTGATGATCTTGATCTCCTGATGAGGTTAGCTTTCTAATGATTTCAACCTCCTGATGAGGACAGCTTTTTGATGAGCTCAACCTCCTGATGAGATTGAGAGTCAGAGCTCATATCGATATTCTTACCGACTTGAGAGCTCCTGAGCATAAGTCCCGAGGACATTGGCTGTTGAGGTGATAAAACCCCACAATACTTGTCCCCCGCTTCTAAGTCCGAAGAGATCACTTTGGATGAAAGTAGTTTATGAATAAAATCCTCCACTTATCCGATGCGGCGAATCTGTGCTGTTTGGTTCAAGTGAACTACTGCATCCTTCCACTAGAGCTCGGAGTGGGCGGGTTGGATCTCCTGTATATCTGATAGGATTTCAATCTTTGGTGCCTTATTTTCTTCCCTTTTAAGGGCATATTATCTGAAAATTTAAGCCGAAACTTGTTAAGTTGATATTTTATAAGGTTCAACATTTTTTGATGAGATCCAATCTGGAGATCGAATATCTCACTTTTGATCTTGGTCCTTTCGGGACTTAAGCTCGATTTGAAAATTGATTTTTTATCTTGATCCTTTTGAGACTTAAGCTCGATCCGGAGATCGATTTTTCATGTTGGTCCTTTTTGAACTTAAACTCGATCCGGAGATCGGCTTTTCATCTTAGTCCTTTTCGAACTTAACATGAAATGCTGTATCGGACCGAACCACGCAGTACGGGGTGTACCAAATCGGACCGATGGTCAGTCGATTCGATTCGGACTTTTTTTCTGAAAAATCCTCCGAATCGCACTGCATTGGGTGGTTTGGCACAGTTTGGAGCCATACCGCCCAAAATCGGGCGGTATGGCTCGATCCGGCACGATTTGGTGTTGAAACGGTATGGCTCGGTCTGGCATGATTTGGTATTGAACCGAATCGTACTGACAGACCACATGGAGGTAGGGGGTGTGGGTGTTGTGGTGGGACCTGAGCTGTCAATTAGTGGTAGCCAGGCTTTCTTTTCTCATTGAAAGCTGAGCGGCTCTCTCAGACCTCTCAAGAGGTGCTCTCAGGCTTTCGACGATACGAACGATCGAAAGCTTCGAAAAAATTAGAAAGAAGAGAAAAAATTCCATCAAATTGCAATACTTCTTTGAGGAGATGATGATTTTCGATCAGGAGTAAAGTAATGTATTATTTTTTTAGTAAATATTTTATTTTTTATATTTTTGTGGCTAAAAAAAGGATAAGAATGAAGAAGTAAGAAAATAAAGAAAAATCATGCCAAAATTTTATGATTTTGGTATGATTTGATCATATGTGATAGATCTTTGAAAGATCTACATAATGATACTAAAATCATTGATTTTTATTAATTATATATTTTTAAATATATATATATTTATTTATTAAAAAATTATTAAAAAATAAATTCAAAAAAGATATAAAATCAGAGATTCAGAATCATGTTTAGAATGATTCAAGCTACTTGAATCTAACTTCAATTTTTTTAAAATTTTTAAAATTAAAAAATATTTTTATAATTATTTAAAAAATAAAAAATTATAATCAAATAAAAAAAATATAAAATTAGTACTATATTTTAGCTAATTTAGAAATATTATTTGAAGCATATAATATATTTTTGAATTTATGAGTTTTAAAATTATTATTGAAATTTTTTTAAATTTATATATAATATTTTTTAATAATTATTAAACTATCGTATTTTGTTATAGTTGCAAAGATGAGTAAGAAGAAAGATTCAAAGCGTGATATTGGTTGGGATCATGGCAAGATGCTTTCGATTCGGCATCATTGAAAATGTAAATGGTGCAACACAGTTCAAAAGAGGAGGGATGATTAGGTAGAAGCAGCATCTGACTGGTGGTTATCCTGATGTGTCCATGTGTCAGAAATGCCCACAGGAGGTCCGATAGTTAACAAAGAAGCACTTTGCTGATTCAAAAGCAGCGAAGGAAATGACAAAGCAGAAGAGAGCGGAGGTGGACCGTCGAGCTGCAGAGCCATCTTCCTATCACTCTAGAGAGTCAGAGGAGACTTCCGTTCTAGATGATGAGGAGGTATAGATGGAGGCTGCCATTCAGACGAGCTTAGATGATCAGTACTGGCAAGAGAAGATGGTCAGGTGTAGAGAGCAATTTGGACCATCATGCTACGAATCGAGATCTGGATCAGCGATCGGTGGGAGAGAATCCAAGTTCAGGAGGACTACTTCAGTCAGAGAGCCCGGTGATAGAGGAAGCAGGCATAGTATATTATCTTTGTTGGAAGCTTTTGGTAGTAGGAGGGGGTCCTTCAGAGATATTCCAACAGGAGCCACCATCCATGATTTGATTCCATATGCTTTTCGTAGCAAGGATTCAAATCAGCAAAAGATTGACACTATGGTGAAAAAAGATAAGAAGAAGGATACGTGGCGAGCTATTAGATTATGATTTTATTTCAGCCATATTCCAGCAAATACAGCAGACAATCCTTACTATCGATCTGCCATTTCAGCCATAGAGGCTGCCGGTCAAGGTGTAGATCTGTCAGGATCTAAGAACATCTTTGGTCAGTTTTTTGACAGTAACAAGAAGGATCTGCAAAGATGGATTACTTCTTACAAGAATAAATGGTCCACATACGGATTGACAGTGATGTGTGATGGTTGTACAGATCCTATTAGACAGAGCATCATTAATTTTTTGACATACTGCGATAGAAAAATATTTTTCTTAAATCAATTTATGCTTCAGATAAGATGCACGATGCCGCATATATCCTTGATCTGATGGAGGAGATGATTGATTCAGTAGGTGAGCAGTATGTCGTGCAAGTTATCACAGATAATGGGCCACAATATAAGGCTACCAGAGAGTTGCTAATGGAGCGGCAACCACAGATATACTGGACCCCATGCGCTGCGCATTGCATTGATCTTATATTGATGGATACTAAAAAGATTCGTAGGGTGCAGCAGGTAGTGGAGATTGTCCAGACTATTACTAGATTCATCTACAATCACATATGGGTCCTTTCATTGATGCGGACGTATACTGGGAGAAAGATCTTGAGATTGGATGTCACATGATTTGCTACCAACTACACAACTCTTGATAGTCTTCTTTAGAAGAAAGCAGCTTTATGTCAGATGTTTGTCAGTGTCGAGTGGCAGAAGAGCAGATATGCGAGGGCCGGTACTGATGGAAGTCATGTGAAGAACTTGATGACGAGTTAGTCATTCTGACAACGGGCTGAGAAGACGGTGAAGGCTATTAAGTCATTATATGAGGTGCTTCATGCTGTGGATAGTGAAAGATATCCCCAGATAGGCTTCTTATATTACATGATGGAGAGGGCAAAGAAACAGATCAGTGAGAATGATCCGAAACATGCTCAAAAATTCATTAACATCATTGAGTGCCATTGGGACTATCAGATGGGTAGAGGTTTGCATCTAATCGGTAAGCACGGATTCAAGAATACTTTAAAATATTTTTTTTCTTATACTTGTAAAAGTGTACTTAATCAATTATAAAATTTATTAGTAGCTTACTATTTGAATTCGAGATTTTAGTATACCATTTTTGGGATTGATATGGATAACGAGCTTCTTGCTACTCTTCATAACGTGATATATAAGATAGTGCCCTATCTAGAAATTGTATCCTTGTGCTTGTAAGAGGTAGTTTAAAATAGATATGGTTATTCAACTGAATTTGATTTGTACTCAACGATATATTTATAAATTTAATAAATATATTTTTTATAGACAAAATAGTTTAGAGAGAGATCAGATAGCTTTGGAATCCCATCAGCTGTCGTAAGCAAAAAAAAGTAAATCTAGGTAAATTACATATCAATAATGAGCAGCATAGATTGACTTCATATGCTTGATAATATCATAAAATTTGATATATAATTTTGTTTTTGCAACTGAATGGTGGATTCATTATGGAATGTCCGCAGAATATTTGAGAGATGTGGCTGTCCGCATTCTTTTTCCAAACGGTCTCTGCTAGTGGCTGAACGCAATTGGTCGATTTTTGCCCTTATCTACAGCAAACAGAAAAATCGTCTGACACAAAAGTACCTCAATGATCTTGTATATGTTCATTATAATCTGAGATTGAGGCTAAAATACATTCAAGAAGAAATACAACTGAAGTACACTGATCTGATACTAGATGATTATGCTGACGAAGATGACGATCCGATCATCGAATGGCTTGCAGGTCAGTAGCAGGAGTCAAAACTTGATGAGCCAGAGTCCCCTCTACGACCACCCAGTGTGGTAGTTAGGGAGATCAGAGTGGATCCAAGGTAATGGGTAGGAAAAAATATTTCACATAAAGTTCTAACTGATCAGTCACAGCCTGAAGAGACACAGAGGACTCATTCATCATATGACTTGATGTCCGATACATCCTCGCAGAGATTTGAGCGAGAAATGTTTAGACGAGATCGGTCAATAACAAGACATCCATCCTCCCAATCATAAAAAACTGAGTCACAGAGGGGCACAAGGGGAGGAAAAGGAAAGATAGTTGCACATGCACCACTCTCGAAAGTACAAGAGTTATCTGGCTCAGATTCAGAGATCAAAGAAAGTAATGATGGTACTAGTAGTAGTCATGGATTTGATGATCAGAGAGGAATTGGAGGATAGGAGACCACTGCTTATGAGATATGACTGCAGGGTGATATTCGATTCACCGATGAGTTTCAGTTTACACATGTCATACAAGATAGGGATCATGGTGGACGAGTCGGTAGAGATCGTGGGGAGTCGATTTCATATAGACAACGGACTCCTAGAGATCGTCCAACATACGATGCAGCTGCAGACGATCTTGCACATGGAGTAGGATCCATGGATGTATCTGGATCATCCTTGCATTATGGATACTATTACCCACAGCCATCTTATGATTCATATAGATATGGTGCATCCGAGGCATCATTTTCTAGTGGTTACTATCCTATACAGCTTGGAGCATCTTACAGATTAGATTTTGCTACCGACATATTGGATGGACTCCTCCACAGACATATTATCATCCGAAGGATACTTCTCAGAGTCAGAGTTTGAGTGAGGGATCTAAGATGTCTTAAAATCCAGAGAGAATGCCTTATGAGATGAATATTCAGGAGTACAGTACTTCTGGGTTAGAGAGATGGACTGATGTTTCTTCAGACTATGTCGATGATCCAGATATCTACGAGCATCACAGACACTCGACGAGAAATTAGATATAGAGCAGATCTTGAGGTTAGTATTATCATTCTTTGTGCTTTATAGTTTAAAAGTTTAGATACATTTTAATGCACATTTATATTTTTTTTTAAAATTTTAGGATAATAGAGTTGTAATATAATGTAAACAAATATATATTTAAAATTTTGGATCAAAAATTTCTGTACCACTATCGAATTCAAAAATTGAACCCAAATATGTCAATAATATGCAATATAATATATTTTTGGGGTTATAATTATGAATTAATAACTTGAAGATTAAAAAAATGAAATAAAACAACAAAAAAAATTTGTATCGATATCGAATCGGTACGTCGAAGCGTACCATGTGTCGGCACGGTACGGTATCGATATTGTACCATATCGACCCAATGTCGGTACGGGTATCGATACGGGTATAGCGATCCTTGGGACTTAAGCTCGATTTAGAGCGGCTTTTTATCTTAATCCTTTCGAAACTTCAGCTCGATCCAGAGATTGACTTTTCATCTTGGTCTTTTTGGAGCTTCAGCTTGATCCAAAGATCGATATTTTGGTCCTCAGAGGGACTTGGCCTATTCGGGGCTTTAAATCGATTTGGAGATTGGATTTTTGGTCCTATCAGGACTTATCTCGATCCGAAGATCGAGGTTTTTGATCCTCAGGGAGACTTGGCCCATTTGGGATATTAAACCGATTCAGAGATCAAATTTTTTATCCTATCGAGATTTATCTCGATCCGAAGATCAGATTTTTGATCCTCTTGATGAGATCAGTCCCCTTCTGATAAGGCCTTCTGATGAGATCGGCCTTTTATGAGGTCGGCCTCCTGACGAGATTGGCATTCTGATGAGATCGGCCAATCTCTTCTGTTTGGTTCCTCAGGTGAATCACTGTATCCCTTCAGATAAGTTTTTAGTATAGATTGCTAATGTGTATTTACCGATGACTTCTACTTCGAATCTTGTTGAGGGTTTTTAGGTGACCATGGATAGTGTCAAGGTTGGCTTCCTCCACTTCGGATCCTATCAGGGATAACTTTGAATCCTGTAGATGTTTTTTGGATGACCTCGGATCCTGTCAAGATCAGTTTCTTCCAGCTCGAATCTTATCGAGGCGACCTCAGATCTTGTTGAGGATTTTTTTTAATACACGCACACACACACACATATATATATATACATATATTGGCCCGATCTGGGTTTAACTGTCCCATATAGGACTTAGATAATTATATTTATAATGAACTATTGCGGTCAAGAAGTTAGATGGCTCGGATGATTGGGTTAACTCTGCTCCCATGTACATGAGGTATTGTCCGTTTTGGCTCATGATCATCTTTGGGCTTCAATGGACTTTAGGCTTCAGTAAGCCTTGGTCATTTGGAGCTTCACGATTTTACCTTTTACGGAGAGAGAGAAAGTTTCAATCTATATTAGCCATGCTTCCTCTTAACTCACAACTAATGTGAGATTAAAAATGTCGTTCTCTTATAACATGAATATTATCTGACCTCGATTGGGTCAATCATGAAGTCGATGTAGCTTAATATAATAAGTAAACTTCAAAAAATAATATGACTTTAAGAATTAGATCGATTGATTAAGAACAAACCAATCTTAATAAATTGAATGTAATAGAGGTTTAAAAAATACTTCTATCCGATGTCGTCATGGGCAGATTGGGTCTACCATATATCAGATGAGTTTCATCTTGAGATGTTTCATCTTTTTTAAGGGTATATTGTCTTAAAATCTCAAATCGGAACTCGAGTTTCCTCAAATAGATATCTCGTTTGGACAGACTTTCTTGTCCTTGTTTGATTAGACTTCATAACCTCATTCGGACAAAAGATAGTTCAACTTAATTGTAGAGATTTGATCTCTTGTGGATAAGAATTGAGATATTGAAGAAAATTTTACTGAAGGCTCATTGTCAGTGCATTGCCTTTTCAGGGAAGAACTTTTATCTAACCTCCAATCTCCACCAAGGTTTGACATTATGTTGATGATCCCAGTAGTAGGCAGATTGTGATGGATTGGTTGCTGATTGCGTTGAGACAGAGTTTTTTGAGGAATTGCCTCTAATTGCTACTCTGTAGTACATTGAAGTAGAGGTAAAACTGCTTCTGGCACGCCTCCCAAAGAAGATGGTGAAGGATAGAGTTGTTTCGTGCTCTCAGATTCATCAATTTTTTACAAAGTTTTTGGGCAAAAGCCCTTCCTCTAGCGTCAATCTATTGCTGCAAGGCTCTAGAGGTGAGCTCAGCAATGAACCGAGCTCTGAGAGTTGAATCGATGTGAACCGCGAGTAAAACCTGCAAAAGAAGTCCCAAAACTATGGGATGCCCTCCGGTTTAGGATCCTCTGATGCTTAAGTTAGTCGGGACCTTAGGAATAGATAGTGAAAATGGAGAAGTAGAAAGCAAGAAGTGAGAGTTTGTGAATGGAGAGAAGTAGAATAAACTCTAAGTGGAGAGAACTCTGGTTTCTCAATGAGAATTTTAGTAGAGTTTTGTCTCTATGAGTTCAGACTTAGCTTGGGCTTATCTTTCGGAGAGCATCTTGTCCCCTTTTTATAGATGAAGCTTGCTTAGATCTTAAGAAAAGTTTGTTAGGCTGTTAGAGATCTGTTGGAGATCTGTTACGCCGTTAGTTTATTGTAACAGAATAGCCAGTTATGCAGAGATCGTAGGACAGCTGCCCACATGGCAAATGAGATGGAAGATAGTTACGGCTGAGCTGGATAACAACTGTCAGATAACCATCCGTAGACGTGGTGGCACGTCGGTAACAGACCGATGTGGGATAGCTGACATCAGCAATTATCTGAACTGGACATCATGTCTTTGGTATCGATAATCAGGTCGGCATAAAACCGAAGTAAGATGAAGGAGATCGGAGTAAACCGAGGTGAGCATTCTGCTTACTAGCAGTTTCGGATTAAGCCGATTAGCAAATAATATTGGAGAGGTAGGTTGGTCATGGACTGATGTAATCTAAGAGAATATTTAACTCAGATAACAATCTGCTGCTACGTGTCTAGACGATGTTGAGGTTGGACTTATGATGAGCTCAGCTGTCCGCCTGCTGATGAGATCGGCCTCTTGATGATGAACTCGGCCTCTTGATGAGGTCGAGAGTCAGGGCTCATATCGATATTCTTGTTGACTCGAGAGCTCCTGAGCATAAGTTCCGAAGATATTGGCTAAGGTGGTAAGACCCCACAACAAGATCAACCCATCTATTGCTATTAATCTTCTAGTTCTCTTGATATTGGAGAACCTACTTCCAACTATTATATATGATGTAACATTTGCCATTATTGATTTTAATGCTACTTGCGAGAATACATGGATATTGATGATTACCCTAAATCGGGTTGATATTTATATATTATAAACATTTTTGTTCTTATTTTAATCTTTAGAAGAAGTTGCATCTTTTTGTGTAAAAGTATGTGCAAAAGAAAAATGTTTTCATTATATTTGAATATTAATTTATGAATTCATGCACATCAATATTATATTCTATGCATTCACAAAGAATGTTCAAGCCACATGTTTCACTTGATAATGAGGAATATACAGTAGGCATATGAGGGGTGAAGAAGTTTGTTAAGCATGTCTTGCAGGCTGAGCGCAAAACTAGAATGGTTCTATTTGTGTATTACTTCAGCTTCTTATTGGGACTGGAGTATATGTGATAATACTTTAACCTCTGACCGAGTAATTTACAACAAAATGAAGATCTGTTCAACAATAGCTGTATGCTAAAGAGGGATAGAAGAGAGAATCGATGTAAGGATGCACCAAAACAAAGATATAATAGAATGGACAAGAAGGAAGAAAAAGAGCACCAGTCTGTTTACATAGCTCATGAACGTTAAAATAGGCTCCTTATCAAGAAGCATGACATACAAATCGCAAGATAACTAATATGTTGCGTAAGGAGGTTGACCATGATGAGTGTCTTCATGTTAAAACTTTTTTCCCATTCAGAATTTTGTAACAAGTGGCATGTATGATTATCATCTAACTGGTTCTGTATTATCCAAGACCTAAGCAACAGGGTCCAAGGATCCCAACTGATTTAATGTTCAAACAACAGGCATAAGTCACACTCTTTTCTCCATGTAAAGCAAGCATGTACTTGGCTAAGCCCTTTTAACATGCCCTTCTTTTTAAAATGAACATAGTTCAGAATTCTGCATTCTACCAAGGGCTGCTGTCCATGCAAAAGCTTGGACTTCGTGATGTAAGGTGAACTGAACATGCGAGTCCGATGTTCTCTCTCTCTTTCTCTCTCTCTAAAGAAAAGAAGTTTGACAGAACATGCGTTGTATTTCCATCTCCATATCTTTCTGTTTGTATGATATTCAGAATTTTTGCTCTGGATGAGACAATCTAAGATACCATCCTCTGTCATTCTCAGTCTTTTAGCATTGAAGGCACCGGTGACCTTCACCAACTCAGGACACTTTGAATTCTGTTTAAATTTGATTTAAATTCCCTTCCAATTGAACCTGAGGCTGAGAATATAACTCAATGGGTCAACCTAAGTTGGTGTTAAGCTGAAAGCATCGCTTCGTTGCCTTAACATTGTCAGCTCTGACTTCTGAGAGGAATCAAAACCTGCCTCTAAAGAGCTATGACTACTGAGAGGAATCAAAATCTGCCTTCAGTGAGAACAGTGATGTGATATTATTGTGGTCTTTTCCAAAGCTTTCATCCAATCAGTAATAATTCTCAGTCTCCAGTTAAAAACAAACAGGTTGCCTTTTGATGGTAACTTTGTATGTGTGGATCCTTGCTGTCATGGTTGTTAGCATTGTCTTTAGCTGGATCTGAGTTGTGTTACACAACCTTATTGCTTGTGTGAGTTTAATTAAATAGTTGCATGTACCAATCCATGCTGGACCGGTACCTAGACCCGGAACTGGGTCAGGGCCGGGTACCATCATGCTGCTTGATATCAAGCAATGCCAGCCTATTTTGACCTGTTTCATTTTTACATGAGTTGATGGAACTTGGTACTGCTTGATACTGAGCCAAAACTGATGAACTCCCTTTCTTTCTTGCTTGCTTTTGAACTGATCGAGTAGGCTGAAGAGGAGTGAAGGGCTCATATTGGTGCCTAAGCATGACTCGTATAATTTAAGTGATGTGATGTGTTTTGTTAATGTGATTACGTTCTATTATTGTCAAGGATTGTTATGAAATAAATACCAATGCAGTTTTAGGATGCCATATCAGCTAAAATGACATTGCACAGCACGGAATGATGTGGCACATTGCACGCCTACCAGTCCTGTGGTACTGGCATAGAAGACCTTGGTTGTTAGTCATAGTGAGTCATTCAACGTTTTACTACCTTTCGAAATCTTAAACCTTAGTGAATGAAACCATGTTAATGCAGTTCTTTGGGCCTGTTAATATCTTGTAATCCTTTATCTTTGTTTTTGATCCTTTATTTTTCTTTTTCACTTTAACATCTTTGATAATTTGGTATGAGCATATGCTCCATATTCTCATCAAACCAGGCTGCCGATTCAGATCCTTTGGCTGGAGTTGACAGAAAGCAAACAGATATACTAATGTACTGTACAGGTGGCATACGATGTGACATATATTCTACAATTCTTAGGTACCTAGTTAATCAGTTGCTTATTTTGCAGTTGTCACCTTGCATTCGTTTTGATAATAGCCATGCTAAACAGTTTGCATTTTTATTGACTTTTCAAACTCATTCATGCTAGACAAAAGGGTTTCCAAAATTTGTATACCTTAAGTGGGGGCGTTTCCAATTATCTCAAGAGTGAAGGTCCTGCTGAATGGCTGGGGAATTTGTTTGTTTTTGACTCCCGCCTTTCCTTACCACCTTCTATCTACAAGCCTGGGGCCACTGCCAATGGAAGACCACAACTAGCATATGAAAGGAGTACATTTGCAAGATGCTATATATGTGTATCACAATTGCCTGAACTTAGGCATCGAAATTGTGCGAATCTTGATTGCAATCGGCTATTTCTGTAAGTTTATATGACTATTTTTCATGTTTCCTCACAAAATTACATCGATTCAAAATATATAATAAGAAGCTGTTCTAAGTGAAGATTGGAATTGGCTTTCATTGTTGTCTACTGTCTGTTTTCAGGTCTTGTAGCTCTTGTGTGAGGGAGTTGAGAGGATGCTGCTGTTCCACCTGCGCATGTGCTCCTCGATTAAGGCCGGTATTATCTGGGCGCCAGAGATACCAGAAGTGGCATATATATCGTGATGTGGAATTGCAAAAGTCATAGCCTAACTCGATCTTTATTTCTTGTTTTCTTTATGATGCCTTTGAAAATCATGTCATGCTCTTGAGAGTTGGTCATTATTTTGACACATCTTGGCGGGATTCAAATAGTGAGTCATGGTGGTATACAGTTTATTATGACAGAGACACATATATTATAGTGTATCCTAGGAAGTCCTAAAACTGTGAACTTGTCAGTGCAGTTGTTTTGGTCCCTAATCTTTTTAATTGTTCAGTTATTCAGTGTTTACCTCTTAAAAAGTTAATTGTTTTGAGTTCATTATTACTATTGTGTTGATTCACCTTATACCCTATCTTATATTGGAGTACGGAAGGCAGCACTTTATTCTTGTGGAATCAAGGTCTTTCCAACAATGCCTAATATGAGATATTTGCATTAATCATTTAGAATCCGGTACGAGGAATCCCGCCATATGGATTGGATCCTTGTTCAATCCCATCACAGGTTTTCTAGCTTGGTTGACCACTTGGATAATGACATTCTCATGTTCAAGTTTTTCTATAGAGAACAGATCTTTTTGAGAGACTTGAGCAAGAAAATGTTGACCATTGATCCTGGATCGATGAAGATCCTTTTGGAGTAATTGCTCTTGATGAATTCTTTAATGTAGTGTGACTGTGCAGTTTGGTAGGTGTTACGAAGTCTTTGACCGAGAAATTTTTATTATTAAGTTCATCTGGACTTGGTGTGTAAGATGCACTTACCATATAGTAATCATAAATGTCCAGGTGAAGTTCATCTTGTGTCATGTTCAGCTTTCGGGTATAGATGTATGTGTTCGATGTCCAGTTCAGACATGTAATTTAACATTTACATAGGTTATAGTAGGTTGATATCAGACTGAAAAAGGTGATTTTAAAAATGTTTTATCATTTGTGAATGCCTTTCAAACTTTGTGAATTTCTTCGTAGTAGAGGATTAACATTTTAGTTGCCATTGCTCGGTAAAAGTATGATAATGTATTTAGGAAAAACTTCCATCTGGTGCACTAATTTGAAAAACCAGTATTGTGTTCAAATCTTGTGTTATGAACTGATCTATTGTGGATTAAGTAGGAAGGCAAGAGTTTTGCCACCCTAGGTCCAAGAAATATGTTCCATATTTCCTCCTATAAATAATAAATTTCTCTCCTACCAGGAAATCTGTTGCTAATGGTGTCTAAGAAATGCTTTCCATTATTACCACTTATTGCAGAAGTGATTGCTAGGAATTTAACTTTGTTCCATCAAATTTACAAACATTAATGGATCCTACAATAACGACACACTATGTCCACCTATAAATCGCTTTTGTACCAGTAAACTCAATTCTATCGAGATTGCTCTTTTAGGGGAATAAGTCATATTAGCTCTTTACTTGGCCTTTTACGCTCCTTTGCTTCCCATCTTGGATAAATAAGTTGTAATTGCTACGGAGATTTAGTTTTAAACTATTTTCAACAAATTTTTCTAATTTTTGGTTGGAAAATTTCAACCATTAAAGCTTTTATACCTGTTTTTAAAACATTTAGTCTCCTATTACGAGAAGTAATGTCAATTAAAGTTGCATTTATTTCTTTGCCCATCTAGCTGACTCCTAATTGATTCATAGGCCTTTGGGCCTTGTACCATAGACACATGCATGCACTCGACTTAGGCAACTATGGCTTGCCGTGAACTTGCTGATGGTATTTAAAGTTTAAAGTTGAGTGGTTTAGGGAAACTTGTTCTTTAGTGCAAAAATCCGTTTGCGTCGGAGAAGCTGGAGTCGGGGAAGCCGCGGTCGTCGTCGGGACCTGCAAGGGAAGTCTAAACCGGAGGTGGGGTTGCTCCGGCAAGACCTTCCGACGCTCAAGTCAGTTCTCTGCCTCAACAAGAATGGAGTGCTCGAACGGAGAATTTAGCAGAGTTTTGAGATAAGGAAAATGAACTTAAAGAATAACGTATCTGGGTCCCCCTTTTATAGGCGGAGGAGGCAACGGATTGATGGCGACGTTCGTAACCGTCTGGTAGTGGGCCGCCCATGGTCAGGAGAATTGATTGCGAAAGATAGTGGGGTAGACCCGTGGCTATCGTCATAGCCCGCCACGTAGGGCCTGTTGCAGGTAGTGGAGCGGCGTCCGTTGCCGCTAGTTGCCAGCGAGTAGTGGGATCGTGCAGCACCTGCCGCAGGGAGCGGAGCAGAATCGTGGCCGTTGACACAGCCTGTCAGAGAGTAATGGGTCCGCCGCAGGGGGTGATGGAGCCGCGCGGAATCCGCTACAAGAAGTGGAACAGGATCATGGTGGTTATTGTGATCTGCCAGGGGGCGCGGATCTGCTGATCGAGGCTCGGCAGTGGTCGGAGTTCGGGAGGGGTCCTCCTGCAATTTAAAATTAAAGGCGAGGTCCGGCTCTCGTAGGAGTTCGGATGGAGCTTGCCAGCAGTTGATACTGAGAGCGGAGCCCGGCTCCCGTAGGAGTCCGGGCGGAGCTGTGCTGCTGTCGGCGGTGGAGCCCGGCTCCCGTAGGAGTCCGGGCGGAGCTGCGCTGCTGTCAATGGAGGAACCCGGCTCCCGTAGGAGTTCGGGCGGAGCTGCGCTGCTGTCGGCGGAGGAGCCCGGCTCCCGTAGGAGTCCGGACGGAGCTGCGCTGCTGTCGATGGAGGACCCCGGCTCCCGTAGGAGTCTGGGCGGAGCTGCGCTGCTGTCGGCGGAGGAGTCCGGCTCCCGTAGGAGTCCGGACGGAGCTGCGCTGCTGTCGATGGAGGAACCCGGCTCCCGTAGGAGTCCGGGCGGAGCTGCGCTGCTGTCGATGGAGGAGCCCGGCTCCCGTAGAAGTCCGGGCGGAGCTGCGCTGCTGTTGGCGGAGGAGCCCGGCTCCCGTAGGAGTCCGGGCGGAGCCGTTCTGCTGTCGATGGAGGAGCCCGGCTACTCGAAGTCGATTCCGTCGAGGATTTCGGCTGTGGGTATTTTATACCCAACACCAGTCCCCCTACTTTCGAGTTTGAATTTCAAGCGGAGGAAGTACACACAGAGAGAGATGTGCACAGCCGGAATCGCCCCTTCGAATCCTGCGCACTGCCGCCCCCAGATATTTTGGCATTAAATGCGTGCACGCCAGAGTCCGCTTTTCGGTGAAGGTGACCTGAAAAGTCTTTTCGGAACCTCCGTTGAAACGCGATCCCAAGCGTCGTGTCGCGGGAATTTGTGAGCGGTCAACCCTCGATGGCGATGAAGGGGATAAGCGTGACACGTGGCACACACCAGCTGGCCCAGGAATACCCGCCGTCATAACTGCGCCAGGATCCGTCGGCTATTTAAACCCCTCAGTCCCTTCGTGGCTTCATCCTAGCGCTTTTCTTTCGTCTGAGAGTCTTGCTTCTCTCGCCCCAGTCCTTGTCTCCTTCCCTCGCACCATGTCCTCTACTCGGGAGGCTGTTCTTGAGGAAATTTTTAGGGCTTGGAGGAAGGTGAGGAGGAGAATGGCGGCCGGTGAGAATCTCCGTCGTTTTAAAGGGGGCCCAAGGAAGAATTCCTTCAACAACAGAGGTTTAATAACGGGGGCTGTCGGTGAAGTTATTCTGCCCGCGAATTTCGGAGTAGCAAGGCGGGGTGATACCGGTCAAGAGGGCAGAGCAGTTGTCATAAGCCATGACGGGATCCTTGACGCCGTCGGGGCCGAGAGACCAGAGGCGGTCGGCGTCGACGGTGGGGCAGTAGAACTTGTTGCGGGGACGGTGGAAGTAACGCATGCCGACCTTGCCGGAGCATCTTGGGTGGAGGCCGTCGTGGTGCATTTGGAGATGAGGCACATCTCTGGTGTCGCCACCGCTCCTGAAGTGGCTACGGTTCTTCTTGAAACAGGTCTTCGCTACTGCCGCCGTTGCCCTTACTGCCTCTGGAGATCTATCCCACCCCTTTCCCGCTAAGGTTGGGACTTCGAAAACAGAATGAGGTGAGATGGGGTGAGAGCTGTTACACGCACTGGAGAACGCGACTGAGAAGGATAGAGACGGAGAGAGGAGTTCGTAGCTCGGAGCGGCCTCCGGTTCGTCCTGCCCGAACCGTGCTTGCGAGACTTGCGATGACGTGTATCTTCTTTTTCTTCTTCTTTTTTCCCTGACCCACCGGGTCCTGTAACGTATACTTCTGTTAAATGAAAAAATGATTTTGGTACCTCGTCTGCATCTTGTGTTGAATAGTTGTCTGTCGAATTTCTTCATTTTCCTTCTCTTTGTCTGTGTTACGTCGTCCCAAGGTCGTCGGCGACCTCTTCAGTTCATGTGGGGTCGTCATTCGCCGAGCTCCTTTTCGGCTTTTATGCCGTTCGAAGATACCCACTTGTCAGGTTTGCTTGGATTTTTCTCCGCTGAAGTCGGGGCTAAGTTCGGTCCCCTCGATAGTCCGAACGGAGAAGCCCTCCTGAAGTTGGAGTAGCCCGGCTCTCGTAAGAGTCAGGGCAAAGTTTTCCTGCAATCAAAGTCATAGGCAAAGTCTGGCTTCCGTAGAAGTCCGGGCGGGGTTGTCCTGTAGCTGAAGTCGGCGATGGAGCCCGGCTCCCGTAGGAGTCCGGGTGGAGTCTTTTTTGTTGTTGGAACCCGGCTCCCGTAGGAGTCCGGGTAAAGTCTTCTCTGCCGTTAGAACCCGGCTCCCGTAGGAGTCTGGGCCTTTCATTTTGCTCGAGCCGGCGTGAGGTTCTC
Source organism: Elaeis guineensis (assembly GCF_000442705.2). NCBI lineage: Eukaryota > Viridiplantae > Streptophyta > Magnoliopsida > Arecales > Arecaceae > Elaeis > Elaeis guineensis. Next base: position 68,338,781 of record NC_025996.2, read on the forward strand.
CTCGTGTTCCTGACACGGCCGTGGGGGTACATTGGGGCGTTGTAAGGCCTCTCCCCCTATCCGGTCTGAAAGAATCGGGTTTTTGACTTTGCTCAAGTTAGGGCGAAGTTTTTCTTCTGTCCCTAACAGGGCTGTGGGGGCACATATGGGCATTGCGAGGCCTCTCCCCCCATCCGGTCTAAAAGAATCGGGCCTTCGACTTTGCTCAAGTTAGGGCGAGGTTCTCCTCCTGTCCCTAACAGGGCTGTGGGGCACATATGGGCGTTGCGAGGCCTCTCCCCCCATCCGGTCTAAAAGAACCGGGCCTTCGACTTTGCTCAAGTTAAAGTGAGGTTCTCCTCCTGTCCCTAACAGGGCTGTGGGGGCACATATGGGCGTTGCGAGGCCTCTCCCCCCATCCGGTCTAAAAGAACCGGGCCTTCAACTTTGCTCAAGTTAGGGCGAGGTTCTCCTCCTGTCCCTAACAGGGCTGTGGGGGCACATATGGGCATTGCGAGGCCTCTCCCCCCATCCGGTCTAAAAGAATCGGGCCTTCGACTTTGCTCAAGTTAGGGTGAGGTTCTCCTCCTGTCCCTAACAGGGCTGTGGGGGCACATATGGGCGTTGCGAGGCCTCTCCCCCCATCCGGTCTAAAAGAACCGGGCCTTCACTTTTATAAGGTTGTCCTCTTGTTTTTGATACAGTTTGCTTGAATTGTCCCAAGACAAATGGGCACGTATTTTTTGATTAGGACGAAATTACTGGTAGTACATCCGTAAGTTTTCTGAGCTCCATGGTCGCGGGAGGTCGGCTCCTCCGAGCTCCTTAAGATAATAAGTTCCAGGCCGGACTACTTCTTTGACCTCGTAAGGTCCCTCCCAGTTTGGGGCAAGCTTCCCCTGGCCCTGTGGTCGTGAGACGGCAGCTCGTCGGAGCACCAGGTCCCCTGCTTTAAATGCCTTGTTCTTGACTCGGGCGTTGTAATATCGGGCAACCTTCTGTCTGTAGGCTGCCATTCAAACCTGAGCAATCTCCCGCCTTTCTTCCAGCAGGTCGAGGTTGGCTCTGAGACTTTGTGCGTTTTGGGGTTCGTCGAATGCCGCGACCCGTGCCGACGGGAGTTTAAGCTCGATCGGGATGACGGCTTTCGTACCAAAGGCTAAAGCAAAGGGAGTCTCCCCTGTAGACAACCTCTGGGTGGTTCGATACGCCCATAGCACATGATAAAGTTCGTCCGCCCAGGTTCCTTTTGCTTTTTCGAGCCTGGTCTTAATCCCCTGTAAAAGGGTTCTGTTAGTTACCTCAGCCTCGCCGTTCGCCTGAGGATGGGCCACTGATGTGAAGTTGTGGGAGATGTTTAGATCTTCACAGAATTCAGCAAATCTGGCTCCCGCGAATTGTCGTCCATTATCAGTGATTAGGGTTCTAGGCAAACCGAACCTGCACACGATCGATTTTCAGATGAAATCTTGCACTTTCGCTTCTGTGATTTTTGCTAGTGGCTCGGCCTCGACCTATTTGGTGAAGTAGTCGATTGCTACAAGGAGGAATTTCCTTTGACTGGACGCCATGGGAAAGGGGCCAAGAATATCCATCCCCCATTGTGCAAAAGGCCATGGGGCACTCAAGGGTGTGAGCTCGGTAGCAGGTTGTCTCTGGACGTTGGCGTATCTCTGGCATCGATCACACTTTTTGACATACTCGATCGAATCGTGATGCATTATTGGCCAGTAATACCCTTGGCGGAGTAGCTTGTGGGATAGAGACCTGGCACCCAAATGGCTTCCGCAAGCTCCCTCGTGTACTTCCCATAAAGCGTAGTTAGCTTCTGAGGGCCGGAGGCACCTCAAGAGGGGCAAGGAGTACGATCTTTTGTACAATTTGCCCTCATAAAGGATGTACCAGGAGGCTTGATTTCGGAGTTTTCGGGCCTCCTTCGCATCCTGGGGGAGAATCCCATCTCTAAGATAGGTTATCAGCGGGTCGACCCAGCTGAGCTCGTGGTCGATCTCCATTACGAGTTGCGGTTCTTCCGTACTCGGATGTTTTAAAACTTCAAAGAGGACGCCTTTGGGCAATTCGGCCGGAGCCGATGTCGCCAGTTTGGAGAGAAGATCGGCTCTGGTATTCTCCGACTTTGGAATTTGCTTGATGTCGAAATTGCCAAAGACAGGGGTGAACTCCTTCACCTTCTCAAGATATTTGGCCATACTGTCCTCCCGCGCTTCAAAGCTCCTACTGACTTGCCCCACCACAAGTTGGGAATCGCTGTGCACCCGGAGTTGACCTATTCCAAGCTCCCTGGCGATCCTCAATCCTGCGATCAGAGCTTCATATTTCGCTCCATTGTTTGTTGCGGGAATTCGAAACGCAGAGCGTACTCCGCGACGACTCCCTCCGGGCTGGTCAAGATCAGGCCTGCACCTGCGCCCGCCATGTTGGAAGATCCGTCCACATGGAGGGTCCAAAAGCGATCGGAGGAACTGGCTTCTTCGTCGGGGGAGTTCGGTTGAGTCTTCAGGTCGTCAATTTTGCTTTGCTCGGGTTCGGCCTCCTCGGGGATGGTGCATTCTACTATGAAATCCGCCAATATTTGGGCCTTTATTGCCGGTCTAGGTTTGTAGTTGATGTCGAATTCTGTGAGCTCGATTGCCCATTTCGCCATTCTCCCAGAGGTATCAGCTCGGTGCAAAACCGCCTTGATCGGTTGGTCGGTGAGTAACGTCACCATGTGCCCTTGAAAGTAAGGCCGGAGTCTCCGAGCTGCAATCAACAAGGCGTAGGTCAGTTTTTCTAATTTAGTATACCTGGTCTCGGCGTCCCTCAACACGCGACTAATGTAGTAGACCGGTCGCTGGACTTTCATTTCCTCTTTGACAAGGACAGCTGCAAGGGCTGTGGGAGAGACTGCCAGGTACAAAAATAGTTCCTCCTTAGGCTCGGGTTTCGCCAACAGTGGGGGCGAGCTAAGGTAGCTTTTTAATTCTTCGAATGCCTGTTGGCATTCAGGGGTCCAACAGAAGTTCTTCGGCCGCTTGAGGGTTTGAAAGAAGGGCAAACATCGTTCGACCGACCTCGCGACAAAGCGATTAAGAGCCGCGACTCTTCCCGTGAGGCACTGAACCTCCTTGATCGACCTTGGGACGGTCATATTTTGGATGGCGCAAATTTTCTCTGGATTGGCCTCGATCCCGCGCCCCGATACCATGAAGCCCAGGAACTTTCCTGAGGTTACCCCAAAGGCGCATTTGGTCGGGTTCAGCTTCATTCTATACTTTCGAAGAGCGCCAAAGGTTTCCTCGAGGTCGGCGACATGATTTTCGGAAGACCTGCTTTTCACGAGCATATCGTCCACGTAAACCTCCATGTTTCGGCCGATCTGCTCCTTGAAGATTTTGTTCACCAGTCGCTGATAGGTTGCGCCCGCGTTCTTGAGGCTGAATGGCATAACCCTGTAGCAGTAAAGGCCGCGATTAGTGATAAAAGCTGTCTTTTCTTCATCTTCCAATGCCATTCTAATCTGGTTATAGCCGGAGAACGCGTCCATAAAAGTGAGAAGCTCATGGCCCGAAGTAGCGTCCACCAGTTGGTCGATCCTGGGAAGGAGGTAGCTGTCCTTTGGGCAAGCCTTATTCAGCTTTTTGAAGTCGATACACATCCTCCACTTGCCATTTGCTTTCTTGACCAAAACAACATTGGAGATCCACTCAGGATAATTGACTTCCTTGATAAATCCGGCCTTGAGAAGTTTATCCACTTCCTCGGCTATTGCCTTCTGCCTCTCCGGGGCATGACTCCGGATTTTTTCTTTTGTCGGTCGATGTTTAGGGTCGACCGCCAGATGATGTTCCATGACTTCTGTGTCGATCCCCGGCATATCCGTCGGGACCCATGCGAAAAATCCGCATTCCTTCGGAGGAAATCCACGAGACGCGCCCGCACCTCCTCCTCCAGGTTGGAGCCAATTAACACCACATGCTCCGCATTCCCATCATTCAAAGGAATTGGTATTAGGTCCTCGATTGGGCCGCCCCTCTCTTCAGTGAGGTCATCGCGCGCATCCAATCCGTCGACCGGGCAGAGGTCTGCTTGATCGTTTCTTTGCAGGGCAATGTTGTAGCAGTGCCTGGCCAGCGCTTGGTCTCCCCGGACTTCTCCAATCCCCTTGTTGGTGGGGAACTTCAATTTCAAATGGTAGGTCGAAACAACGGCTCTGAGGGCATTGAGGCCGGGTCGGCCAAGAATTGCATTGTAGACAGATGGCGCCTTTACCACCAAGAAATTCACCAGGGCTCTGGACTGCTTTGGATGCTGACCCGCGGTCACAGTTAGAGCTATCATTCCTTCCGTCGGAACGGCGTCACCAGTAAACCCTATTAAGGGGGAGCAAATCGGCCTTAGATGACCGCCAAGAGTGGCCATTCTTGAAAAGGCATTGTAGAATAAGATGTCGGCCGAACTTCCATTGTCAACGAGAATGCGACGGACGTCATAATTTGCTATGTTCAAGGAAACTACGACCGCGTCGTTATGAGGAAATTGGACTCCCTGGACGTCTTCTTCAGTGAAGGCTATGGGTTCTTCAACTTTTTACCGCTTTAGGGATGCAGCTGATGTGCTGATTGCCCCCTGCCGGGATTCCCCCGAGATGACGTTGACGGAATCCGGCGGAGACTGGTCACCCGGCCACCCTTTATCGGCGACCATAGCCGGAGGTAGTTGTGCAGAAACCTCGCGAGAGGGCATCGGATGGGGAAAAGAGGATTGGGTGCTGGAAAAGATGGCCGGAAGCGGGTCTGTTGAGCGCTCCTTCAAGAACAAGGGTGCTGCGAAGACACACGCCCTTCCTCTAGCGCCAATCCTGTTGGTGCAAAAATCTGCTTGCGCCGGAGAAGCTGGAGTCGGGGAAGCCGTGGTCACCGCCGGGACCTGCAAGGGAAGTCTAAACCGGAGGTGGGGTTGCTCCGGCAAGACCCTCCGACGCTCAAGTCAGTTCTCTGCCTCAACAAGAATGGAGTGCTCGAACAGAGAATTTAGCAGAGTTTTGAGATAAGGAAAATGAACTTAAAGAATAACGTATCTGGATCCCCCTTTTATAGGCGGAGGAGGCAACGGATTGATGGCGACGTTCGTAACCGTTTGGTAGTGGGCCGCCCATGGTCAGGAGAATTGATTGCGAAAGATAGTGGGGTAGACCCGTGGCTATCGTCATAGCCCGCCACGTAGGGCCTGTTGCAGGTAGTGGAGCGGCGTCCGTTGCCGCTAGTTGCCAGCGAGTAGTAGGATCGTGCAGCACCTGCCGCAGGGAGCGGAGCAGAATCGTGGCCGTTGACACAGCCTGTCAGAGAGTAATGGGTCCGCCGCAGGGGGTGATGGAGCCGCGCGGAATCCGCTACAGGAAGTGGAACAGGATCATGGTGGTTATTGTGATCTGCCAGGGGGCGCGGATCTGCTGATCGAGGCTCGGCAGTGGTCGGAGTTCGGGAGGGGTCCTCCTGCAATTTAAAATTAAAGGCGAGGTCCGGCTCTCGTAGGAGTCCGGATGGAGCTTGCCAGCAGTTGATACTGAGAGCGGAGCCCGGCTCCCGTAGGAGTCCGGGCGGAGCTGTGCTGCTGTCGGCGGTGGAGCCCGGCTCCCGTAGGAGTCCGGGCGGAGCTACGCTGTTGTCGGCGGTGGAGCCCGGCTCCCGTAGGAGTCCGGGCGGAGCTGCGCTGTTGTCGGCGGAGGAGCCCGGCTCCCGTAGGAGTCCGGGCGGAGCTGCGCTGCTGTCGATGGAGGAACCCGGCTCCCGTAGGAGTCCGGGCGGAGCTGCGCTGCTGTCGGCGGAGGAGCCCGGCTCCCGTAGGAGTCCGGGCGGAGCTGCGCTGCTCTCGATGGAGGAGCCCAGCTCCCGTAGGAGTCCGGGCGGAGCTGCGCTGCTGTCGGCGGAGGAGCCTGGCTCCCGTAGGAGTCCGGGCGGAGCTGCGCTGCTGTCGATGGAGGAGCCCGGCTCCCGTAGGAGTCCGGGCGGAGCTGCGCTACTGTCGGCGGAGGAGCCCGGCTCCCGTAGGAGTCCGGACGGAGCCGTTCTGCTGTCGATGGAGGAGCCCGGCTACTCGAAGTCGATTCCGTCGAGGATTTCGGCTGTGGTATTTTATATCCAACAGAAATTATTATTTTTCTATCATTATTTCAGAAACCTTTGAGGCTCAGAAACACAGTTTTAAGTCAATTTATTATTTGATATTCTATTTATTACGAATTAAGAATTTGATATGAAAGATGAATGAGAGGCTCATGTGGTTTTAGGGACGAGTCTAATTAAGTCTGCTGAACCTTCTCATTATTCCACTGGAAAGATAACTAGTAAACTCAAATGTTATCCTCGTACACATTTAAAGAGAAATCTTAGTGAACCTCTATCACAACTCAAATACTTTTAAGATCATTAAATTCCTTTTCTATGTAGCAAAAGGATTTGACCTGATACCACATATGCTCTAGGAAGATCAACTAAATAAACCAATAACCATAATCAATCTCATCGGAATAATTTAGACAGGGTTTTTACATATCTTAAAGGTCTTGATTACTCTTTCTCTTACACTGGAAACCTTAAAGTTGCTGAGTGTTACGGTAATGCAAATTTGGTTACTGATTATCTTGATTAAAATCTACTACTTGACATCTGTTCTCCATTATATTGTTATTACATGGAGATCTTCTAAGAAACCGATTCTTTCTCATAGCACAATCGAGGCTCAAGCAGTTATTATTGGCACTGAGGTAGAGTGAATCAACAATCTCTTACTATATCCTCCTCTCATTGCAAACTCGGTTCTTCTATATAAATCCATTGAGAAGTTAATTAAGGGTGCATTTGGTTAGCCATTAAAAAATATTTTTTTATTTTTTGATTTTTAAAAAATAAAAATTAAAAAATAATATTTGGTAGCATCATGAAAAGTAAAAAGCAAAAATTTAAAAAAAAATTAAAATAATTACTTTATATGCAAAGCAAAAATTTTTTACTTTTCCAAACTTATTTTTCTGTTGTTTTTACCTCCGCACGTCTAAAACACCAAATCAAAAAATAAAGGGCCTGAATCCTTTTCCCTCATCGAGCTCTTCACCTCCTCATCCTCTTCTCCCTCCCTTCCCGAATCCTTCTCCCTCATCGAGCTCTTTATTTGCAGTCCCCAAACATTACTTTTTGCTTAATAGCAACATAGTTACCAAATATATTTTTTATTTTTTTACTTTTACTTAATAGCAAAAATAAAAAAAAAATAAAAAATATTTTTTAAAAATTAAAAATCAAAAAGTATAACCAAATGCACCCGAAATTATTCTACATCAATTCTATATATAGGTTAATATGCCAAAACAGTTCAAATAAAACCAACACATCTATTGGGGTACAAATTTGTAAGATAGCTATATCATTAGAGTTTGTCTAGTCACGTGACAGCTGGGCAAACTAATTGACAAAAGGTCTTTGTGAGGTCCTAGAATCAAGGGGGATAGGCCTTATGCACATTAAGTGGTCCTCTCGTGGACATCCAAATTCTATGTTGGAGAGTTTCAATGGAGAAAGAATATAGTTGATTAAATGATCGAGTAGAGCACCATCTTGTATGTGTGTTTGTGTGTATGTGATGGGTCTGACCTCTTTCAGTCCCTATGGTAATAAGTGCCAATATCATGGAGAACAACTTTTTTTAGAGCTAAGTTACACTCTTATTAAGTCCTTGGTAGGTTGTCTTCAAAGTACTAGTTATAAGCACTGTTGTAGGACTACTCATATGGGAGTGGTTGCGAGGGCCACGATTAGGTTTGAGTTAAAATAAAGTTACCAGCACAAGGCCTTTAACAGCACTAATCTACTCTGAGATCCAATTGATCTGTACTACATATGTGAGTTGAAATCTAAGTTAAAAAAAAATATCAAGTTCAAGGCTTAATCCACTATCACTCATTCTGGCCGATATAGTTAATACTGAGTGAGGTTCAAATCCAAGTGACATCTCATCTATTGCATGATACTTTTGCCTAAAAGAATTGATCTCTACTAAGTTTTAAAATTTTAATTCTTGAAGTTTTATATGAAAATATTATGTTGTATTTTGTCTATAATTTTTCTTATTTTTGGTTAGAAAATTTTGATTATGAAAGTCATTGTACTCGTTCTTTAAATTTTTTACTAAATGAAGTTGTTTCTAAAACAAAAAAAAGAAAGAAAGAAAGAAAGAAGTTGCATTTATTGCTTCCCCAACTAAAGGACTGTATTTTGGAACTGTGGGCTTTCAGACTTTTTACCTACGCTCATGCATGCACTCGGCTCATCTTGAGACGATCAACCAAGCCATGAACATGTGCTATTTGTTGCAAGTCTTTATCTCAAGTCTAACCATGGGAGATATTGGGTGTTATTTGCATAATTTAACAAAGGTTTTATTTGAACCCGAACCATGAGAGTTATTGGGCGTTATTAGGCTAGCCTTGAAGAACCTTTATTGCCCGAGCCAGCTAAGAACAATCCACAGTTGCTATATTCAGAGACAAAGCTCATTGCAGCCTCCGGGGCTTCCAAGAAACAAGCCAATGGAGCCTTGTGGGAGCCATTTGGGACGAACTCCATAAATGGAGGGCAAGTCGGGGTATTCTGCAAATATGAAGTCTCATATTTGATATTTGGGAGCCATCTACACCCTGCTCCAATTCTTTCTTCTTTGTCCTTTATCCCGCTTTAATTTGATTATTTTCCAACTAGGGCTGATCATGGGTAATACATTGGGCATAAACTATTTTCATTTTTAGTCAGGCTGTAGACTGGCCCTATTTGAAATTTGATATATTGTGTACCCAGGCCCAACCCATATTGAACTCTATTTCCAACTTATCCCTCCTCAATTTTTCATCATCTTAACCTCATCATTTTTCTATTTTCAAAAGTTGATTTTCTAGATAACCGAAGGAGCCAATCGAGTCACTATTTTCTACACGCTAGTGCTGCATCAGAAGGGGCCAGGCAGAACAGAGGATCTATTGTATCTTAGAAACTTTAGCACGGTCCGTCTTGTATGAGAAAATCAATCATGCTGTGGATAGTTCCTACTAGCCTCTAATCCATGCACTCTTATTTATAATTGTGAGGATCCGTATAGGTGTGTATTTAGTTCCTTAACAATAGCTTACTAAGAAGATTGTAGCTATTTATTTATAGAGGATTAATAAATTCAAATAATATTTTTTGATTAATTTTTTTAGGTGAGTTTTTAGATTGTTATAAATGGTATTAGAGTGAGTCCGACCCATGATTTATGTAGACTAGGAGATAACGTAGCATGGGCCCATTTGGATTGACCATAAGATAATCGTAGTATTTGTGATTGGATTTGAATATATTTGGATCCTTAACTTGATGAGGATACCAAGATTTAAATGGGAAGAGTATATGAGGGCCTATACATGTGTGTGTTTAGTCAAATATTGATTATTTATAGGAGAGATCTTCCAGGTCTACTACTTCTTCTGATCATCTACTAACTAAATCTACCTCTTTTGCTATAGAATTCATTAGGGCTAAGGAGAAAAGAGACCCTCACACTGGCACCAAGGCACTAGGATAGCAGGAGTCTTCATGAGTCCCCTTCTTCATCAATTCAGGTTGTTTTTGGTTGTATCACAGGTATCATTCAGGCTGGAGCCAGTCTGGTTTCTTTCGGGTCATATCGGGGCAACACATGATAAGTAGAGTAAAAGGGTTCAAAGAATGTAGGGATGGGTGAAGATTATGTAGCTCAATCAATCCATATTTCTATATAATAAGTCTTGATGTGGCATAATAGAGACCTGTCTATTATGGATGGATATGTAGCAAAAAAAATTCAAATGAATTCAATTCTAGACGGTTATTGGGGGATTCAGATAAGAAACATAAGCTGTTACAAATTAGGAAGTCTTCGTCAAGCAAAATAAGCAAATCAATCTCATGGAATCAAATCCAATTATGGGCTTCCCCCATTGTTGTCCTCCACTAGCTATTTATTTCTACTTTTCTTGAGGGCTAAAGGCATCTCGCCTTCCCTGGTTCCAAGAGGCTCTCTTTTCATTCAAGAATCCGAGAGCCATCATCTCCTCTTCTCTCTCTCCCCAATTGATATCTCTCTTTAGTCCTTATGATAGGACTCCACTATCTCCTCATGTCCTTTCCATCTTTTAACGTAAGCACATACATCTACATCCTCACGAGCTCTCCAAGACCCAACCATGAATGAGAGAATCAAGAGAGATAAACGGAGATGTAGGGAAGCCTTCATGAAATTTGAAAGAGGAGCTTGTCTTCTTACCCCTCTTTATAATCCCCCATCAAATCCATTCTTTCTCCCTTTGTTTTCTAATACCACTATGCATGACTTCAAACTGCTATATATCTACGATCCCAATATCCCAAATACTTGAGACCTCTCCTCTTCTTGCTCTTATCCAAAATCTTGGTTGCCTCTCCAAGGCCTATCTCATCAAGCCTGCAACCATCTACAATGCCCTTGCCACCACAGGGACATGATTGAAGTCAAGTCGAGGCTGAGGTGAAAGTTGAGCGGAGGCCCAAGTGAAGGCAAAGATTGAGGTGAGGAACCTGAGGTGGAACTCGCAAAGATGGAACTCCCAAAGACTAAGCTCTTGAAGGCCGAGGTCTTAAGGCCAACTTAGAAAGACTAAGGAAAAAGGTTGATCTAACCAAGTCGAGGAGAAAAAGCTGAGGTAAAAGCAGATCAAAACCAGACCGATTGGAACAGATCAACATACCTCACTACTCTAATCTTCTATTATATTTTCTTTTTACTATTGTTGTTTCAAAGTCCGACTTAACTTAGTTATTGGAAGATTCAATCGGAGCCAACTTTTCTTTGTACGTAGATCCACAACTCTCCAAGATAGATCGGTGCTCCATCTTCCACCATCATGGATCAAACAGCACCTTCTATGCCTCCAAATCTTCAATGAGATTCACCATCATCAAACTAGATTTTCTCATCAATAGAATGGCACCATTTGTGGGAAATGATAACATATCCCATTTTCTTCTTGTAGAAGATCTGGTACCACCTTGCTGCAGTAGAAAAAAAGAAGAGATAAAAAAAGAGAATGCAATTAAAAACATGGATCATCCGAGACTTACCTCGACGGACATACAAGTTTTTCTATAAGAAAGAAACAAATACAAAAGAAGATCACATACTCTCAACTCTCATATACCAACCCTCTCTCTCAATCTAAAGCACTCACGATTATAATACTCTCAAAGAAATCCCAAAGAGATCCTCTCATAGACTTGCCATGTCAGGATCCTTAACGTCTCTGGACACTCCATGTGATGCTCTCAACCGCTACATCATGCCCTAGCCTCTGTCCCTAGGCCACTCCCATAGTCGTTCCAGGACACTCCTGGCCGCTGTTGATGCCCCTCTCAATCTCCCTAAGATGCTCTCCCAGTCTATCTGAGACACACTCTGATCTCCCTGAGACGTCCTCTCGATCTCCCTGAGATGCTCTTTGACCTCTCTGAGATTCATTGAGATGCACTGAGCCGCACTCCTCTCTACAACCATCAGCCCTCTTTTATAAGGTCAAAACCCTCTCTAGATTGAAGATACAGTCCTGATCAATATCCACAATAATTCCTCACCGTTAGATCCGTTCTGCACGCTATCTTGGCCATCCGATCATGCTCTTGCTCACCTGATCATGTCTGATCACTTATGCTCACCATCAGAACCATTGGATCACTGCCAGCAAGCTTCTTGGGCTGTTGGATAATGCAAATCAGCCTATGGGCCACGATTTTTAGCTCCTACACCACTTCAGTCCATGACGGCTGTGTGGATCGTGCCTTCCCACACTGTCCACTATGGATCGTGCCAAATCCATGCTCTCCGCATATCGGGCACACGCTTGGGCCATGCGCTCCAGTATGCACCTGGGCTGCATGTCCTGCATGTGGGTTTCACTTCCTGCGAGCTTGCACGCCCCACCTTCTGCAGGCTTGTGCACGCTGCATCTCCAGGTTTATTTTTTGGCTCTTTGTGTCATGCGCTACATGCTGGACTTCTCCGCATCTAGTCTTCACTGCTGTGAGTCGAATTCGAAGTGCTTGATTTCAATAATCTTCACCTCAACTCGACATTCGACCTCCACCTACCTCTGAGAGCTTCTTATATGATTCCACCCCCATACCCTGGTGCAAACACCTGCAACTCATGGATGGGCAAACATGGGAGTCGAGCCAGACCACTCGATCTCATCTCTGTTATGTACTATGACTTGAGACCTGCTCAGGGTAGTCTCCTTGCGATGTTGCCTATCATCATTTTGAGTCTCTCATCTCGTACTCGATCCACATTCACCTGGAGCTCCACCTCATATTGGGCTCCCACTAGCATTTTCTATGGTAGACGGCTCCTCCTTATATAAGAGAGCATCGATCAATCCTTATGGTTGATCTCGATCTTGATCACACCGAACTTCTCTATCTTCTTTAATCTTGATCACTACTATCGAACCTCGACAATCGTGCACTCTGGTACCACCTATTTTTAATGCCAATTACGCACTTTGGTACCTTCTGGCTCTAATACCAATTGTTCGAGATCTAGTACCATCTTGTTGCAGTAGAAAAAAAGAAGAGATAAAAGAGAACACAATCAAATATGTGGATCAGCCTAAGACCTACCTCCACGGGGCAAGCAAGCTTTCCTATGAGAAAGAAACAAATACAAGAGGAGATCATATACTCTCAACTCTCATATATCAATTCTCTTTCTCAATCTGAAGTACTCACCCATACAATGCTCTCAAAGAAAATCCAAGGAGATCCTCTCTCACAGCCTACCGTGCAAGGATCCTCAACACCCTTGATGCTTCTTGTGAAGCTCTTAGCCGTTACATCATGCCTTAATCTCTATCCCTAACTCACTTCCATGACCGTTCTAGGACACTCCTGACTGCTATTGATGCCCCTGACGGTCTTCCTAAGATGCACTCTCGATCTTCCTAGGATGCTCTCTCGATCTCTCTGAGACATGCTTTGGTCTCCCTAAGATGCCCTCTCGATCTCCCTGAGATGTTCTCTGACCTCCCTGAGACCCACTGAGATGCATTGAGCCACGCTCCTCTCCATAGCCATCAGTCATCTTTTATAGGGTCAAAATCCTCTCTAAATTGAAGACACAGTCTTGATCGAAGTCTACGATCGTTCCTGACCATCAAATCCCTTCTGCATGCTATCCTGGCTATCTGATTGCACTCCTACCCACCTGATCATGCCTGCTCACCACCAGAACCATTGGATCGCTCCCCACTAGCTTTTTGGGGTGTTGGATTACGTAAATCAGCCCATGAGCCATGATTTTTAGCCCTTGCACTGCTTCGATCCATGTCAGCCGCATGGATCATGACTTCCCATGAGATTCATTATGGACCGCACCAAATCCATGCTCCTCGCATGTTGGGTGCACTTCTGGGCCGTGCACCCATGCACCTGCACTGAGCCAGTGCATGCGTGGGTCGCACACTCCAGCATGCGCCTGGGCCCATGTCCTACGAGCTTGTGTGCTCCTGCAGGCCTACACGTGCTGCATTCTTTGGGATTGTTTTCAGGCTCCTCACATCATGCATTGCGTGCTTGACTTCTCCGTATCTGATCTTCGCTACTGTGGATCAAATTTGGGACATCTAATTTCAACACTTTCTCCATCGAATCTAAGCATCTTTAGCAAGAATCTCACTATTGCTGTATTGCAAGCACCTCAAATTATTTACAGCTCCTCCAAATTCAAGGCCCGAATCCATCCAAGCATAGAGGTAGCTCCGGTTGTCATGCCCCAAACCCGGGACATAACACGGCCATGCTACCGAGGGATGGACCCACGATAACACGAAGCCAAAATTCATCTTCTTAAATCTTATAACAGATGTATCTCAAATAAATGTAATAATAAAGTTCAATTCAATTATTTAATTAAACCAAAACTGGATCAGAGCATCTAAATCCAGAGATAAAATAATCCAAGTCTTAAAATTCATAATGACTACAATCCATAAACATAAACTGAATTCCTAGAGCAAAATTTCTAAACTTGCTTTGCTGATCTCCAAGCCTGGATTCTCTTTCCTTCGATCCTAGCCTTATTTCTCTGTACATGAAAGAGAAAATAAAAAGAATATGAGCTACACTAGCTCAGTAAGTAGACTTTCGCTTCCTTACCGGATCAAGCATAAGTTTTCTATGATAATGCATCATTTAGCAAATAACAATTATTGCAAAAATAAATATTTCATAGAACATATAATAAAACAAGTTATAAGCTCATCATGCATGCATAAATCATGTATATTTCATAATTATGAATCGTAGATCAATTTCATCATGTATTCATGTCATGTTTCAAAATATTGCTCACAGACATTCGTGCTAAGGTCACTATTATACCCGTGACAGGACCATATTTCTTAATCGACAGAGTTCTTAATTCATGTGCCAACTTTATACCCACTGGCAGGGCCATGTTTCATGTGGATGCTAGCTCCGGATGTCGATCTTCCCGAAGGGATTCATTCATAGCCATCTGAGAGCCTTTGAAATCTTTATATCTTTTTCTTAAAGCATACATATACATAGATGGAAAAATAATGAAATTCATGCTTCATAATCATGCTATTTTCATAAGATATATTCATGAAATCAATGCTCATAATAAAACATACTTTTTTATATCACATATGCTGATCCTTATTTTATAAAAAAATTATGATTTCATCAATAGCAATTCTTTGCATAAAAATATGATCATTTAAAAAAATAAATAAAGAACATAAGATCTATTTACCTCGATCGTCCGGGATCTTTTAATCTTCCTTAAAAGAATCAGACAGTCCTATTTAAAATATTAAATTATTAATAAATTTTATATTTTTAATAAAATTACATAATATAAAGAAATGACCGATTTGATGATCAGTCCAATAAATCTCTCCCTTCGGCTCTAATCCGATTTAAGGTCATAGGTCCTTAGAAGTGAAGAAGATAGCCTAATAAGGGATTCATAGGATTTCTTGGAGAGAGAATTTTTTTTTAGAGAGAGAAAGTAGAGAGAGAAAGTAGAGAGAGAACGAATCCAATTCTAGAGAGAGAAAAACTTTATAGAGGGATGAGAGAAACTTTCTCTTTTTTTATTTTTATTTTTATTCTTATTATTTTATATATTTTTCTTTTCTTTTCTTCTTTTCTTTTCTTTTCTTTTTATTATTATTATTATTATTATTATTATTATTTGACTATATATTTTTCTTTTTCTTTTTTTTTTCTTCTTCTTCTTTTTTTTTTCTTTTTCTTTTCTTTTTCTTTTTCTTTTCCCTCCCGTGGCCTTCTTTGGCCGGAACAGGGGACCTAGAGGTCCCCGTTCCTCACATTGACCGTTCACGGCCACCCCTTGCCCGGTGGTGGCCGGCGGCAAGGGAGGCCTTCCCCCGAGTTCGGAGGGCCTGTACCGACGGTCGGGGATGACCGTCGGTGCCGAAAAATCGGAGAAAAGAGGAAATGAAAACAGGGATTTTTTTTCCAGCAAAATCCAACGACCCCGTCGCCGGCAATCGTGCCCACAGGCACGAAAAAGAAGGGAGAGAAGAGAGGGAGAGGAGGGAGACTTTACCACAACCTCCGGTGACCCCCACCGACGTGAAATCACGACGAGCACAGGTCGAGGGGCCGCGGCTTCAAATGAGAAAATCAGAAAAAAATCTCCGGCAATCGTCGGTGACTGAAGGGTCTACCCATAGAGGAGAGGGGGGGTTCTTATAGAGTTCATCCTAGGGTCTTTTAATGGCTCTAGGACTCTGATTTTTGATCGAAAACGGGGGAAGAGGAAGACTCCGATAGGGCCTCCGATTTTTGATCGAAAACGGGGGAAGAGGAAGACTCCGATCGGGAGTCTTCCTGCTCTGTTTTTGTTTTGTTTTTTTTTTTTTTTTACAGGGTTTAGTGGGTCGGGCTTTCACATTCTACCCCTCTTAAAAAAATTTTGTCCTCGAAATTTAACATACCTTCATTTTCAAATAAGTGTGGATATCTCATCTTCATATCGTCTTCAAGCTCCCAAGTAGCCTCTCTCTCTTCATGATTACTCTAATGAATCTTTACGTATGGAATGGTACGCCATCTTAGAACTTGCTCTTTTCGGTCAATAATTCGCAGAGAAAATTCTTCATAGGTTAGATTTTCATGAACTTGCAATGGCTCATACTTTATCACACTGTTTGGATCAGGTACAAACTTCCTCAGTAGTGAAACATGAAAGACATTGTGCACTTTGGATAAATCTGATGGTAAGGCTAGTTCGTATGCAACATCTCCTACTCAATTTAAAATTTCAAAAGGTCCAATATATCGCGGACTCAGCTTGCCATGTCTCTCGAACCTCATGATACTCTTAGTAGGTGATACTTTTAGAAAAACATGATTACCGACCTGAAATTCTAATTCTCTTCTTTTTCTATCTGTCCAACTCTTTTGTCTATCCTGTGCTGCCTTGAGTCTTCTCTTGATTAGATAAATTTTGTCTCTGGCATCTTGAACTAACTCGGGACCAATTACTTTCTTTGCACCCACTTCATCCCAATATAGAGGGGATCTACACTTTCTTCCATATAGGGCTTCATAGGGTGCCATCTGGATACTAGAATGAAAACTGTTATTATATGCAAATTCAATCAATGCCACATGATTATCCCAATGTCCTTCGAAGTCAAAAGCACAAGCTCTTAACATATCCTCTAGAGTTTGAATTGTCCTTTCAGATTGGCCATCGGTCTGAGGATGGAATGCAATACTAAGCCTCAATTCTGTTCCCAAGGCATCTTGAAAACTTTTCCAAAATCTAGATACAAATCGTGGGTCTCGATCAGATACAATACTTATTGGAACACCATGCAGATGTATAATTCTATCAATATACATTTGGGCTAACTTATCAAGCGGAGTGCCAACTCGAAAAGGTAGAAAGTGAGCTGATTTAGTAAGCCGATCAACAATCACCCACACTGCATCATTTTTTCTTGTTGTCCTTGGAAGTCCAGTAACGAAATCCATCGTGATATTTTCCCATTTCCATTCTGGTATCTCTAATGGTCTTAGCAGATCAGCAGATCTTTGATGTTCGGCTTTCACTTGTTGGCATACCAAGTATTGAGATACAAACCGAGCTATCTCCCGCTTCATTCCATTCTACCAGAAGAGTTGTTTTAAATCTCTATACATCTTTGTACTACCGGGATGAAAAGAGAAACGAGATTTATGGGCTTCTTCCAAAATTTTCTTTTTTAGTTCAGGATCACCTGGTATACATAATCTGTTCCCAAAATAAAGAGTTCCATCTGTATGGAGTCTAAACTCAGTTCGTAATTCTTTCTCCATGTCCTTCTTAATCTGACATAAATGAATATCACTTTGTTGGGCCGCTTTTATCTGTTCGATTAATGCTGGTTGTACTATTAAATTTGCTAACACATTCTTAACATCAGAACAAGTCACTTCAATTTGTAAATCTTCAAGATCCCTAAGAATTTGTTGCTGAAAGGATAGCAGAGTCATCACATTCGCTGAAGACTTCCTACTAAGTGCATCTGCCACCACATTAGCTTTTCAGGATGATATTTAATATTTAGATCATAATCTTTTAATAGTTCAAGCCACCTTCTTTGCCTCATATTCAGCTCTTTTTGAGTAAATAAGTATTTCAAGCTTTTATGATCAGTAAAGATTTCACATGATTCTCTATATAAATAGTGTCGCCAAATCTTTAAAGCAAAAATAATAGCTGCTAACTCTAAATCATGGGTCGGATAATTCTGCTCATAGGCTTTTAGTTGTCGAGAAGCATAAGCTATGACCTTATCATTCTGCATCAACACACAACCTAATCCTTTCTTAGAAGCATCACTATAAATGACAAATCCTCCTTCATTAGATGGTAGGGTAAGAACTGGGGCAGATATCAATCGTTGCTTCAGATCTTGAAAACTCTGCTCACATTCACTGCTCCATTCAAATTTTATTCGTTTTTGAGTTAAGCGAGTCAGAGGAATTGCAATTTGGGAAAATTTCTTGACGAATCTTCTATAATAACCAGCCAAGCCTAAGAAGCTTCTAACTTCCGTCACATTAGTTGGTCGAGGCCAATTTACCACGGCTTCTATCTTCTTTGGATCGACTGAGATTCCTTCCTTGGATATTACATGGCCGAGGAAGACAACACTATCCAACCAGAATTCACACTTGCTAAGCTTGGCGAAGAGCTTCTCTTTTCTCAAGGTCTGAAACACGATCCTCAAATGTCTCTCATGTTCCTCTATATTTTTAGAATACACTAGGATATCATCAATAAAAATAATAACGAATTGATCCAGATATGGTTTGAAAATCCTGTTCATCATATCCATAAAAGCAGCCGGTGCATTAGTTAGTCCAAAAAGCATTACTAAAAATTCATAATGGCCATACCTGGTTCTAAATGCAGTCTTAGGTACATCTTCATCTCTAATTCTTAGTTGATGATAGCCTGATCGTAAGTCAATTTTGGAGAAAACTTGAGCACCCTGAAGTTGATCAAATAAGTCATCTATTCATGGAAAAGGATATTTGTTCTTTATGGTTACCTTGTTCAACTCCCGATAGTCAATGCATAATCGCATGCTTCCATCTTTCTTTTTCACAAATAATACAGGAGCTCCCCAGAGTGATGTACTTGGCCGGACAAACTTTTTATTCAAAAGTTCTTGCAGTTGATTCTTTAATTCTCGTAATTCTACGGGAGCCATCCGGTAAGGAGGTTTCAAAATAGGTCTGGTTTCTGGGGTGATATCAATTTTAAATTCAACTTCACGCTCTGGGGGCAATCCGGATAGTTCATCTGGAAAAATATCAGAAAATTCCTTGACAATTGGGATATCATCCAGCTTTATCTTTTCCTTCTCGACATCTATTACATGGGCCAAAAATACTTTGCATCCTTTCCTTAAAGCTTTTCTTGCGTTCATGATTGAGATAATACCCAAAGATTGTTTGGATTCTGTATTATGAACTTCGCCTTGAAAGAAGAATTGCGGTTCATCCGAAATTTGAAATACCACTCTTTTTTCAAAATAATCAATATGTGCATGGTACGAAGATAACTAATTCATCCCAAGAATAACGTCAAAATCATACATATTTAGCTGAATCAAATCCACTGCTAATTCTTTTTCTTCTATTTGGATTATGCAATTTTTGAAAATAATGTCAGCAACAACAATATTTTTAAAAGATGTGTTAACATATAATGGTTCATTTAGTTTTTTAGGCACACAATTCAAAGAAGTAGCAAACTTGAGAGATATAAAAGAGTGTGAAGAGCCAGAATCGAATAACACACGAGTATAAATAGAATTGACTGGGATAATACCTGTCACCACTTGATCATTTGCATTGGCCTCTTGCTGGTTTAAAGTAAACACTCGTGCGTTTTTTTTTGTTTTTGATCAACTAGTTTGTTAGATCTAGAGTCATTTCTTTTCTTATTTGGGCAGTCATGAGCCATATGTCCTTTTTCACCACATAAGAAGCATGCTCCAATCCTCTTGAGACAAGGTCCATTGTGATTTTTTCTACAGTAGGAGCAGGATGAAGATTCTTTCTTCTTATCAGAGTTATTACTTTTGAAATTTTTCTGCTGATCCTTTAGATTTTCTGTTGATCTTGATCTCTTCTTATCTCCTCTTTCTAGTTCTGCTCTTTTCAATTCAGATTTCACTTTCAAAGCTCGCTCCAGTACGTCCTTGTAGTTATTGAAAATATGAGAAGATAGACAGGATCGAATTCCATATCTTAGACCTTGTTCAAATCTGTTAGCTTTACTCCTTTTGAATTCCATAAGCTGGGGGCAGAAGCGGCCTAGCTCATTAAACTTGTTAGCATATTCTAGCACCGTCATATCATCCTTTTGCTTTAAGGCTAGAAACTTATTTTCTTTTACCAATCTCATTATCCCCGGAAAGTACTAATCATAAAATATCTCTTTGAATTCTTCCCAAGTGAGCTGATCATCATTGTTTCCATAGGCAGCTTTTATTGCAGTCCACCAAAACTCAGCATTTTCTTTTAACATAGGAATGGCTAATCGGACCTTCACATTCTCAGGGTATTGCAGGGCATCAAACATCTTTTCCATCTCTCGAATCCATGTCTTTGCAGCCATAGGATCAGATCCACCCTCAAATAGAGGTGGGTTGAGCCTTCTGAATCTCTCATAGTATGACCCCATAGATAATATCGGTCGAGGAGCAGTCTGTGCCTGCTGCTGAATAAGCTGAGCCATCACTTGACATACACCAGCAATGTTCGCCTGTGTGGCCGATGCGTCAGGAGCCCACTCAGCTGGTTGATTGTCAGCTCCTCGTGACGTCAGTCTTGCTCCTCTTGTCCTAGCGGCCATATTTGCCAAAGTCTCGCCCTCCCTATCGCTCATCGCTTCCTATTCAAATGCCAATCATTATTACGTTATTTTATAACAGAGTTACAGTACAGTTAATAATTTAAGTCAGAGTCTAACTATGCATAACCTAGCTACTCACTGTTAGGTTTTAAGTTCTATCCTTGATTAAACCTATTGCTCTGATACCATAAAATGTCACGCCCCAAACTCGAGACATAACACGGCCATGCTATCGAGGGATGGACCCACGATAACACGAAGCCAAAATTCATCTTCTTAAATATAATAACAGATGTATCTCAAATAAATGTAATAATAAAGTTCAATTCAATTATTTAATTAAACCAAAACTGGATCAGAGCATCTAAATCCAGAGATAAAATAATCCAAGTCTTAAAATTCATAATGACTACAATCCATAAACATAAACTGAATTCCTAGAGCAAAATTTCTAAATTTGCTTTGCTGATCTCCAAGCCTGGATTCTCTTTCCTTCGATCCTAGCCTTATTTCTCTGTACATGAAAGAGAAAACAAAAAGAATATGAGCTACACTAGCTCAGTAAGTAGACTTCCACTTTCTTACCGGATCAAGCATAAGTTTTCTATGATAATGCATCATTTAGCAAATAATAATTATTGCAAAAATAAATATTTCATAGAATATATAATAAAACAAGTTATAAGCTCATCATGCATGCATAAATCATGTATATTTCACAATTATGAATCGTAAATCAATTTCATTATGTATTCATGTCATGTTTCAAAATATTGCTCACAGACATTCGTGCTAAGGTCACTATTATACCCGTGACAGGGTCATGTTTCTTAATCGACAGAGTTCTTAATTCATGTGCCAACTTTATACCCGCTGGCAGGGCCATGTTTCGTGTGGATGCTAGCTCCGGATATTGATCTTCCCGAAGGGATTCATTCATAGCCATCTGAGAGCCTTTGAAATCTTTATATCTTTTTCTTAAAGCATACATATACATAGATGGAAAAATAATAAAATTCATGCTTCATAATCATGCTATTTTCATAAGATATATTCATGAAATCAATGCTCATAATAAAACATGCTTTTTCATATTACATATGCTGATCCTTATTTTATAACAAAATTATGATTTCATCAATAGCAATTCTTTGCATAAAAACATGATCATTTAAAAAAATAAATAAGGAGCATAAGATCTACTTACCTCGATCGTCCGGGACCTTTTAATCTTCCTTAAAAGAATCAGACAGTTCTATTTAAAATATTAAATCATTAATAAATTTTATATTTTTAATAAAATTATATAATATAAAAAAATGATCGATTTGATGATCAGTCCAATAAATCTCTCCCTTCGGCTCTAAACTGATTTAAGGTCATAGGTCCCTAGAAGTGAAGAAGATAGCCTAATAAGGGATTCATAGGATTTCTTGGAGAGAGAATTTTTTTTAGAGAGAGAAAGTAGAGAGAGAGAAAATAGAGAGAGAACGAATCCAATTCTAGAGAGAGAAAGACTTTAGAGAGGGATGAGAGAAACTTTCTCCTTTTTTTTTATTCTTGTTATTTTATATATTTTTCTTTTCTTTTCTTTTCTTTTCTTCTTTTCTTTTCTTTTTATTATTATTATTATTATTATTATTAATTGACTATATATTTTTCTTTTTTTTTTTCTTTTCCTTTTCTTTTCTTTTTCTTTTCTTTTTCTTTTTCTTTTCCCTCCCGTGGCCTTCTTTGGCCGGAACAGGGGACCTAGAGGTCCCCGTTCCCCACATCGACCGTTCACGGCCACCCCTTGCCCAGTGGTGGCCGGCGGCAAGGGAGGCCTTCCTCCGAGTTTGGAGGGCCTGTACCGATGGTCGGGGATGACCGTCGGTGCCGAAAAATCAGAGAAAAGAGGAAATGAAAATAGGAGTTTTCTTTTCCAGCAAAATCCGACGACCCCGTCGCCGGCAATCGTGCCCACAGGCACAGAAAAGAAGGGAGAGAAGAGAGGGAGAGGAGGGAGACTTTACCACAACCTCCGGTGACCCCCACCGACGTGAAATCGCGGCGAGCACAGGTCGAGGGGCCGCGGCTTCAAACGAGAAAATCGGAGAAAAATCTCCGACAATCGTCGGTGACTGAAGGGTCTACCCATAGAGGAGAGGGGGGGGTTCTTATAGAGTTCGTCCTAGGGTCGTTTAATGGCCTTAGGACTCCGATTTTTGATCGAAAATGGGGGAAGAGGAAGACTCCGATTGGGAGTCTTCCTGCTCTGTTTTTGTTTTTTTTTTTTTTACAGGGTTTAGTGGGCCGAGCTTTCACACCGATCGTGCTAAAAAATTCTAGCTCTAGGTCTTGGATCGAAAGTGGTGATGCAACACCAACCGAGAGAAGAAAAGTCCTAATAAAAACTAAGATCGAATGGGAGAAAGCATGCTTGATCTTATAGATGTCCAAAATCCCAACTGATTGAAGACCTGATGAGCTACACTCATATAAAACCCAACCTCTTTAGGTTGGGAATGGATGCCCTGAAGATATATGAGATATTGAATTTATGTAAATCTTACTAAGACTTCGAGTTAGCCAAATTGGACAAAATCGATAAAAATGAGCGACTATAGACATCTTGGCTCCAATTGAGACCTCCAAATTGGTGAGAACAATCGATTGGAGGCACCTTAGCTCCGGTTGGGAACTTTAAATTTAGAAGAGGTTTGGTGCTGACCTCATAGAGATATCCCAGCCCTGGATATCGAATTTAAAGGTGGCCTGGTGCCGACCGACCTCATGGAGATGATCCGACTATGGCTAAGGTGGCTTAATGCTGATGGACCTCAGGGAGACACCTCAGCTCTGATTGAGACTTCTAAAATACCAACCCTCGAGTCAATGAGAAAACTTAGTGAAAAGATGGGCTCTGATGGAAACACATGATCACCCGAGTAGAAGATAGAATATGGACCTATTCGACTAATAAGTGGGGTGGGGTAAACGTTTGTGCTAATCATAAATACTTCGAGCCTCTTAAAGCTTACTCCTAGAAGCATCTCAGCCTCACTCAACCAACCTCAAATATGGGCATCATGTACCAGTAGAAACAAAATTACTCTCAGTAACACTCAATATTTGATGATGAAGCATGTCAATGAGCAATTTGACCACTTTCTTTACCTGATCCAAAAAAAATTGCTTGCGCTTGGAAGTGAGGCACATTTGATGTGGCATAATAGCGACCCATCTATGGTGGATGGACATATAGAAAGAAATTTCAAATTAATTCAAATTCTAGATGCTTATCAGGAGATCTTGACAAGAAAGACAAACTGTAACAAATTAAGAAGTTTTTATCAAAAAAAATGGATAGACATATCCCATAGAATCAAATCTAATTATGGCCTTCTCCCATCGTCCTCCTCCATTGGCTATTTATTTCCACTCTTCTTGAGAGCTAAAGGCATCTCGCTTTCCTAATTCCAAGAGGCTCTCTTTTTGCATTCAAGAACTTAAGAGCCGTCATCTCCTCTTCTCCCTCTCCTCATGTCTCTCCTTGTGATAGGACTTCATTATACTTTTCACATACTTTCCATCATTTAATGCAAGCATGGATATCCACATCCTTGTGAGCTCTCGAGGACCAACCATGAAGAAGAGAATAAAGAGAGATAGAGAGAGATATAGGGAGGTCTTCATGGAATATGAGAGAAGAGCTTGTCCTCTTATCCCTCTCTATAATCTCTCATCATAACTATTCTCTCATCATAACTATTCTCTCCCCCCTGGCCCATTTTTTCCAAAACTATCATGTATGACCTCAAACTGCTATAGATCTACTATCTTAATACCCCAAATTCTTGAGATCTCTCTCTTCTCACTCTCATCCAAATCTTGGTTCCCCACCAAGGCCGATCTCGTCGAAGCCCTTGCCATCATAGGGACCATAGGGACATGATCAAAGTTGGGTCAAGGCTAAGGTAAAAGTGGAGCCGAGGCTAAAGTAAAGGCCAAGATTGAGGTGAGGAACCTGAGATTGAACTCCCAAAGATCGAACCCTCAAAGACTGAGCTCCCAAAGATCGATTTGACTAGGTTCTAACTACTCTAATCTTCTATTACATTTTCATTCTAAAGCTCGACTCGACTTAAGCATCAGAAGGTTTGTTCGAACTTAATTCAGTGAGCTTCTCCATCTTTCATCATTTTTTTTTTCTCTTACAAAATAAAAAAATATATTAAAAGATGGTTTCTTGACCGAACCAAGCCAAAACTTAGTCAAGTACAAACTCATGACCAAAATTTTGTTTGGGTACAACGGGAAGCAACCCATCAAGAGTTTTTCTTCACCAAATTAGTTCAAATTATATTTGGATTGAAAATTTTGAAACTTAGTTGGGTTTAGGTTGGGCTGTCAGGCTATAAAGGGTCTAGATGGATTAGATTTCTTCTAGACATGGGCACACCAATCCAGTTTCTGTTCATCAATTTTCAACAGCATTCTTTTAGTTAACTTCGTAGCAAATTGCAAACTCGGTTGGCACCCCTTGTTATCCTAACAGGTTGTTCCGGTCGGGTTCAAATCCTTAATATTAAGGAAAAAATCATAAAGGTCTACGTGCAAGAACACGCGTGCGCGCGCGCACAGAGAGAGAGAGAGTGCGCACACACACAGAGAGAGAGAGAGAGCAGCAGCAACGTATCTATCTCACCATTCCTTTTGGACATGACAGTTTGACGAGATTGCAAACTGCAATCCAAAGACATGCATTATTAATTCAATAAACAACTAGGCAAAATGTAAGTACTCATTCTTCAAAAGCCCGTATTGAAAGAAGTTCTTCAAATTCTCTATACTTATTTTGAACTCTTAAGACTAGTTCCTCAACAAGTTGCTTGAACTACTAAACTCTTGGAGCTGGTGTTATTGCAATTGCATTTGCCTAGCAAATTCTCTCCAATCTGGATGGAACAAGATTCTTTCCCAACACATTCCTGAAAGAAATTCACCTCTTGTAATGTTAGCATTAAATTCAGACAAAATAAAAGCATAAAAAACATAAAGTTGGAAGCCAAGAAAACATTATACTTTGGAGTTCCATATTACCTCTGAAATCAGAGAATACACCTCATCAGACTCGCAACCACCTTTCTGGTAGCTTCCACAAGTGCCTTTGGGATCACCAAGGCTAGCAAAGTCGATGTTTGAGATTGTGCGACCACCTTGGCATGACAAGTTTAATATCTTCCCTGGTTCTGCAGTTGAACATGCGGTGCCAACAGTCACAGTTTGGAAATCTACTTGTGCCGGATCACCACCAGTTTCTCAAATAAGACCAATGTGTTTGGCTCTCCAGGCTTCAGGAATGAACGTGGAACATGATACCTACAATAAAATTATGTACAAAAAAGGTCTTTAACAAATGATCTTGTTGTTAGTATTTGACGGGTATAAGTGATAGAAGAAGTTAGTACCATCTTTGAGATGGCTCTCCACAACCAGTTTGACACTTTTCTGCTTTGTATGATCCTCTATAATCACATCCATTGCAGCCATCAGCCGAAGCAGTGTAATTTGGCCAGAAACGACCAATACTATTGCCATTAACCCAAGCTGCTCCTTTCCCCATGCCGAGTAAGTCGAGAACCACAGGATCCAAGCCGAGGGGAGTTTCGAACGTGGTCTTTATAAAGAGAGGGAGAGAGGAAAAAAAACAAAAAAAACAAAAGTGATCAAATATTTCTTGTTATCTCATTTAATTTTGTCTGTTAATTACTGATGTTTGTATTGCTTCCTTCACATTTTATCATAATTTATTATTAGAAATCATCATCATCATCATCATCATGTTAGCCTTCTTTCCATATAGAGGAGACTTCTATATTACATCAAAATCACAAGTCAAGAAGAAAAGGGAGTACCTTGTACCAAGTGAAGGGTCTCTGAGTAGGTATCATGCCGGAAAACCATTTACGGTCGGGGTTGTCAAGGTAGACTTTAGTTTTCTCACCATCCAGGCCAATCTGAGAAACACAAACAATGACTACATAGATCAAAATGTACTGAAACAACAAACATAGTGAACTCAATGGAGCAAGATTTTTACTTTGTAAGACCATGCATTAGTTGATAGATCTATTGTGATGTTTCCACCAATCAATTGAACAGGTCCACCAACAATTCCAGCTGGATCTAGCTCATAACGTGCACCATAATTCTGTTAGCAGTTAAAGAATAATTATAAAAAGTCAGATACTTAAGAAATGCATTTTACTAAAGAACAAAATGTAAATATTGATTATAGAGTTCAGAAAGGAAATTAACCTTTAGTCCAACAGTTACGCTAAGCAGAGAAATATGATTCTTTCCAGCTTTAAACTTTGCTGTCCGCTCAAATACAAATGCCAAATTTCCATTTGGACCATACTGCGATCCTATCAAACAAGATAACTTGAAGAAGATTAATAATATTATCTGATAACATTGTAAGACATTTAAATGAATCCATCCTGATTACTTTCTGCTCCTAAGGCTATATCTCCATGAAACAATGGTAACAGAGACATGCAACTTGACATTACCTACAAGCTGCCCATTTACAAAAGCATGGAGGACATGGCCGGTTGTGTTTACACGAAGTGTCATTTCTTGCTTGTGCGTAATATCCACACTGCATTTCAATGTCAAAGTTGGCTTCTTCTTCCCTAAGAACAAATGTGATACAAAATTATTAAGTATCTACCTTGTCATGTACCACAAGTAGTCACTCTCATCGACAGCGATGGTGATCTGTTCTAAGAGCTTATTCTCTGTGAAGTTACCCCCGAGACCTCTGACGGAGGATCCCAAGGTCTCCGGCCTCCATGACCACTTTAGATCAGAAGCCTCGTCATCTGCCTTGTTGGGCTTCTTTACCATGATAGAAGTCTGGGTTGTAACCTATATAGCAGTGAAGGAAAAAGGTAGCATTAGCTTGGAATGTTACAAGTGACAAAATTGGAAGTTTCACAGAAATGCAAAGCAAATAAAGTAATACCCTGGCAGTGTTGTACACTTCTTGCTTACAATCTGGTAGAATACTGACAGACCAAGCAGGTAAGAAATATTTGGTTCCTTGATATTCCAAAGTAGCATCGGAAGATTGGTTTGCGTTACTTAAGAAGCAGCCAGATACAGTCGCATTGTATGAGAATTTAGTTGCCTACAAGCAAAAATTCCATGAAGTAATGATGTAGCCTTATGAAACTTATACCAAGGGAAAAGTATAAGGAATTACTGAAGATATCATACCGCTGCACCATTGCCGAAGTCTATGTTATTCACTTCTCCATAAGTGAGAGACTTCTCCATCAATTTTAGGGCAGCATGGAGCTCTTTCAAATGCCCCCATTTGGGTTGCTTGATATTTCCTACAGAAGTATCATAAATAAACTTTCTTAAGTTATTTTTATCTGATGAAAGATCTATAGTTTAAGTAATATATGCATGGATAATTTTGTGTAAGAGCAATGAGATATCCAATTAACATGATTCTGATACCATATTCATCAAGTGGAGCATCATAATCATAGCTGGTTGTGATATATGGACCCCCTGGTGTGCGACCGAAGTTGGTTCCTCCATGATACTGGTAAAAAATAATAATGTGTCAGGTACATTTGGGGAAACATATATGCAACAAATCTGCCTCTTAAAGGCATAGATTTGAGGCAAACAAACCATGTAATAGTTCTGAAGCGTTCCTTTGGATTGGTAGAAACGAGCCACCGCAAAAGCTAAGTCTTCAGCAGGCCTATGGGGGTCTGGCTTGCCCCAAGCTTTGAACCTAAATCCATTAACTTGATGTATTAACATTATGAAAACTAGATGGATGCAGTTACTTTCATGTCCGACTTTGGAGAAGAATGAAGGAAAAAGAGGCATTACCAGCCAAGCCAATTTTCTGTCCAGAATTTTGGACTGTTTGGGTTATTGGGTGTAAAATTATCGCAATAGTAACCATTGCAAGTGTTGATCTAGGTAAAAGGAAATGAAAATTAGCTTCATTAGAATACAACCAAATTGGTTATCTGACGGACATTAAGAGGAAAAGCTCAGGATTATGTACCATTGGTTGGGGAGCATCTGATTGCTGACACATGATCCATGGTAAACCAACATTGAGAGATTCCGCAAACTTTGCGCACCATTTAATGTATTCTTTTCCAGCATCACCAAAAGGTCCCATAATGTTTCCATACTCATTCTCAATCTATGGCAATTGTGTTATATAAAAGAAATTTCAGCATCATAGGTGATTAAACATATATATTCTTGTGGTCTTGATATTAAAAGAAAAAGAAATAGGAAATACCTGAGCTAGGATGATGGGTCCTCCTTGTGGTGCGAATAACCTTTCTTTTTTGATCATATCTACTATTAAAGTAGTGAAATTTGCCATTTCATCCTATAAAATATGATTAAAAAAAAAAAAAAGTAAACAAAAAGACAAGTTGATAATAAAACTGATTAAGCAATGATTTTAAGATAATAATTTAAAAGATTCACCTTCCATTGCTGGTTGTTGGTCCTAAATTCCATCCCTGGGATTTTGCGTAACCAAGCAGGAACTCCTCTGAAAGCATTCAAGCCACAGATTCGTGCAAAGTTAAGAACAATGATGCATATAAACTTATAAACTATTTTTCCCATCCACACACACACACACACACCAATATTAAATTATGAATTACCCATAGTCCCATTCAGCACAAACATAAGGGCCGATCCGTAATATTGCATATAATCCAGCATTTTGAATTTCCTTAAAGAATCTAATCACATCATAATTGCCTTCAAAATAATACTGAAAACGGAAGAAAAGCATCCTGATGTTAGAATATATATGTATCTATATACATAATATGTATCTATATTCATAAAATAAATCATCCAATAGAAGATTACAACCTCGCGGCGCCGAGGCTCATGGCCATTCCAAAAAATATAAGTCTCAATAGTATCAAGGCCACCTTCTTTTGCTTTTCGAAGCAAGTCAGGCCACATCTACACAAGATGCAAAAAATCAAATAGTTATCTAAACTTTTGCCACATACTTGAAGCAGAAACGAATGCTTGCATGAAACAAAATAATCTCTAATACTCTCAAAAAAGTGATCTATTATGTTTCAAAAGAGTTATAAGCATCTAAGTTACCTCAGGCGTGCTGCGTGGATAGTGAATTGCACCAGAGATGATGATCCGGCGTTCGCCATTGATCTTTATTGCTCGTCCATCATGGGAGATGTCCGTGGTGTATGCAAGGCAGCAAAGAGAAACCAGCACTAGAGCTGACAACCAGCTTCTCTTGGAGCACTCCATCCTTCTCCTTTCTCTCTTCTCACCACAGGGAATACCACGTCTGGCGAGAGTCTAAGGCAACCTGGGATGCCATATTTATAGGACGAATTAGATAAGTTTTGTTATGATTTGGGTCGTATTGGTGTTGGGATGATAAAGATTTATTTCTGGTTTAAAATTCCGTTGGAACGTGGAAAGCGATTCTTCAATCAGAAAAAAAAAAAAAAAAAAAGAAAGATGACTAGGAAAGCAACTCAAACTCCAAGCCCCAGGTCATTGGACCTTTGTTTTTGCGGCAATATCTTGATCTCTTTTCCTAAATAATATAAAAAAAAATTTATTTACAAAAATAATTCAAAACTTAACTTTTTAATCAAAGTAATGCAAAAGGAGAAAACGCCATTCAAAATGACGTTTTTTCCTTCCACATCACCCCTGTTTTTTTCCACGATGGCATTGTTTGGAAAAAAAAAAAAAAAAGAGAAACGCCACCTAAAATGGCGTTTTTAGAAATGCCATTTTGAATGGCATTTCTAAAAACGCCATTCGTTTTCCATTTTTTCCATCCAAAAAAAAGGAAAACAATAGAAAAAATATGGGAAAAAAATAATTTTTAAAATTTTAAATTAATAAATAAATTAAAATTTTAATTTTGATTGAAATTTAAAATATAAAAATTTGAATTTGTAATTCAAATAAAAAAATTAATTTAAGATGATTTTTTTTCGAATTATTATTTTTTAAAAATATCTAAAAAAATTTTAAAAAATAAAAAAATTAAAAATATCATAGAGAAAGAAAAAAAAGAGAAAAAAATGTGAAAGAAATAAAAATTTTAAATTTAATTGAAAAACATCATTTCAAATTCTTGTCAAAAAAATTCAAAAAATAAATTAAAAAAATAGAAAGTGTCATTATAAAATCAAAATTTTAAATAAATCGAAAAAAATAAGAATTATAATTTAAAATTTAAAAGAAATAAAAATTTTAAAATTAATTGAAATAAAAATATCATTTCAAATTATTTTCTCAAATTAAAATTAATTTATTTAAAAAATATTTGAAAAATATAAAAAAAGTAAGTTGAAATGATTTTTTTTATTTCAATTAAAATTAAATTTTTTTTTAATTCAAAATTATTCCTTATATTTTTTTACTGACCTTCTGACACCGGTGGCCAATAAAAAAGAGGGAGAGAGAGAGGAAGAGGGAGAGAGAGGAGGCAGCTCACCGCCGTGCCGTCGGAGAGACGCCGGAAAAGGGAGAAGAGGGAGAAGGGAGAAGGGAGAAGAGAGAGAAGGGGAGAAGAAGGGGGGAAGGAGAAAACGCCATTCCCTTCGACATTTTCTTTTTTTTTCTCTTTTCTTTTTTTTTATTTTTTTTAAATTTTTTTCATAATTTGTTTAATTATTTCTTTATAATTTTTTAATAAATAAATTTAATTAAAATTTATTTATTAAATTTTTTAATGACGATAGTAATTTGAATGATAATTTTTAATTTAAATTAAAGTTAATTTTTTTTTAATTTATAATTATAATTTCTATTTTATTACCATTTTTTCTCTTTTATTTACTTCTTTTATGATTTTTTTTAAAATTTAATTTATAATTTTTATAATTTAAAATTATAATTTTACTTTTCTTCCATTTTTATCTTTTTGTCATTCTATTACGTATTTTTTTTATTTATTTAAAATATTTTTTAAATAATTATATTTAAATTAATTTACTTATTTAAAATGTATTTTTTATTTCAATTACAATTATAATTTTTATTTCTTAAAATTGAAAATTATAAATTTTATTTTTCAATTATAATTATAATTTTTATTTTTTTTCAATTCTATTTTTTCCTTTTTTTTTCTTTTTTAGGGTATTTTTTATTTTTTTACAATATTTTTTCCTTTTCTTGAGATAATTTTTTAAAAAATATTTTAAAATGGACAACGTAATTTAAATTTATATTTTTTATTTAAATTAAAGTTAAAATTTTATTTTTTTAAAAATTTAATTTTTAAATTTCTTTTTTTCACATTTTTTCCTCATTTTTTTCACATTTTTATGCATTTATTTTTTTATCAAATTTTACTTCAAATTAAAAATTTAATTTTTTTATTCAAATTTACAATTATATAACTTTTTTTATTTTTTTCATTTCTTTCTGTTTTTATGAAATTTTTTTAGGCTATTTTTTATTATTTCGAATATTTTTTAAATAAATTAATTTTAATTTGAGAAAGTAATTTGAAATGATATTTTTATTTTAATTAATTTTAAAAAATTTATTTCTTTTAAATTTCAAATTATAATTCTTATTTTTCTCGATTTTTTTAAAATTTTGATTTTTTAATGGTATTTTTTATTTTTAATTTTTTTTTCGATTTGTTATTAAAAACAATAATTTGAAAAAAAATCATCTTAAATTAATTTTTTTATTTGAATTACAAATTCAAATTTTTATATTTTAAATTTCAATCAAAATTAAAATTTTAATTTATTTATTAATTTAAAATTTTAAAAATTATTTTTTTCCCATACTTTTCCTATTTTTTTTCCTTTTTTTGGGTGGGAAAAATGGAAAACGCTGATGTGAATGGCGTTTTTAGAAACGCCATTCAAAATGGCGTTTCTAAAAATGCCATTTTAGTTTCCTTTTTTTTTTTTTTTTT
>NC_025996.2:68381256-68406843 GCF_000442705.2 Elaeis guineensis
TCCACCAGCTACCATCCTGTAGCCTCTCGAATCCAGTCTGCTAAGTGAGATAAGATTCTGCCTGAAATCGGGTATGTATCGGACCTCCCCCAATCTCCTCACTGCACCGTCATGTGTCCTCCAGCTGACCGTCCCAATGCCTCTGATCGCACAGCTCGATCCATCCGGCAGATATACAGTGCTCTCACTGTTTCCAGGGAGTCAAACTGCTCCTCTCTGCAACACACATGATAGGGGCATGCAGAATCTAATATCCACTGCTGGGAAGAAGTAGATACCTCGTCAGATATCTCAAAGACATCTCCATCTAAATCACTGCCGGCCGTCGCTACAGCAGCCACCGTCTGATTTTTCAGTTGAGGGCAATCTCTGGCTAGATGCCCCAACTCCTCACACCGGTAACACCTGATTTTGCTCAAGTCCCTCCTGGACTTAGACCGCCCTCGTTGCGATCTCCTGTCGCTCCGTCTACCGCCTCCTGCTCCTCCAGAAGCCACCAAAGCTGAGCTATCGCCACCTGAGCTCGAAGCTGGGTTCTCCCTCCTGAGAACCTCATTCTGGAGTATCGCCGCGGTGACCTCATCCATCTTGATAGTGCTCTTCTCCACTAGAAGAGCAGTCACCAAGGACTCGTACGAAGAGGGAAGCGACGCCAGCAAAACCAACGCCTTGGTCTTCTCCTCAACGTTCTCGCCAACGCTAGAAGGTCGGTGAGGATCTTCTGGAAGTGGCTCAAATGCTCCTGCACGCTCTGTCCCTCAGTCATCCGCAGTTGGTAAAACTGCCTCCAGAGGAAAAGAGTGTTCGTGAGAGACTTCGCCATGTACAACTCCTCGAGCTTCGACCACAGCACCGTCGGGGAAGTCTCGCTCAGCACATGGATCACCACCTCATCCGCCAGGTACATGCGGATGGTACTCACCGCCTGCATCTGTAGTCGTTTCCAATCCCGCACCTCCATGGTGGTCGGCTTCTCATCGCACAAGAGAGCATCGATCAACCCCTGTTGGATGAGCACGTCCTTCACCCTTGCCTGCCACAAGGAGAAATTGCTCTTACCATCAAACTTGTTGATCTCCATCTTGATTGTTCCTGTTTTCTCCATCTTCAGTCTTGCTCACCACCGCTGCAATCTGCGTCCTTATACCGCTTTGGTCTGATACCACTTGTTGGGTGGATGTCTAGCCAGGACACCACCTCCCAAGATCCTTTCAGTACCACGCGATGCAGCAGAAAGAAAGAAGAAACAAAACAAAAGAAAAAACAATCAAAATACGTGGATCAGCCACAAAAGGGCTCGCCTCCACGGGGCATGCAAACTTCACTATGAAAAAAAAATTTTACAAGAGGAGACCTCATCCTCAACCCTTGTACACCCAATTCTCTCTCATCTGAAGTTCCCCTCACAAAAGCTCTCTCTCTCTTGAAGACCCCCTGAACCCCTGAAGAGCCTGGCGATCGCTGTCCAGGAGCCTCCTGCTCCTTCTCTCACAGCACGCCCGCCTCTCTCTCTTCAATCGGACTCGTACGGACTTCGTACGGCCCAAAAACCGAATCCACTGTTCTCTCTGTTCGTCTCAAGGTTTTATAGACCTTAATCACGACTTAGATCATGATTAAGACTCCTTAATCAACCCAAATCACATCCCAGACCGTCCGATCAAGATCGGAAGCCTCCTGGGCCGTTGGATCGTGCTCCGGTCCACGAAATAGTTCCGTGGACCGCGAGAAACGCGTGGGAAACACCCACGCGGTCCACAGGCCGTGCCGTGGACCACCCGGTCCACGGTGGATCGAGGCAAGGGGGCCAGCAGGCCGCTGGCCTGGGCCGGCCCGCGCGCGCGGGCCTGGGCCGTGCCTGCGCGCGGGCCTGCGCGCGCCTGGGCCGCGTGCCCGCTGGGCCGCGGGCCTGGGTCGCGCGCCCGCCTGGGCCGCGGGCCTGGGTCGCGCATCCCGCACGGGCCTGGGTCTCGCGTCCCGCACGCCGCCGCTTGCGGCCGCGCCGCTGCCGCCCGCCGCCGGTCGCCGGCGATCCTCTGCCACCTCGATTCTCGTGCCGACTTCAAAAGCTCGTATCTCCTCCATCCGAGCTCCGATTCAGGTGATCTTGGTCTCGTTGGACTCCGTTTTTCGTCGCGAACCTCGCTGTGGGCTCAATGTGGGCTGAATCTCGAGGCGTCAAATCCTAACAATGTTTGTCTTCCCTTTCATTGTATTTCTTAACTTATGCAGCAATGATTGGTTATACAGTTGTTTATAAATTTCTCCTTCAAAAGTCCATATGTAATCCTTTAGTAGAAGGTATAATATATTAGAGTTAATTTGTCCTTGTGCTTTTGTTTTGGCTGTTTTACCACCACAATTATTTCATAGACTATGACCTACATGTAAAAACAATAGCTTGATTCTTCCCAAGGAATGGAATGACTGCTTCCATGCTTTAACCCATTGTACAATGATGAGTTTTTTCTTTTCTAAATGTGTTATGTCAGGAGGCTTGACCTTCAAAATTCAAGGGTAGACTCTTAGACTACAAAGGAAGCTAAAACAAACTTTAATGGCCATAAAAAAATGTTTTTATAGGCTTATGGAGCTACATTTTAGTCTCTGCCAACAAGCACAAATAGTCAAGAACAGAGGTCTATGGATGCATGGTGGTCTATTGTAGAAGTGTCATGAAACCTATTGTTGATAGACTAGCATGGATTCCTGCTTGGTTATACCATTGGTGAGTCTTATCGGCTCAATATGGTCGGGGTTGAAGAAAACACATCTTAGGGACCTCCTAGCCTTTGAAATGCATAGCCTTGTGCAAGAGGTTAAGGCAAGGTTCAAAGAACTAGTACCAAGTCTTGTACCAGTTTTCTCAGATCAGGACAGATGGATATTACTACTTACTAGGATACAGTTGTCCCGATTCTTAGGATGATCTTGCATCTCATTACCATACTAGGATGGTTGGGTGTCCCAATACCATAGCAGGACCGCAATTTTTTATTTTTTAAAAATTTTGATCTTTTTTGCTAATTGAGTTTTTGATGAATATTGATGTGTTTTGAAGTCAGTAATGGGTGCATGATGGCGGTACAAGTACCAAACCCCTATGGTGCTAATCAAATTGAGAAGTTAATAAGTGTAAAACATTGGCTATCGCTTATTGATCATAATATCCATAACAATCATGTGTTGAACTGAAATAATGTCAAACTCATCTGAATTTCATACCAAAAAGAAAGAGTTGGTCTGATTGCCCCATATTTCTCCTTTTTTTTTCCACATAGTGGTGAAAAAAAAGAAAAAAAGGCTGGGGGCAGGATAAAGCCTTATTAGATGTTGTAAAAGATCAAAAATTTCTGCTATCAAGGAGTCTGGACTATTGTAAAGGCACCCTGGATCTGCCATCCTTTCCCTCTTCTTTCTCTTCTTCCTTGCTCTTTTGTTCAATCTCTCTCCCTTTATCTCCCTCTTTTTCTTGGTCTCCACCTGTAGCAGCCCTGTTGGGATATACCGACCGACCCCTGCACACCGACTTACCCTCGGATCTGTCGACTGATGCTCGACTCTAACGACCGATGACTCCGATCGACGACTGTCGATAATGACTGCCGACAATATCTGATTGGAGGTATATCGACCGAACAGGTTTATACTGTTCCCGACCGACCAAGCGGTCGAGTCCGAAATACCGACTCACTGTCGGGGGGGGGTGGCAGCCGACGTCCGACTCCCGCAATGTACCAGACCAGCCGACGGTGTCTCCGACAGTCGAATACCGATGTATAGTCGGTCAGCCCCCCCCAAACGCCATACGACTGCTATGGGTTGTTGTCCTGACAAGGACATGCGGCGTGGCCGCCCTGGGGTATTGTCCTACCAAGGACATAGATCAATCCCAGTGACTTGACAGTCCATTGCGACTTGACAACCCGTGGCGATTTGACAGCCTTCGGCGATTTGACAACTCCCCAGTTGTCTGCACCATTAATGGTAGGACCATGCCGCGTTCTACTATAAAATGGGGTAAGGCAACAGTGTTGGTAAGGCGAAGCTCCCTAAGTTCTTGAGCTCCCTCTCTCTCTCTCTCTCGCTGAACCCTTGATTTTCCACTGTTGCCTAGTCTCCTCTCTGACTTGACCGTCGGAGGATCCCCGTCGGAGGCATCTCCGGTCTGTGAGGACTTCTCTTGCAGGTGCGCGATGCCGGCAATCGAACGATGGAGGGATTGACCGTAACAGATTTGGCGCGCCAGGTAGGGGTTCGATTTCGACAGAGGTAAGACAGCGAGCTCCATAGAGCTTAAAAAATCTCTCGACATGATGAAAATCAGAGCTCAGCGATCAAAAGCTACCAGATCGATGAGGCATTCTTCCCGTCGGGAAGAGGCCCCTCCTTCACCTTCCATGGTGGAGCCCAGCTCTCCGCATCCGGTGGTAACTACGGAGGCACAAATCACGGCGATCGTGCGGCAAATGATCATTCTGATGGATGCGGTCAAAAGCCTCCAACAGCAACCGACTCAGTTGCCCCAATCGTCGGTGGAACTACCGGTGGTGCACCCTATGCCGTCCAAAAGCAGCCGCCGACGCCCGCATCAACTTTCATCTCCTCCTCAAGAGCAATCGTCTCAGCGCTCCCACCGAGAAGGGGTGAGAGGGTCACGGTGCGACACCCACTGGTCTCGGCATCCTTCTCCTTCCCAGCTGGAGCGGGCGAGGAAGGAGAAGCGGCCGCGGACATCGTCCGCCTCACTCTCAAGTTCGTCGGGAGGTTCGACCCCTGGGGTTTCTCAACACCGACGGTTGGATGACCATGAATGCAGGTTTGAAGAAATCGACCGTCGGCTTGCCCAACTCCAGGTGGATGGCCAGAAGTCTTCGAATGACATCGACTTTCGGACCACCCAACCTCTCTTCCGATTTGTCCTCGATGAGCCGATCCCTAGTCGGTTCAAGATGCCGCACGTGGAGCCTTATGATGGCTCCACCGATCCAGTTGACCATCTGGAGAGCTACAAGGCTCTCATGACGATTCAGGGGGCGATCGATACTCTCCTTTGCATCGGCTTCCCTGCAATGCTCCGTAAAGTCGCTCAGGCCTGGTACTCTGGCCTCCGCTCAGGGAGTATCTACTCTTTCGGGCAGCTTGAGCATTCTTTCGTGGCCCACTTCAGCACCAGTCGGAAGCCGCCGCGAACTTCGGACAATCTTTTCTCCCTCAAATAGGGAGAAAGCGAGACGCTCCGACACTTTGTGGCCCGATTCAACACGGCCACGCTTGAGGTCCGGGACCTCAACGAAGACATGGCTATCTCGATCATGAAGAGGGGGCTAAGGGGGTCCCGGTTCACTTATTCCTTGGACAAGACCCTCCTCCGGACGTATGCCGAGTTGCTAGAGTGCACGTACAAATACATGCGCACGGACAAAGGAGCTTCCGACCGGTGCCTGACCGAAGGCGCAGGCCAAAAGGAGAGGTGGAAGAAAAATCGGACTGTTGCTGAACCTAGCAAGCCCCCGACCGACAAGTGGGCCTCGCCCCGATGACGGAGCCCAAAATCACCCCGACGTCGGAGTCCGAGACCGACGCCCCACAGGTATGACTCCTACACCCCTCTCTCTGCTCCTCGTGCGCAGATCCTGATGGAGATCGAAGGAGCGGAATACCTGCGACGGCCCTCGCCTCTGAAGGCAAAGGGCCTTGACCGAAAGAGATACTGTCGATTCCATCGGGGCCACGATCACACCATCGAGCAATGCATCCAGCTCAAGGATGAGATAGAGGCCCTCATACGGTGAGGGTATCTCGAAAAGTACCGAAGGGACCCACCGGCTCGATTTCTTCCCGAACGACGACCCCTACCGACTGAGGAGGCAGCGAATAATCAGTCTACTGCTGGAGTCATCAACATGATCTTCAGACGGCTGGATCGAGGAATGACTGCTGAAGGGGAGTCGACGAAGAGGCCGCGCCAGGACGATGTAATCATCTTTTTAGATGAGGATGCTTGGGGAATCCAAACCCCCCATGATGACGCCGTTATTGTCTCGACGACAATAGCAAACTATGATGTAAAAAAGATTCTTGTAGATAATCAAAGCTCAACTAGTGTTTTGTTTTACTCGGCCTTTTTTCGAATGCGACTGTCGACCGACCGACTCAGAAGAGTCTTTACGCCCCTAGTGGGTTTCACTGGGGAAGCTGTCGCTGTGGAAGGAGAGATTACTCTTCCCGTGACAGCTGGGACTGAACCACGATGAAGCACCGTCCACATGATGTTCACGATCGTCCAAGTATCTTCGGCCTACAATGCCATACTTGAAAGATCCAGACTAAATGCCCTCAGGGCAATAGTCTCGACATACCACTTGCTGGTCTGATTTTTGACTAAAAATGGAGTCGAAAAAATACACGGGGATCAACAGCTTGCCCGGCAGTGCTTCCAAATCTCTACTCAAAGCAACGAATCGAAGGACTCCCTGACGGTCGATAAGCTGGACCAACGGGAAGAGGAGAAGCGGGGTGAATCGACTGAACAGCTGATTTCCATCTCGATGACCAAGAATCCTGAGCAGGTCGTCTGGGTCGGGTCGCAGCTGTCCGACCCAGAGCGACGGTAGCTGATAGAGCTGTTGAAAGCCAACGCCAACATATTTGCTTGGTCGACAGCGGATATGTCTGGCATACCTCCGGAAATGATGACTCACTGACTTAACATTGCCCCTGGTGTGAAGCCAGTGAGACAGAAGAAACTGGCTTTCACCCCCGAAAGACAGAAGGCTATCGATGAGGAAGTGGATAAGCTACTCGAGGCGGGCTTCATCAGAGAAACCATGTATCCCGACTGGCTCACAAATATCATCATGGTGAAGAAAGCCAATAAAAAGTGAAGGATCTGTATCGACTACACCTACTTGAATCGGACCTGCCCAAAGGACAGTTTTCCACTGTCGAAGATCAACCAGCTGGTGGATGCGATGTCCGATTATTGACTTCTCAGCTTCATGGATGTCTTCGTCGGATATAACCAAATCCGGATGGTGCCCGAGGATGAAGAGCATACGGCCTTCGTGACCGCTAAGGGCCTCTACTGTTACAAGGTGATGCCCTTCGGTCTGAAGAATGCCGGAGCCACCTACCAATGCCTCGTTAATAAAGTCTTCAAAGATCAAATCGGATGCAACATGGAGGTGTACGTGGATGACATGCTGGTGAAGAGTGCACAAGCCTCGGATCATGTCCAAAACTTGGAGGAAACCTTTCATACTCTTCGGCAACATCGGATGAAGCTAAATCTGACTAAGTGCACCTTTGGGATAGCATCGGAGAAGTTCCTCGGGTTCCTCATTTTTCAGCACAGAATTGAGGCAAACCCTGAGAAGATAATGGCGATCATTGACATGCAGCACCCGAACACTAAAAAAAGGTGCAGCAGCTTAATGGAAGGATCATCACGCTCAGCCGATTCATCTCTCGATCGGCTGAGAGGTGCCTCCCGTTCTTCAAAACCCTGAGGCAGATGAAGGACTTCTCGTAGCCAGTTGAGTGCCAACGAGCCTTCAAAGATCTGAAGAAGTACCTGACTTCTCCGCCCCTACTCATGAAGCCAGAGGTCAGAGAAACATTATACCTTTATCTAGCCACCGCCCCAGAGGCTGTTAGTTCAGTACTCGTCCGGGAGAATGAGAGCCGAACCCACCAGCCCATATACTATACCAGTAAAGTGCTCCGCGGGGCCGAAGCTTGGTATTCAAGGGCAGAGAAGATGATATTTATCCTGGTCATATCTGCGCAGCAACTCCGTCTGTATTTTCAGGCACACGCCATCGTGGTCCTTACCGACCAGCCCCTGAGGGCGATCCTCCATCGCCCCGACACGTCAGGACGACTGGCGAAGTGGGCAGTGAGGCTAAGTGAGTTTGACATCCAGTACTGACCATGACCCACTTTGAAAGCCCAAGTCCTGACCGACTTTATTGCGGAATGCCCGACAGCCGACCAAACATCGGAAGACAGAGGCTCCAAAAAAGCTGCAACTTCTGAATTTGACCCCGGGTCAACCTGGGTGTTACACATAGATGGAGCTTCCAATGCCCAAGAGAGTGGGGCCGGGTTCCTGCTCACCAACTCGGAGGGAGTGGTTATCGAGTATGCCCTCCGATTTAACTTCAAAACTTCTAATAATCAAGCCGAGTATGAAGCGCTCCTCGCCAGTTTGAGGGTAGTGAAAAAGCTCGAGATTGACAGCCTCAGAGTCTTCTTCGACTCTCAGCTGATTGTGGGGCAAGTCAAAGGCGAATTCGAAGCGTAGGACCCGACCATGGCAAAATATTTTCAGAAGGTGAGAGATCTCGTGGCATACCTTAAGTATTTCGAGATCTTCCACATTCCCAAGTTAGAGAATGCTCGGGCCAATGCACTCTCCAGGCTTGCAACATCTGCCTACGGCGCTTTGGGCCGGACACTTGTAGAGAGTCTCGAGCAACCGAGCATCGACAAGGCTGAGGAGATGCTACAACTGACGACCGAGCCAAGCAGGATGGACCCGATCGTTCAGTATCTGACTGACGGAACCAGCCCCGAAAATCCTATGGAAGCCAGACGACTCCGATGGATGGCCTCCCAATATGTAATGACGGACGGACGACTCTACAAAAGATCGTTCTCCCTTCCTTTGCTACGGTGCCTAGGACCGACAGATGCGGACAACGCACTCAGAGAGGTGCATGAAGGGATCTGCGGGAGTCACCTGGGGGGCAAATCCTTGACCTACAAAGTCCTACGGCAAGGTTACTACTGGCCCACCATGAAGAAAGATGCGGTTGACTTGGTTCGGAGGTTGGAGCCGTGTCAGAAGTACACTAACTTACAACACCAGCCCGCCAACCAACTGACTGCCATCGTCGCCCCGTGGCTCTTTGCTCAATGGGGGATCGACATAGTTGGTCCTTTCCCTCTGACGTCTGATCAGAGAAAATTTATAGTTGTCGCCATCAACTATTTCACCAAGTGGGTGGAGGTCGAACCCTTGGCGCAAATCACCGAGTACAAGATGGAAGACTTTGTCCAGAAAGCCATCATCTTTAGGTTCGGGCTACCGCACACCATCATCACCGATAATGGGCAACAATTCGACAACAATGATTTTAGAGAGTTTTGTGCGAGATTCCATATCACGCACAGGCTGACCTCGGTCGGCCATCCACAGTCCAACGGAGAAGTTGAAGTAACCAACCGGACCATTCTGCATGGGTTAAAGACCCGACTGAACAAAGCGAAAGGCCTCTGGGTCGAAGAGTTGCACTCGGTCTTGTGGGCATACCGAACGACATCCCGGGTCCCGATCGGAGAATCTCCTTTCAGCTTGGCCTATGGGACAGAAGCAATGATCCCACTAGAGATCGGGCTACCATCGATTAGGGTTGAGCAATACTGTGAACCGAGCAACTCTGAGTGTTGAAGGGCCGACTTGGACCTCCTGTCCGAGCTTCGACGTGAGGCTCAACTCCGCATGGCTTCCTACCAATAAAGAGTGGCCCAATACTACAATGCTAAAGTTAGGCCAAAATCTTTCAGATCTGGAGATCTGATTTTGAGGAAGGCGGAAATCTTGAAGCCTCAGGATCAAGGAAAACTATCCCCAAACTGGGAAGGACCCTATAAGATTGCAGACACCTGCAGGTCGAGCGCCTACCGACTTGAAACCCTAGAAGGGACGGCCATTCTTCGAATCTGGAATGCTGACAACCTGAAATTATATTATCAATGAATTCTGTATGCCCTTCTTTCTCGAAATACAATACAATTTCAAAGCTCCAGAGTCTATGAAGTCCGGCTCTCTGCCGGAGGTCGGCCCTTGCTAGGAGTACGAGCCTCGACATCCTGACTTGGTCCCAACGCCTCGTTCAGAATCTACAAATCTACGGCTCTACGACGAATCTACGACTCGATCGTCGAACCAACGGCCTTTACCTCTAAAGGCCAAAGGCTTTGACTAACGCGGTTGGCTAACTTGCCCGCTTAACTTCAACTAAAAAAGGCAAAATGCCAGGATGACCGCAGTCATGCTCGCGACATGCCGACTTGGTTACGATCGATCGAAGGATATTCGGCTTGCCTCCGTTTATCATACGTCATGATGTACCTGCCCGACCAAGTTCTGGGCAATGGGTATTCGACTGGCGACGGATCGATCTGGTCACGATCGGTCGAAGGATATTCGGCTTGCTACCGTTTATCATATGTCTCGACGTACACGTCCGATCAAGGGCTGGACAATGGATATTCGACTTATCATCGTTATCCTATCCGAATACATCGGACACCAATCGACTATCAGACTCTACAAAATGATCGTGCCGACGAGCCACGTTCGGTGGTTGGTCGACGCTCGGCCTAATGGACACACCCGACCAAGGTCCGGGCGGTGGACATTCGACCTAGAATCGATATGGCTCTCGACCATCGGATCCTACGTTATCTATATAACGTTCGGGATGCTGACATGCGGTTGGGGCTTGCGCTATCCTTGGCATGGCGCACGCTACTAACCACTTTGATCAGCTACACTACATCCTACCGAATGTCCTAACGACGTGTGTCGGGGCTACGACCTATACACTCGGGGATGGCTCGGCAAAAAAAAAAAAGCACTTCGAACTGCATGCGAGAAAGTGTGAAAAGTCTTTGATTTTTGTTAAGTTGAAGTAACTTACAAAATTGGACAAGGCCCGGCTACAAAATTGGGACAAAGCCCGATTACAAACATCAAAGACAAAATAGAAACAAAAAATACAAAGATAACGGAGCGGACACTCCGACTATTCGTCGGAGTCGACTTCTTGCACTGGGTAGAGCTCAGGAGCAACCGGCGTGCCCGCTCGGATCGGGGAGGGACCGTGGGTTAGAGTCACCTCACCTTCGACAACTTGTCCCGTCGGCAGTAGGTCAGCCTCCTCCACTGGGGCTTGGTCCTCTGCCCCTGAAGGGACGATGCCGCTCAGGTCGAGCTCCGGTTGCAGATTCTGGATCGCATCCCGAGTGTCCTCGTAGCCCACCCAATAGGAGGCGAAGCCGCTCTTCAGGAGCTCCTCTCGGTACTCGTCCGAGACATGGAAGTCCTCCACCGCCCGACTCAGTGCCTCCTTGACCGACTCCGCCTCCGCCTTTGCTATGTCGGCATCGGCTTGGGAGGAGGACAAGTTTTCCTCGGCCTTAGAGAGGTTCTCCAGGCTAACGCGAAGCTGTTCACGCTCGGCCTCGAGCTCCCTGATGCAGCCATCTCGCTTGCACCGCAGTCGGTGGACGAAGCGGGTCTTGCGCTGAACTTGCTCCCGAGCCGATCGAAGCTCGGCCCCGAGGCTGCTAGGCCGTTGGTGAGTCGGGAGATCTCCTCCTCGAGCCTAGCCTCCCGATCGACCGACGACTTCAGCTGATCGACCAACATCGCCTTCTCAGCTTCGGTGGTCTCGGCCCTATTCTTCTAGGCCGCCCGGAGATCGTCGAACCTCTGATACCCGACCTCCAGCTCGGACATGTTGTAGATCAGCTGCAAGTAACAGGCCGATTGTCAGAAGACTGAACTGATAGAAAACAATAATGAAGATGAAAGGGGAAGAAGAGGAGCTCACCTGGATCATAGTCGGATAAAAGGAAGAAAGCATGTCGGTCACCCACCGGCTCTGTTGGGAAATGTGTCCCAAAAAACCAATCGTCAAGCTGTTGACGGTTGAGCAACCAAGTATTGTAATTGATTTGTTAATAAATAAAATATATTTGGCATTTTCATCATAAGCTTTCATCTTCTAATGAACTCTGTTGTTATGATGAAGTCCTTAGGACTATTTAGATTCGATAAAGAGAAGATTTATCGATTAGTCCTTAAAACTGTTCACGACCAAATGATAGGCTGTTAATAAGGACGACAGCTTCTATCGAGCATAGATCGCTATAGGCCATATGGGTTGGTTGTCCTCTTAACCAAAGAGTGTGGAGACACTGGTATGGCATACAGGTGAGATGTAAGGGTACATCGTCATTGAACGTGACCAACTCTAGAGCATTCTGCTGTCGAGAATGTCTTTGATGGGATATAGGTATAAGTGTCCCTTAGACCTGAGATCGCCTCAGTGACTTGCAAGCAACTCACTGTGCTTTGGTACTGGACTAACTGAATTTCTAATTCAGAGACGGAAGGCTTCTGGGCACAGTCAAGTACTTGCGAAGTCAGAGTGTGATCGAGATGGGATTGACCACTCCAAGAGTTGGAGAAGAATGAGTCGCTGTATTTCAATTTAGCAAAACCTTGGCCAGGGTAATCCATCAGATAGATTTGATATTTTGAAATACAATGTGGACAACCTGATCAGAGTTGACAGTTGAACTCTGGGGTATCCTATGATCATTTTGATCAAGGAGATGAATTATATGAAAACTATATCCGCATGGGTTCTAAGGATGTTGTTCTACACATTCGACCTATCCGGTCGTCAGGTACCATTGCTAGATGGTCACTTCGATTGGTAT
Source organism: Elaeis guineensis (assembly GCF_000442705.2). NCBI lineage: Eukaryota > Viridiplantae > Streptophyta > Magnoliopsida > Arecales > Arecaceae > Elaeis > Elaeis guineensis. The sequence continues at coordinate 68,393,779 of NC_025996.2, forward strand.
AAGAATTTGTTCCTATGCTAAGGTTCGGACCTATGAGGTCACACACATTAGAGTTCATGATCCGATCAGATGGTTGATCAACGATTAAGAATCATTCTAGGGTTAAATGATCAATACGATTGACATTTAACCCAGTGCAAGTGTTGCAGAAGGATCGATTAGCAATTCGATTGCTAATTGGCTTAATTTGATTAAGCCAATGGGCTGAGATTAAGTCTAATTAAATATAATTTAATTAGATTTGGTTTGAGCTTGATTGGATCAAGTTCAATTGGTTTATTGGATAAGCCAAGTGTAAGAAAAAACTAGTCCTAGTTCAACTAGGACTTGGATCAATCTAATTTTTAATTTGATTAAAAAATTAAATCAGATTTAAATCTAATTTAATATGATTAAATTAGGTTCTTAATTGAGTTAAGATCTATTTTAATTAGGTTGATCTAATTTTGGTTTGATTTAGTTTGAGAAACCAAATTAAAATAAGTCATGAGATAGAATCCTAGTAAGACTAGGATTCCACCTTCCGCCACATAAGCCTTCCCCACGCCCTCTCTCTTATTCAACGCCAATCTCCACTTATTTTGTGCGAAAAAAGTCCTCTCTCAGATCTCTCCCACGTTCACAAAAGGTTTCCTCTCTTCTTTCTTACAGGAAGGTGGTTTGGATCAAATCAAAAAAGAATAAGTTTGGATTTCGAATTCTATGAGATAGATTTTAGAAATCCAAAACTCTTTCAATTTTGCATCGAATTTATTCAAATTTTTTTTGAAATTTTTATGGCTTTTAGGGTTTATATTGTGCACCCTTTTCTGGTGATCCAAGCACAAAAATATGGAGGAGGTGCTCAAGAGTTGGGCGCCCCTTAACTTGCCATGTTTGGATAAGCCTTGACTAGGTGTTTGACCTAGATAAGGACTCTATCATATCTCTCTATATAAGATGAGTTTCTTTATGAAATTTTAGGAGAAGATAGAGATTTGAGAGTCCTTTGTGCCATCCAAAAATCAGAGAGAAATACCTTTGGGTCGTGGAGATATAAAAGATGCAAGTTAGGATGTTTAGAGAGAAAAATGTGAAGAAGAAGAGGGTCTTCTTCTAGGATTTTTTAGTTTTCATATCTTTCCTCCCTCCATCTTGAGTTTTCTGAGAGCATCTGAGATCTAAAACTCCTCCTTCTACTTTCCATCTTTGAAGGAGTCCAAATCAAGAAGAAGGAGGCACCTGATCAACCATCAAAGAAGGATCAGCGCAGTACTAGCATACTGTGCTGATTTCCTGAAGCAGGACTTCTGATCGAGATTCGTGGGCTCGTGTGGACGACTCCTAGAGGCCGGACGCGTGTGCGGCTTGCAACATCATCCTTAAGCCGGATCAGCAAGGTTAGAGTGTCTAACTTGCAAGGTAATAGATCTGATCTATTGTTTAATACATACATTAGATGTGGTATAAAAACATGTTGATATGATCAACATGTAGTTCATGCTATATTTATATATTTTAATTTTTGATTTAATACTATGTAATAATCATGTAATAGAATCTTAGATCTAGAGATTCTCTAATTTTATAAAATAAATTTTGATTTATTTTAGTCTTCCGCTGTATGATCTTGAAAAAATTTCAAGATCTAACCCTGAAACCCTAGATCTGGTTCCTCAAATTGGTATCAGAGCCTAGATTCTTTATTACATGATTATTTGTATATGCTTAGATTATTTCTTAGATTAGATCTAATTTATAATCTAATTATTAAATCTAAAATTAAAATTTTAGATCAATCACAAACTGCAAGGTTGTCCTGCTGTAAGGTTTACCCCTTACAGTGCAAAGGTTGTCCTAGGTTGTATAGATCTATCTTTAATCATAAATTTATCAGATATGATCTAGATTAAATTTATGATTTATTAGATTTAAAAGATGTTTAAATCTGAAATAAAATCTCTTTGTTAATAATTTTTGTGCAAAGAAATTATTTAAAGTTGAAATTGTTTCAATTACATGAACCTGTTTAGATTAGATCTAAAGTAGTTTCATGTTTATTTCACTTGCATCTTGATTCTGAATCAAACATGCAATATGGTTGGTAGAATCATATTGTAAAATTATTTTATAAATATGAAAATTATTTTTTGAAAAGCCGAACCCAACCCTCAGCCTAAAACTTAATTAAGAATTAAGAAGTTATTTGATTAGGTTCTAGGATTGTGAATTGAAGAACCTAAGACACAAACCATAACACATTGGGTTAATGGGTTAGTGGGAATTAGGTCCATTAATTGGGTTAGACCTATGGTTAGATTAAAGATGGACTTAATTAGAGAATTGACTAAATCTAATCAATTGTTATCTTAGATTAGGTCAAGGATTCTCTAGATCAATTATAATAGTTGTAGTTGGTCAAGTCCATGTCTTTAACAAGAACCAAATGGACTTGATTCTTGGCTAAGTGGTCTAGCACGAACTGTTAGGCTAATCTAATCGAAACTAATTAAATCAGTTGGTGTCTAAGGTAAACCAGACCGATGGTTTTTAATTGTGAGCCCGCTTACCTGGCCATTTCTGATGGTGTCTAAGGCAAGCTTTGGCAGACCCTCCCACTGATCGAACTTACCTGGTCTCTTGGTGAAATTATATTTTGATCGGATCACTTGACTATTCGAGCTGACCCATGTCAGCTAGGTAAATCAGTGTGACTGATTTAGGTGCTCCTAGACCAGCCCTTTTAATGGTCTCCCTTAAGCTGACTTGGTGAAGCCAATGGGAGGATCATGATAAGCTGGTTCATCTGACCTCATCCTCTATATTATTTAAATTTTCTAAAATTATTAGGTCCTTAAAATGATAAAGTTATGGAGATAACTGAGTCATAGCCTCCCATTAAGGTGTTTGATAATGAGTCCATTAACTCAATAATCATTGCAGGCCCAAAGGCCTGGTGCTTGTTGACTAATGAAATTATCACTCATCATATGACGACTTGGAAGTATCTCTCTAATGGTGGTTAGGTGAGCCAACCAAAGTTGGGCTTAATCATTCGTTGGTTAGATACACCAAGTATGATCATGTTAATGGTTAGACCTAACCGGATCCTTACAGTGGAGGCCAAAGCCTACTGATTAGGTTTCTGGGATAAAATTAAAATTACTAGAAATTATTTAGAGAAATAATTGGTTATGAACCTACCCTTAGATGTACATGGGTTGGCCAACCAAAGTTGGGCTTGTGTGCAGTCTAAGTGGATTCTAGTACCCGCTAAGGAATTAGGGTAATTCCTCGAATTGAAGGTAGAGGCTACCAATTCGAATAAAATAGTGGGAGAAACCTTTTGATTAAAGTCCAAATCTTTAGGTTTAATGAATCAATTACTAATTAGGTTATGGTTCTCCTTTGTGCAAATATGGCCACTTCCCTATCGCTCCGATCATTGTTGGACAATGATAAGTTGGTGGGACCCAACTTCAGTAGCTGGTACCGAAAGTTGAAGATAGTCCTGGAGCATGAACGGATCCTATATGTGATAATGGATCCTGCACCTGAGGAGCCAGCTGTCAATGCACGTGGAACAGTCAGAGACACTTACCAGAAGTGGCTCAGTGATCGGACCACGGTGTGCTGTATCATGCTGGCTACCATGAGCGACGAGTTCAGTCGCAGATTCGAGATGACTCAGCCAAAGGACATGCTTCAAGTATTGAAGGATGCCTTTAGCACATCCGATGACGTAGAGAGGTACAAGACTCGTTGTGCCATCTTTAACGCCAAAATGCGGGATGGTGCCTCTGTCACTGATCATGTATTGTACATGATCAAGCTGATGGAACGATTGAGCAAGCTCGGCTTTCTCTTGCATGAGCAGCTTGGAAAAGATGCAATACTGAACTCGCTGCCCAAGTCTTATCTCCCATTCCTCACTCATTATAGAATGATAAAGCCTGAAGTAAACTACCATGGGTTACTGGGGTTGCTTCAGAACTTTGAGAAGGATCACCAACTCCTCAAGAAGTCGGTGAACTCAGTGGGAGGTTCATTTTCTGGTTCTCGACCCTTTGAGAAAGAAAAGAAGAACAAGAAGAAGAAAGTGAAGAAGGTGCAAGTTTAGGCTGGGACATCAATGCAGGGCCAGACCAGAAAGATCAAGCCCGATAAGAGTCTATTCTACTGGCAAGCACTCTAGATTAGATAGTGTGTCAGATATCTACTTATGGCACTGTAGGCTAGGTCATATAAACAAGAACAGAATAAACAAGTTGACTCAAAAGGAAATCCTCGAAGTCAGTGATTGTGAATCACTTCCAACCTGTGAGTCCTGTCTTCTTGGTAAAATGACCAAGTCACCTTTTACTGAAAAAGGTGAGAGAGCTACTGAGCTCTTGGGCCTAGTACATACTGATGTATGTGGGCCCATGAGCACCAGTGCTAGAGGTGGATATTTCTACTTCATAACTTTCACAGATGACCTATCCCGATATGGATATGTCTATCTGATGAAACATAAGTCGGATTCATTTGAAATGTTCAAATGATTTTGAAGTGAAGTAGAAAAATAAACTGGGAAGAGTATTAAAACTCTTCGATCTGATCGAGGAGGAGAATACCTTTCTAGTGAGTTTCTCACATATCTAGGAGAATAAGATTCTTTCCCAATGGACTCCTCCAGGAACACCACAGCATAATGGTGTGTCTGAAAGGAGGAATCGGACTCTGTTAGACATGGTCCGATCCATGATGGGTTTTGCTAGCTTGCCGATATCCTTCTGGGGATATGCACTTGAATCAGCCTGTTATCTGTTAAATAGGGTTCCAAGTAAGTCTGTAATTAAGACTCCATATGAGATATGGATGGGACGTAAGCCAGCACTTTCACACCTTAGGGTCTGGGGGTGCCCGACCTATGTCAAACGATTAGTCACAGACAAACTTGGACCTAGGTCTGACAAATGCTCATGCATAGGGTACCCCAAAGAGACCAAAGGATATTTTTTCTACCATGCTGATGAACAAAAGATGTTCGTCAGCCTTAAGGCAATCTTTTTAGAAAAGGAGTTCCTTGGTGAAGGAACCGTTGCCTCTAAGGTTGAACTTGATGAAGTTCAACAGGTAGAAGGACCGACACCAATAGCTGAACCTGAGTCGGATATAATTAGATCAGATTCAGAGCCCAATGTACCTGCACCATTAAGGCGATCCGGTAGAGTATCGCGTTAGCCGGACAGATACTACAGTTTCTTGGTCCGGGATGGTGATCCCATCAAACTTGATGAGAATAATGAGGATCCGATCACCTATATGAATGCAATGCAGAGACCTGATTTCGAGAAATGACTTGAAGCCATGAAATTCGAAATGGAGTCCATGAAGGTCAACGATGTATGGACATTGGTTGACCCACCTGAAGGGGTTAAACCCATTGGGTGTAAATGGGTCTTCAAAAGGAAAAGGGGCGCAGACGGAAAAGTGAAGACCTATAAAGCCCGTCTGGTTGTCAAGGGGTATCATCAACGTTATGGTATTGACTATGACGAGATATTTTCCCTGTGGCAATGCTCAAATCCATTCGGATAATGCTTGCAATAGCTGTCCATCTGGATTATGAGATCTGGTAGATGGATGTAAAGACAGCTTTCCTGAATGGAGAGCTGACCGAAGAGGTGTATATGATACAACCTGAGGGGTTTACATCCACAGATGAGTCCAAGGTGTGCAAGCTTCAGAGATCCATTTATAGATTGAAGCAAGCTTCTCGGAGTTGGAACATGCGTTTTGATAAGGTGATCAAAACGTATGGTTTCATTAAGAATGGAGAAAAGCCCTGCATCTATAAATGGGCAAATGGTCCAGTTGTGGTATTCTTTGTCTTGTACGTGGATGACATTCTCTTAATCAGGAATGACATCTTCGCACTACAGGGAATAAAAGTTTGGTTGTCATCATAGTTCTCCATGAAGGACTTGGGTGAAGCATCCTACATCCTAGGGATAAAGATCTATAGGGATAGATCTAAAAGGATACTTGAGTTATCCCAGTCCATGTACATAGACACTGTGCTGAAGAGGTTCAGCATGGAGAATTTCAAGAAGGGCTATCTACCGATAGGCCAAGAAATTTCTCTCTCTAAGAAGGATTGTTCGACAACTCCTGAAGAGAGAGAGCGTATGAGTAGAGTCCCATATGCTTCAGCCGTGGGATCTATCATGTACGCTATGACATGTACAAGACCAGATGTGGCATACTCACTAGGAGTAGTGAGTAGATACCAATCTGATCCTGGAGAAAATTACTGAAAAGTGGTTGAAGCCATCCTTAAGTATTTGAGAAATACTAAGGACCAAAGGTTGGTTTATGGCGAGTCAGATCTGAAACTTATGGGGTTCACAGACTCTAGCTTTCAATCTGACCATGATGACAGTAGGAGCATATCGGGTTATATCTTTACTCTGAATGGTGGAGCCATCTACTGGAAGAGTTCCAAGCAGCATACTGTGGCGGACTCTATTTGTGAAGTAGAGTACATCGTAGCATCGGATGCCGCGAAAGAAGCTGTGTGGCTGAGAAAATCCATCACTGAGCTCGGAGTAGCACCCTCCCTCGATGGTCCAGTCCTGCTCTACTGCGACAGCACTGGTGCCATAGCTCAGGTGAAGGAACCCAAAGCACATCAGCGGACGAAGCACATCTTGCACCGCTTCCACCTGGTCCGAGAGATCGTGGATCGAGGTGACGTCGACCTTCAGAAGATCGACAGAAAGGAGAACCTAGCCGACCCCTTCACTAAAGTCCTGACGATAAAGGAGTTCGACAACCACAAGTCGAAGATGGGTATTAGATACTGTGCCGAGTGGCTTTAGGACAAGTGGGAGTTGTTGGGAAATGTGTCCCAAAAAGCCAATCGTCAAGCTGTTGATGGTTGAGCAACCAAGTATTGTAATTGATTTGTTAATAAATAAAATATATTTGACATTTTCATCATAAGCTTTTATCTTCTAATGAACTCCGTTGTTATGATGAAGTCCTTAGGACTATTTAGATTCGATAAAGAGAGGATTTATCGATTAGTCCTTAAAACTGTTCACGACCAAATGATAGACTGTTAATAAGGACGACAGCTTCTATCGAGCATAGGTCGCTGTAGGCCATATGGGTTGGTTGTCCTCTTAACCAAAGAGTGTGGAGACACTGGTATGGCATACAGGTGAGATGTAAGGGTACATCATCATTGAACGTGACCAACTCCAGAGCATTCTGCTGTCGAGAATGTCTTTGATGGGATATAGGTATAAGTGTCCCTTAGACCTGAGATCGCCTCAGTGACTTGCAAGCAACTCACTGTGCTTTGGTACTGAACTAACTGAATTTCTAATTCAGAGACGGAAGGCTTCTGGGCACAGTCAAGTACTTGCGAAGTCAGAGTGTGATCGAGATGGGATTGACCACTCCAAGAGTTGGAGAAGAATGAGTCGCTGTATTTCAATTTAGCAAAACCTTGGCCAGGGTAATCCATCAGATGGATTTGATATTTTGAAATACAATGTGGACAACTTGATCAGAGTTGACAGTTGAACTCTGGGGTGTCCTATGATCATTTTGGTCAAGGGGATGAATTATATGAAAACTATATCCGCATGAGTTCTAAGGATGTTGTTCTACACATTCGACCTATCCGGTCGTCAGGTACCATTGCTAGATGGTTACTTCGATTGGTATAAGAATTTGTTCCTATGCTACCGGCTTAGGTTCGGACCTATGAGGTCACACACATTAGAGTTCATGATCCAATCGGATGGTTGATCAATGATTAAGAATCATTCTAGGGTTAAATGATCAATACGATTGACATTTAACCCAGTGCAAGTGTTGCAGGAGGATCGATTAGCAATTCGATTGCTAATTGGCTTAATTTGATTAAGCCAATGGACTGAGATTAAGTCTAATTAAATATGATTTAATTAGATTTAGTTTGGGCTTGATTGGATCAAGTCCAATTGATTTATTGGATAAGCCAAGTGCAAGGAAAAACTAGTCCTAGTTCAACTAAGACTTGGGTCAATCTAATTTTTAATTTGATTAAAAAATTAAATCAGATTTAAATTTAATTTAATCTGATTAAATTAGGTTTTTAATTGGGTTAAGACCTATTTTAATTAGGTTGATCTAATTTTGGTTTGATTTAGTTTGAGAAACCAAATTAAAACAAGTCATGAGATAGAATCCTAGTAAGACTAGGATTCCACCTTGCGCCACATAAGCCTTCCCCATGCCCTCTCTCTTATTCAACGCCAATCTCCACTTATTTTGTGCGACAAAAGCCCTCTCCCAGATCTCTCCCACGTTCACAAAAGGTTTCCTCTCTTCTTTCTTACATGGAAGGTGGTTTGGATCAAATAAAAAAGGAATAAGTTTGGATTTCGAATTCTATGAGATAGAGTTTTAGAAATCCAAAACTCTTTCAATTTTGCACCAAATTTATCCAAATTTTTTTTGAAATTTTCATGACTTTTAGGGTTTACATTGTGTACCCTTTTCTGGTGATCCATGCACGAAAATATGGAGGAGGTGCTCAAGAGTTGGGCGCCCCTTAACTTGTCATGTTTGGATAAGCCTTGACTAGGTGTTTGACCTAGACAAGGACTCTATCATATCTCTCTATATAATAAGAGTTTCTTTATGAAATTTTAGGAGAAGATAGATATTTGAGAGTCCTTTGTGCCATCCAAAAATCAGAGAGAAAGACCTTTGGGTCGTGGAGATATAAAAGATGCAAGTTAGGGTGTCTAGAGAGAAAAATGTGAAGAAGAAGAAGAGGGTCTTCTTCTAGGGTTTTTTAGTTTTCATATCTTTCCTCCCTCCATCTTGAGTCTTGAGTTTTCTGAGAGCGTCTCAGATCTGAAACTCCTCTTTCTACTTTCCATCTTTGGAAGAGTCCAAATCAAGAAGAAGGAGGCACCTGATCAACCATCAAAGAAGAATCAGCGCAGTACTAGCATACTGTGCTGATTTTCTGAAGCAGGACTTCTGATCGAGATTCGTGGGCTCGTGTGGATGACTCCTAGAGGCCGAATGCGTGTGCGGCTTGTAACATCATCCTTAAGTCCGGATCAGCGAGGTTAGAGCGTCTAACTTGCAAGGTAATAGATCTGATCTATTGTTTAATACATACATTAGATGTGGTATAAAAATATGTTGATATGATCAACATGTAGTTCATGCTATATTTATATATTTTAATTTTTGATTTAATGTTATGTAATAATCATGTAATAGGATCTTAGATCTAGGGATTCTCTGATTTTATAAAATAAATTTTGATTTATTTTAGTCTTCCGCTGTATGATCTTGAAAAAGTTTCAAGATCTAACCCTGAAACCCTAGATCTGGTTCCTACAGGCTCTTCATGATCTCCCAGTCGGTCGGGAGGATGGTCGCCTGACACAACATCCTGGCCAAATTATGGTTGGCCAGGGTCAATGCTCCTTCGGGCAACTGAACGTCGGACGATGCGGTGTGGCCTGCCGACTTGGTGTCATCGCCCGAAGCCATCAGAGCCTTCCCTCGTTCGGCCACCCAGGCCCTGAAGTCAGAAAAAGATGGGAAGCTCGAGCTCGATTGGGTCCCTCCTGAGGCCGCGACGGCCGCCGCTGCAGTTCGTTCGGGCTCATGAGCTTTGGCCCGAACCTCTTCTGTGGGAGGGGGAGCCGACACTCTTTCGACTGCCATTTCAGCCGCTCCTTCCTCGGACGGTGCTTCGGGTGGCATCGCCGGCACCGACAGTGCGATAACCGGCTCATAGCCCGACGCACGTTCGGAGTCGGGCCGCGCTGCCGCCATCGCAATGTCGGCCAGGGATACTATCTAAGGCCTCTTAGGAGGCCACGAGGATCCGGCCCCGGGCGCCGGCCTCTTCCTCAACGCATGTTGTCGAATGTCGGCATCTGTCAGCCTCACCCTCGGCGGCATGTCTGTAATTTCAACAAAAAATCAGCACAAGTCCAAAGACAGATAAAGAAAACAAAAATGACCGACCGACCAAATAGTACCTAAATGGAGAACCGAAGTCAGGCCGACGTCGTACAGAGCTTGCTCGGTGACGAGCTCCCTCTGCTTCGGTACCGACACATCCTTCAGTTGGTGGAAATCCTCTCAGTCTCTAGCCTCCACCCGACTATTTTCATTCGGCTGAGTCCAAGGGTCGCCCCAGCGGGAAGGGAACCCCCAAGGTAGCGAGGAGGAAGCAAAAAAAATTTGATTCTTCCATCCGTGGATCGACGATGGAAGACCAGTGATGAACGAGAGACCCTTCCGGAGACTAAAGAACCACCACCCTCGAGCTTTCGGGTGGGGTCGGAGGACAAAGAATGCCAGGAAGAGAGAAATACGAGGATAGGTCGGCAGAAGCCGACACAGCAAGGCAAAGCTGATTATCAGCCAGACTGAGTTCGGTGCCAGTTGCGTCGGACAAAGCCCGTAGTAATCCAAGACGTTCCGGACGAACTCCGAAATCGAGAAACGAAGACCTGCCCTAAGGTCCTCGATGTAGAAGGCCACCTGGCTCGGAGGTGGGTTGTTAACCCGACCCTCGGTCCCAGGAGAGAAGAGCTCGAACTGCTTCAGGATACTGTACTACTCCCTGAGCCGTTCGACATTTGCTCTCGAAAGTGAAGAAACCTCCACCTTCGGGGTCGACCGAAAATCGTCAGTCGGGTTCCCCGACTGACTCCCTTGAGGAGAGGTTCTAGCCATAATGCTAGTCCCAGAAAGAAGAACAAAAAGAAAATGGCAAAGGAGGAAGGGTGCAAGGAGACAAGAATAGAAAACTTCGAGGAGAGCTCAAAAGAAGAGAATGGAGACAACTACCTGGAACTGGGGGACAACTCAACAGAGCCTCAGCGTCAGGAAAAGATTTGCAGCAAAAAGTGGAGTTTTGGATGTAAGTGGCCGCATATATATAAGGCCCTTCAACGGTCGAGATGAAAGCACACCGAACAAGGGCTTCTCGGATGATGACACGTGGCAGCGCCTGGGCCCTTCCTCAGTCCGACTATTCGATGCACCGCCTCCAGATCAAGCCACGTCACCTCCATCCGCGAGAACAGTTTCTGCCCAATAGCCCCCTGACACATGGCGGAAAAGCCGCGTCTCGGGATTCATTAACCGACAGCGGTTCATGTTCCCAAGGAGACGGCGGTTCATGTTCCCAAGGAGATGGCGGCTCATGTTCCCAATGGGATGTCTGACACCGGATCGTTCGTTGGTACGGTCACTAGGGTCAGAGCGTGACATGATGGATAACCACTCCTTTCGCCCGAAGCCGTCGCCCACGTGAAAACGCTGGCCAACACGACATCCGACTCAGGAGTGGAGGGGGCAACTGTTGGAATATACCGACCGACCCCTGCACGCCGACTTACCCTCAGACCTGTCTGACCGACGCCCGACTCTACTGACCGACGACTCCAATCGACGACTGCCGACAATATTCGATCGGAGGTATGTCGGCCGAACAGACCCATACTGTTCCCGACCGGCCAAGCGGTCGAGCCTGAAATATAGACTCACTGTCGGGGGGTGGCAGCCGACGTCCGACTCCCGCAATGCACCAGACCAGCCGACGGTGTCTCCGACAGACGAATACCAACGTATAGTCGGTCAGCCCCCCCCCAAACGCCGTACGACTGCTATGGGCTATTGTCCTGACAAGGACATGCGGCGTAGCCGCTTTGGGGCATTGTCCTACCAAGGACATAGATCAATCCCAGTGACTTGACAGCCCACTGCGACTTGACAGCCCGCGGTAATTTGACAGCTTCCGACGATTTGACAACTCCCTAGTTGTCTGCACCATTAATGGCAGGACCATACCGCGTTCTACTATAAAATGGGGTAAGGCAACAGTATTGATAAGGCGAAGCTCCTTAAGCTCTTGAGCTCTCTCTTTCTCTCTCTCTCTCGCTGAGCCCTTGATTTTTCACTGTTGCCTAGTCTCCTCTCTGACTTGACCGTCTGAGGGTCCCCGCCGGAGGCATCTCCGGTCTGTGAGGACTTCTCTTGCAGGTGAGTGATGCCGGCGATCGAACGACGGGGGGATTGGCCGCAACAGCCCTACTGCCTCTTTCTCTTGTTCAAATCACCTGGTGGTTGGTATTGGCCAAATTGGCCTTGGTATCATCTAGAGCTGGCTGGTTTTGAGTGATATGGGTGGGATGTCCCAGGCCAACATAGGATCGGTGTTCCGTCTCCTATCTTGATCCACCTTTCTTGTTGGAAACGTATAGTACCAATGGTATTGTCCTGTTCCAGTGGGATCTTAAACCTTATATAAAGCCATTTTACTATTATTGTTTATGCCCATTGGAGACAATAATATAAAAAGAAAAAAAAAAAAGAGATCAACCCATCCATTGCTTGAAAAGAAAAATAGAAAAGAGATCAACTCATCCATTGCTGTTAATCTTCTGGTTCTCTTGATTTGGGGGAACCTACTGCCAACTATTAATAATGATGTAACATTGCCATTATTGATTTTAATGCTACTTGCGAGAATACATGGATATTAATGATTACCCTAATCGGGTTGATATTTATATATTATAAAACATTTCTGTTCTTATTTTAATCTTCAGAAGAAGTTACATCTTTTGTGTAAAAGTATGTGCAAAAGAAAAATATTTTATTATATTTGAATATTAATTTATGAATACATGCACATCAATATTATATCTATGCATTCACAAAGAATGTTCAAGCCACATGTTTCACTTTGATAATGAGAATTTACAGTAGCATATGAGGGGTGAGAAGTTTGTTGAGCATGTCTTGCAGACTGAGCACAAAACTAGAATGGTTCTATTTGTGGATTACTTCGGCTTCTTATTGGACTGGAGTATATATGTGATACTTTAACCCCTGACCGAGTGATTTACAAGAAAATGACGATCTGTTAACAATAGCTGTATGCTAAAGAGGGACAGAAGAGAGAATCGATGTAAGGATGCACCAAACAAGATATAATAGAATGGACAAGAAGGAAGAGAAAGAGCACCCAGTCTGTTTACAGCTCATGAAAGTTAAAAT
>NC_025996.2:68406943-68414443 GCF_000442705.2 Elaeis guineensis
CCGGGCGGAGCTGCACTTGCTGTCGGCGTGGAGCCCGGCTCCCGTAGGAGTCCGGGCGGAGCTGCACTTGCAATCAAAGTTAGGGTGGAGTCCGGCTGGTAGGAGTCCGGGAGCTCACAGTTGCTGAGCGGAGCCCGGCTCCCGTAGGAGTCCGGGCGGAGCTGTTCTGCGTGGCGGCGGAGCCCGGCTCCCGTAGGAGTCCGGGCGGAGCTGCGCTGTCGGCGGTGGAGCCCGGCTCCCGTAGGAGTCCGGGCGGAGCTGCACTTGCTGTCGGCGGTGGAGCCCGGCTCCCGTAGGAGTCCGGGCGGAGCTGCACTTGCTGTCGCGGTGGAGCCCGGCTCCCGTAGGAGTCCGGGCGGAGCTGCACTTGCTGTCGGCGGTGGAGCCCGGCTCCCGTAGGAGTCCGGGCGGAGCTGCACTTGCTGATGTCGATTCCGTTGAGGGTTCCGGCTGTGGGTATTTTATACCCAACACCAGTCCCCCTACATCCGAGTTTTGAATTTCAAACGAAGGAAGTACACAGAGGTACAGTCGGAACCGTCCCTTCGAATCCCGCCCTGCCGCTCCCAGATATTTTGGCATTAAATGAGCGTGCGGAGTCTTTTCGAATTGGGGCGGTACGAGGGGACGCTTCGAAGACCCCGCAGGTACGCTGGCCTAGGTACGCAATTATCCCTGCCAACCGCCAGCCGCCTTTAGCCGTCTGCCACGGGGAGTGGGACACGCGTCGGATGCGGACTGGCCTGGGGGATTCGAGATCATTATGGCGCCGGATCCCAGGGTCTATTTAAACCCGTCCTCCCCCCTTCAGGCGTCCCACTCCATTTCTGATTTCTTGCTGGCGTCTGTCTCCCCGAGAGTCTGCTCTAGCGAACGCCCTCTCGAGCCGTAGGCGCCTTCCGTTTCTCGCTCCCCAGGTCCCCGGAGCAAGATAGGTTAGTGCCAACCTTCTTCTTCTTACCGCCTAGGGGCTTCTCCTCTTTTCATTTCTTTTGTGTCTTCTTTGAGTTGACCTTCGGCGTCTCGTTCCCTTCGGTTGCCTTTCTAGGGCCCTTTAGGTTTCCCCCCAAAAAAATGTCTTCCGACTCTTCTGCCCCCGTAAGTTCTGGGAGTTCTTCTGCTTCGAACCCCAGGCCCCCGTTTCTGCGGACGAACCCGCATTCGGGCGGGCCTCGCCCGGTTTTCGCACCGGGCGCCATTCCATGTTCGTCGACTCCGGACGAACTCCTCCTGATAAGGGCTCGGTACGGGGTTCCTTCGGAGTATGACCTGGAGCTTCCTGGCCCCTCTGACCGGGCCAGCGCTCCTCCTCCTGGTCGCTTTTGTTTGTACCAGGAGGCATTCCGTGCCGGACTCCGCTTCTTCCTGCCTTTGTTGCCGCCTTCTTTCGTTTCTTAGACATTTCTCTCGCTTCTGTCGCCCCGAATTCCTTTAGGTTTCTAGGGTTTCTCTCTCTCTGCCATATAGCCGAGGTCCAGCCATCCCTCTCCTTGTTCAGCATTTCTACACCTTCAAACGCCATCCTTCGCGAAGGACTGGTGGTACTTCTCCCCCAGTTCGGTAAGAAGGGGTTGCTGAAGGGCGCCCCTTCTTCGATTCACAACTGGAAGGGAAATTTCTCTTTGTCTACTGCCCGACCCTAGAACTAGGTCTGCCCCCTTGGGGTCTCTGAGGGATTCCGTCCGCCGGGCTCCCAGCCTGGGAGAGGACGACCTCCAGGCTGCCCAGAAGCTTCTGAGTTATCCCGCTCCTTCCCTTCCTAACCTTCTGAGGGAGCAGCTTCTTTTCAACATCGGCCTGAGCCCTCAGGATCCAGCAAGTATATATCTTTCCTTTTCTTGTCTTCTTCTTCTCTCTTCTTTTTTTCTTTTTTTTCTTTTTTTTTTTTTTTGACTCTGGACTGATCGGTGCCTGCTTTCTCTTTCTTCTTTTCTTTTCCTGTTTTGTTTGTTTTTCTTTTTTTTTTTTTTTTTTTTTTTTTAGCAATGGACGCCGAAGCCCACGCGGATGCTCGCCAAGGCTATGAGAGCTCAGAAGAGGAAGGGCGCGACGACCTCGGTTTGGCGAAAGGGCCAGGGTGGAGGAGACGAGCTTGGCTGCGCCTGTCCAGGTGACCCCTTACCGGACCATCGACATTCCTTCGGACTGCCGAGCCAGCGGCCCCCCGGGCTTCCCCAAGGAGCCCGCCGACTGGGTCCCTGTTCCGGAGGTTCGCCCACTGGAGGCGCCCGTCGCGGGGAGGAGGAGGAATCGGTGGCCCCAGGGTGAGCAGCCACCGAGCCGCTGTAGACGGTCCGTCTGCTCCGAGGGGGATCGGAGAACCCTTCAACGACAAGGCTCTGATCCGGCGGCTGCTCGATGGTTGCATTCTGTCCGACGTCGTGGAGAGGATCGACCGCGCCGATCCGAGCAGCGGGCCTGGGACACTTGGGGTCCTTTCTTGAGGTAAGCGGATTTTTATTTGCCAGTTGCTCGGTCTTTGTTGTAATTCTCTATCTGTCCTTGCAGATCGGGCACCAGCTCTTCGCCTATGTCGAGGCGTCGGGCCGCATGAGAAGGGACCTCCTCCAGGTGGAGGAGCACTGCCAAGATGAGGTTGCTCGTCTTCAAGCGAAGACGGCCGAGGTGGCCGCCCTCCGGGAGGCCCTGGAGAGAGAGAGACAAGACCGGGAAGAGGAAGACGCCCGGAGGAGGAGGACGAAGCTTGGAGGAGTCGGCGAGGAAGGCAGAGGCCGAGGTCGCCCATCTGGCCGAGCAAACTCCGGTTCTGGTCTCGGAGGCCAGGACCCTTGCGGTGGAGGAGTTCAAGGCCTCGCGGAGATGAGGGAGCTGAACGTCCAGTTCGGCCTGGAGGCGTTTACCAAGGGGTTCGAGCTCTGCGGAGAGGGGTGGCCAGTAGATACCCCGACCTTGATCTCGGCTTTTTGGAGGAGTCTGACGACGTGGCCGCCCCTTCGTCGCCGCTACCGCAGTCGCACCCCCCGCGCCGAGCTCTCCACCCCTGCCCCGAGGTCTGAGACCTCCGATCTTGTATCTTTCCTTTGTCGCCATATTTCCTTTCCGCTTGTCTTCAAAATTAATCAATAAAGTCGAACTTCTTATTGTGGATGGCCTTTCTTCCCCCGCTCCTCTTTTCTGCCTTTCTTCTTGTAATGAGTTGGTCTTTGACGTTTGCTTCTTCGATGGCAGTGTCCTGCCGAAGCACTCCCCTTGCCTCTGGGGGTCCGCTGAAGTCAACTATCCAACGGCTAAAAAGAAGGTCCTCCTCCTGACGAAGAAGTTGAAAAAGTCGGAGGCGAGCTCCGCCAGACGAAAAAATGCTATTCCGAGGCGCCACTGAGGCCGCCCATTTCAGGAGTCTCCAAGTGAAGGCAATCATGGACTACAGCCGGAGGAAGGCGAACTTCGCAAAGGAGCTCGAGGAATGCACGAAGAGCGCCAGCGACCGAACTTGGGCTCAAGAAGCTAGGATCAGCACCCTTAAGGTGGAGCTGTCAGCTGTGAAGAGGAGGATCGGCCAGCTGGAAGGGAACTCATCCCGGCTCACGGGCGGGATGAGCAGATATGTCACAAAAGGTCTCCGACCTCCAGAAGCAGCTTCAGGATGCTGAGATGAGCCACGATGTGCAGCGGGCCAACTGGCGCCGGCAGGTAGAAGAGTACAAAGGGAGATTCCGTCAAGCGGCGGACGAGGTCGTTCGTCTCCAGAGGCAGTTGGTTACTAGGGTGCAGCTTGCCAACGCCCAAGATGCCGAAGAGCTCCTAGCCCTGAGGGCACTGTCGAGGGATTTCTGTCTCCCTTGGGAGAAGACAGCGAGCTTCAACAAGTGAGCATCCAACTGGCGCTTGAGCGGAGGGCCGTCGCGGACGCAGAGGCGGAGTCCGAAGTTCTGCGGAAGCAGCATCGAGAAGCGGAGGCTGAAAGTCGGCAACTTCGTCAGGCGCTCCAGATACGCTGCGGAAGAAGGAAGAACTAGAAGAAGCAGTGGAGAGCCTGAGGCAGTCTTGGTCGAGGGATGGGAGTGATAACCCTAGGTCGGAGGGAGCAGGGCCTCCTTAGATTCTTTTGTCTTCATGTAATCACCCCCTTTTTTTTTTTTGTCTTTTGCTCTTCTTTCCCTGGCCGTCCTGGCCCTTAGTATGCATATGGGAAATGGAAAAAAGTGCTTTGCGTTACCTCGTCCACGCATAACATGATGCTGTTGTCTGTTGACCTTCTCCTGTCGTTCGACTTGTCGTCGCGGGGGGCTCTTCCCTTTCATCCATCCTTGTCGTGTGGCCGGGTTTCGCCGCCATTATTAACCCCTGCTGCAGGAGTGGCTGACGGAGCCCGGCTTCCGTGGGAGTCCGGGCGAAGTCTCCTTGTCGTAGGAACCCGGCTTCGTAGAGTCCGGTGAACCTTCTTTCCGACCCGCTCCCGTAGCGAAGTCCGGGAAGTCCTTTTTGCGGCGGACCCGGCTCCCGTAGGAGTCCGGGTGAAGTCCTTTTGCGCGGACCCGGCTCCCGTAGAGTCGGGTGAAGTCTCCTTGGCGGGAACCCGGCTCCGTAGGAGTCCGGGTGAATCTTTTGGCGGGGACCCGGCTCCCGTAGGAGTCGGGTGAACCTTCGCGGAACCCGCTCCGGATCGGTGAAGTCCTTGGCGGGGAACCCGGCTCCCGTAGGAGTCCGGGTGAAGTCTCCTTGGGCGAGCGAAACCCCGCAGCTCCCGTAGGAGTCCGGGTGAAGTCTCCTTTGACGTAGGGACCCGACTCCCCAGGAGTCGGGTGAAGTCCTTTTGCGGCGGAACCCGGCTCCCGTAGGAGTCCGGGTGAAGTCTCCTTGGCCGGGCTGGAAACCAACCCGGCTCCCGTAGGAGTCCGGTGAAGTCCTTTTGGCGGCGGAACCCGCTCCCGTAGGAGTCCAGGTGAAGTCTCCTTTGACGTAGGGACCCGGCTCCCGCAGGAGTCCGGGCCTTCCATTTTGCTCATGTCAGGACGAGGTTCTCCTCCTGTTCCTGACAGGGCTGTAGGGCACATTAGGGCGTTGCAAGGCCTCTCCCCCCATCCGGTCTAAAAGAACCGGGCCTTTGACTTTGCTCAAGTTAGGGCGAGGTTCTCCTCCTGTCCCTAACAGGGCTGTGGGGGCACATTAGGGCGTTGTAAGGCCTCTCCCCCCATCCGGTCTAAAAGAACCGGGCCTTCGACTTTGCTCAAGTTAGGGCGAGGTTCTCCTCCTGTCCCTAACAGGGCTGTGGGGCACATTAGGGCGTTGTAAGGCCTCTCCCCCCATCCGATCTAAAAGAACCGGGCCTTTGACTTTGCTCAAGTTAGGGCGAGGTTCTCCTCCTGTCCCTAACAGGGCTGTGGGGGCACATTAGGGCGTTGTAAGGCCTCTCCCCCCATCCGGTCTAAAAGAACCGGGCCTTTGACTTTGCTCATGTCAGGACGAGGTCCTCCTCCTGTTCCCGACATGGCCGTTGTTTTGGAGGGTCATATTCAGTCATAATACATCCATGTTAAGTAGGAGGGGCACGTTAGCTAGAAAGAAGAGTAGATTCCAAAATGAAATAGTAAGTGATACATTTACAGTTCTCCCGCTCCTCCTTGAGGCCCTCCGGCGATGGAGTCGATGGTCCCGATAGGAGGCCGGTCCCCGGGCTGCTCCTCCCTTTTCTGCGGTTCGGGCGGTGGGAGGGCTCTTGGCCGGTCTCCCCTACCCTCAGGCCTGCGGCGGATGAACCTGTCGAGTCGACCTCGTCGGATGAGCTCCTCGATCTCGTCCTGGAGCTGGATGCATTCTTCCGGTGTCATGGCCGTGGTCGCGGTGGTAGAGGCAGAACTTGTTGGGGTTGCACTTCCGGGGTGCGTGCGCATCCTCTCTGGCCTAGGGAGCTGCTCCCTGACCTCCATCAGCACCTGGGCCTTCGAGGCGTTGAGGGGGGCGTAGTTGCGGAACTTCCCTGGCGGGGAACCCCGCCGAAACCTGTTGTCCGGGCTTCTCTGCCTGCGCGCCCTGGGGGGAGTATGGGCGCGCTTATGTCCAGGAGGGGATCGGGAGCGAGGCCGGGCTTCCTTTGGCCTCTTCTCGACTGCGGGCTTACTAGAATCTCCCGCCTGACGTTCCCTCGCAGTCTCTTCGTCCTTCATTTTGAAGGCCTCTTCCGCTCGGGCGTATCCTTCAGCCCGAGCCAGTAGATCAGCAAAATCCCTGGGGTACTTCTTCTCCAGGGAGTACAAGAGGTCGTTCTTCTGAAGGCCACCTTTCAGGGCGGCCATGGCGACTGACTGGTCCAAGTTCCGACCTCCAACGCCGCGATGTTGAAGCGGTTGACGTAGGCCCGGATGGACTCCCTTCCCTCTGCTTGATGTTGATGAGGGACTCCGAACCTTTCCGGGGACGCCGGCTGCTGACAAAATGGGCCACGAATTGGTGGCTCATTTGATCGAAGGAGAATATGGTACCCGACTTCAGAGCCGAGTACCAGTTCCTTGCTGCTCCCTTCAAAGTAGACGGGAAAGCCCGGCACAAGATGGCGTCGGGAGCACCATGAAGCAGCATCATCTTCGGAAGGCCTCCAGATGGTCCACCGGGTCCGACGTCCCGTCGTAGCTTTCAAACTGGGGGAGCTTGAAATTCGGCGGGATCGGTTCCTGCATAATCATTTGGGAGAAGGGAGGGTCAGTGCAGATATCCTCACCATAAGCGGGAGGCGCATGGCGGAGTTCTTCGATCCGCCGTTCATCTCCTGGAGCCTTCCGGTCCAGGAAGTCCTCTCGACTCCGAGTCTCGAGGGTCCTTTGGCAGAACGGGGCAGGGATCTCCCAGGGGTGGAGTCGTGTCCGATTGAGGGCTCTCTACCCTCGGATTCGCCTTCCCAGGAAGGATGGGGGGCTGGCCCAGGTGGCCCGCCCCACCGCCGGGTTCTGGCATTCCGGAGATGCCCCCTCCGGATGCGCCGATGCCTGCGGCTGCTGCTGCTGTATTGCTTGTACGGCCTCGACGAGGCCTTTGACCTGCTGCGCCAGCAAGTCAAACTGCTCCGCGCCGACCGCCGCGCCGGAGGGGGAGAGGAGAGGGAGGAAACGGGAGGAGGCCGGAGCCTGAGATCTGGCCGCGGAGGCCGTGGACCGCCGGGTGGACGCCTTGCGCGGAGGCATCGGTGTCGATCTCCGGGGGAGGATTAGGAGTGGATGACGGAGAGATGGCCGGAGCGGTCCGTTGAGCGCTCCTTCAAGAACAAGGGTGCTGCGAAGGTTCAGGCCCCTTCTTCTAGCGCCAATCCTGTTGGTGCAAAAATCCGCTTGCGCCGGGAAGCTGGAGTCGGGGGAAGCCGCGGTCCCGTCGGACCTGCAAGGGAAGTCTAAACCGGAGGTGGGGTTGCTCCGGCAAGACCCTCCGACGCTCAAGTCATTTTCTGCCTCAACAAGAATGGAGTGCTCGAACGGAGAATTTAGCAAAAGTTTGGATAAGGAAGAATGAGCTTAAAGAAAACGTATCTGGATCCTCCTTTTATAGGCGAGG
>NC_025996.2:68419443-68421943 GCF_000442705.2 Elaeis guineensis
CATTCAGGCCTACATCAACCGTTTCAACATTGCGGCGCTGGAAGTCCGAAACTTGGACCAATCAATCGCAATGGCCGCTTTGAAGGGCGGCCTTCAGAAGAATGACCTTTTGTTCTCCCTGGAGAAGAAGTACCCCAGAGATTTGCTGATTTGTTGGCTCGGGCTGAAGGGTACGCCCGAGTGGAAGAAGCCTTCAAAATGAAGGATGAGGAGACCGCGAGAGAGCGGCAGGCGAGAGACTCGAGCAAGCCAGCAGTCGAAAAAAGGTCAAGAGAAGCTCGGCCGTGTTCTCGATCCCCTCCTGGGCACAAGCATGCCCATACTCCACCCCGGGTGCGCAGGCAGAGGAGTCCAGATCGCAGGGTCCGACGGGGTTCTCCGTCGGGAAGGTTCCACAACTACGCCCCCTCAATGCCTCGAAGATCCAGGTACTGATGGAGGTCAGGGAGCAGCTCCCTAGGCCTGAGAGGATGAGCACATACCTCGGGAAGCGCAACCCCAACAAGTTCTGCCTCTACCACCGCGACCACGGCCACGACACGGAGGAATGCATCCAGCTTCGAGATGGGATCGAGGAGCTCATCTGGTGAGGTCGACTCGACAGGTTCATCCGATGCCAGCCTGAGGGTAGAGGAGATCGGCCAAGGGTCCTGCCGCAACCTGAACCGTCAAGAGGGGATGAGCAGCCCGGAGATCGGCCTCCCATCGGGACCATCGATCCATCATCGAAGGGCCTCAAGTAGGAGCAGACCTTCCACAATCATGGGGCTCGAAAAACCTGTAAATGTATCGCTTACGATTTTGCCTTGAATCTAAATTCCTTTCGACTTGACATGCTCCTCCCATTTGGCATGGATTTGTCACGACTGGGTATAACCCCTTCAAATGCTTAAAACAAAGTTATGTTAGGAACGGGAGGAGAACCTCATCCCAACATACCTAAAATGAAAGTCCGATTATCTTGAGATCGGATTGGGGGAGAGGCCTTACAACGCCCTAATGCGCCCCCAAGCCATGTCAGGAATAGAAGGAGAACCTCATCCTAGTATGAGCAAAGTCAAAGGCCTGGTTCTTTTAGACCGGATGGGGGGAGAGGCCTTACAACGTCCTAATGTGCCCCCACAGCCATGTCAGGAACAGGAGGAGAACTCGTCCTGACATGAGCAAAGTTGAAGGCTCGATTCTTTTTAGACCGGATGGGGGAAGAGGCCTTACAACACCCTAATGTGCCCCCACAGCCATGTCAGGAACAGAAGGAGAACTTCGTCCTGACATGAGCAAAGTCGAAGGCCTGGTTCCCTTTAGACCGGATGGGGGGAGAGGCCTTACAACGCCCGTACGCGCCCCCGCAGCCCTGTTAGGGACAGGAGGAGAACCTCGCCCTAACTCGAGCAAGTCGAAGGCCCGGTTCCTTTAGACCGGATGAGGGGAGAGGCCCTACAACGCCCATACGCGACCCACAGCCCTGCTGGAGACAAAAGGAGGACCCGTCCTAACCAGAGCTGAAACCTGTCACGACAGGAATGGGAGAAGAACTCGTCCCGACGTCAATCTAAAGTCCGGTCGTTCGAAGGCCAGAAGAGAAAAAGGGGGGGGGACTTTCCCCAATGGCCCCCTCGCGAGGAAGACTCCGCCCAGACTCCTACGAGAGCCGGGCTCCGTTGCCAACTTCAACTGCTGGTAAGCTCCGCCCGGACTCCAACGGGAGTCGGGCTCCGTCGCCAACTTCAACTGCTGGAAAGCTCCGTCCGGACTCCTACGGGAGCCGAACTTCGCACCTGACTTTAATTGCAGGAAGACACCGCCCGGACTCTCACGGGAGCCACACTACGCCCCGACTTCGCCTACGGGAGCCAAACTCCCGTAGCCTCCCCAAAAGCGGAGGAAAATTCCAAGCGAAAAAGAAAAAAAAGGGGGGAGGAGAAGGAATACAACAATAACAATGGCAAAGAAAAGTTCGGTAGACAATGATTCGACGCAAAGTACGGACAAGATAACAAAATCATCTCTTCATTTTTTGACTAACAAGATGTACGTTACAAGACCCGGAGGGCCGAAAAAGAATACATTATTACAGGGCTCAAGTACACGGCTCGGAAGGGATACACCAGAGGCCACTTCAAGCTGCAAACTTCTCTTCCCATTTCTGTCCTTCCCAGCCGCGTTTCCCAGTGCGTGTGACAAGCCTATCGGCTCTCGCCCCCGCCTTATTCGCTCCACCTCCGAAATCACAACCCTAGGGGGAAAAGGATGGGATAGATTCCAGGGGGCAGTAAGGGCCACGGCAGCGGCGATGAAGACCTGTTTCAAGAAGAACCGGAGTTACCCCGAAGGCAGCAATGGCGCCAGAGATATGCACCATCAACGAATGCTCCATGACAACACCGTCCTAAGTGTTCCGGTAAGGTCGGCATGCGCTACTTTCACCATCCCCGCAACAAGTTTTACTGCCCCACCGTCGACGCCGACTGCTTCTGGTCCTCGACCCGACGACATCAAG
>NC_025996.2:68436943-68484443 GCF_000442705.2 Elaeis guineensis
GTGCTCGAGAGAAGATTTTAGCAGAGTTTTGAGATAGAGATTAGAGCTTAGAGAAAAATATATTTGAGGGTCCTTATTTATAGACAGAGAGGGCAATCGATTGATAGCGACGTCTGTAACCGCCTGACAGTGGGCTGTTCAGAGCCACATGGAGTTTGTTGTGGAGAGTAGTGGCGTCGGGGGTCGTTCAGGGCCACGTGGAGTTGGTTACGGAGAGTGAAGTGGTGGGCGTTGTCGCGACTTGCCAGAGAGTAGTGGAGCCACATGGAATCTATTGCAGAGAGTGGAGTAGGGTAGCGGCCTTCGTCGTGGCTTGCCAGAGAGTAGTGGAGCCGCATGGAATCTATTGCAGAGAGTGGAGCAGGGTAGCGGCCTTCGTCGTGGCTTGCCAGAGAGTGGTGGAGCCATGTGGAATCCATTGCAGAGAGTGGAGCAGGGTAGCAGCCTTCGTCGTGGCTTGCTAGAGAGTTCGGATATGTCAGCTGAAGCTCGGCTGGAATGTTTGATGGAGCGGAATGGCTCTCCATCTCATCGAACCAGGAGAAGCTTGGATGTTTCTGAGGTCGCTGACGAGTCTACTATAGTCGGAGGCCCTGGGCGCTGAGGCCACAGATGAGAACCATCTGCCGTAGAGATTCGGATGAAGACTTTTAGTTAGCAAAATCCGATAGGAGCCCAATTGCTAGGGAAGTCTGTCTGGGATTTGCTTGGTGTGGAAGCTCGTCTGAAGATTATCCGTCGAAGAAATCCGATTTCATGAGGAACTTGGCGGAAGGTCGGTCGGTGGTGGACTTCGGATGGCGTTGGGGAGGCTCGTCTGCAGGAGGAGTATGAGGGATTCAGAGGCGATCGGCCATTTGTAGAAATCCAGCTGTCGGAGCTCGTTCATCGCGAAAGCTCATCCGAAATCCATCCGCTGTGGAAGCTCAGACGGAGTTCGGTTCTTGTGGGAGGCCGAAAGGAGGTCGCTTATTGTTGAAGCTCGATCGAAGATCGATTGTTGCGGGAGCTCGGAGTAACGACCTGGCCGGTGGATCCTGCCCCATGGTAGAAGCTCGTCTGAGATCCAGCTACGAAGAGGCTCGGCTGAAGGCTACCTGTAATGGAAGTTCGAAAGAAATCTGTTTACAATAGAGATCTGGGGTAGATCGCCCGTTGTAGGGGTTCAGAGTAGATCGCTCGTAGTAGAAGATCGGTTGGAATCCTGAAGGCGGTCGACCACCGTAGAAATTGGATGGAATCTGATTACTGTAGAAATCTCATTGTCGAAGAAGCTCGGATATTGACGAAGTCCGGGAGGAGTTCGGGGAATAGTTGAACGCTGTAGAAGGTCGGCTGATAATGAGGCCTAGAGAGCCTTTGGAGCGGCCCGGTAGATAGATGGAGAAGCTCATTGTCGGAGAAGCCTGAAAGTTCGGACGGTCGAGGGGGTTCAGAGAGACGCCACACAAGGTCGGAAGCCATAAAAGCCCTGGAAGGATCTGTCTTTTATGAACTTCGGTCGGGGGGTATTTGATACCCAACACCAATCCCCCTACTCTTGAGTTCGGGTTTCGAATGAAGGGAGTACAGAAAAATTCTGACGACTGAAGTTGCCCCCCTTGATTGCCGCACTCGGAGGTTGCCAGATATTTTGACGTTCGGCACGCTGGTACTAGAGCCTTTTCAAAAAAGATTTCTTCTTTTTGGAATTTTCGCTGGGGCGTGGCTCTAGGTACGGTGCAATAATGATTTTACCAATTGTCAGTCATTTTCAGCAGCCTGTCATAGTGAGTGGGACACGCAGCAAGTGCAGGTCGGCCAGAGGAGATCCGCGATCACAACTGCTCCGAGCCCTGTTGCCTATTTAAACACATCCTCCTCCTTAGGGGTTTCACCCCGCCTGATAGAGTCCTTCGCTCCCCTCTTCTTCCCCGAGAGTAGCAGCCTTCTTTAGCATCCTTCTCGGCCATAGGCATCCTCCGGGTCTTCCATCATCCTTGCCACCTTCCCGCACTCCCCAGGCCAACCTAGATTAGTCCTGGAACTTCTCGTTGTCTTTCTGTTCTTTCTTCTTCGTGTTCCTTTCGTTTGGCTCCCTCGAGGGCTCGTTCGCTACTTTTCCCGATTCTCTTCTTCTTCTCTCTTTTTTTTGGGGGGGATTTTTGTGGCTTCTATTTGATCCAAAATATCTTCTGATATCTCCTCTTCTAGTAGCTCTAGGAGTTCGTCAGCCTTAGTTTCCCAAAGTTCTTGTACCGTAGACAAGCCCGTAGCTAGGACCGAACCTTGTCTGGCCTTTGCGTCGGACACCATCCCTGGCTCCTTGACTCCGAATGAACTCTCACTGATAAGGATTCAGTATGGAGTTCCTCCGGAGTACGAGCTTGAGCTTCCCGGGCAAACTGACCGGGCTAGCGCCCCTCCTCCTGACTGCTTTTGCCTGTACCAGGAGGCCTTCTGTGTCGGGCTTCGGCTTCCACTGCCATCCTTTGTCGTCGCTCTCTTTCATTTTCTGAACATCTCTCTAGCTTTCGTCATGCCGAACTCCTTTAGGTTTTTAATAGGGTTTCTTTCTCTTTATAGTTTAGCTGAAGTTCGGCCGACTCTTTCTTTGTTTAGAAATTTCTACACCTTCAAGCGTCATCCCTCGGCAAAAGACTGGTGGTACTTCTTTTCTCAGTTTGGTAGAAAGAGGTTGCTGAAAGGTGCCCCTTCTTCTATCCACAACTGGAAGGAGAGGTTCCTCTACGTCTGATGCCCAACCTTGGAGCTAGGATTACCCTCTTGGGGCTCTCTGAGGGATTCCATCTGCCGAGCTTCTAGCCTGGAAGGAGACGACCTCGAGGCCTCCAAAAAGCTCGAGGCCTATCGAGCCCCCCTCCTCCCCAAACTTCTGAGGGAATAGCTTTTATTCAACGTCGGCCTGAGTCCTCTTAATCCTGTCGATACCATTTTATTTCATATTATTTTGTATTATATTTTTTATTTTTTGGTTCCCATTCCTCTTATTCCATCTCTGAGCCGTGTCGATCTTCTTTTATCGCAGATATGGACACAAGTGTGGCTCGGAGGTTAGCCCAGGGTCTCAAGACCCACAAGAGAAAAGATGCCTCGACTTCGGGGTGGTGAAGAAAGCCAGAACAGAAGGGACAAGCTCGATCGTGCCTGTTTCGATGGTCGTTGCTGTCGAAGTCCCTTCCGACGCCGAACCCGAAGTCCCCCAAGCCCTTTCGAGGAGTCCCCAGCCGAGGATCCCGCTCCAGAGGCCCGTCTTGAAGGGAAACTTGGAGCCAAAAGGAGGAAGAGAAAGAAGAACCTGGCTCGGAAGGACCGCAGTCGCAAGGTTGCCGTCGAGGGAGCCGGTGGCTCTGAAGAAGACTTGAGGGAGAATCCCTTCAACAACAGGGATTTAATAAAAAGGCTGGTCGAAGGATGCATTCTGCCCGAGGTCGTCGAGAGGATCACCCTTGCCGATCTTGAATTATGGGTCTGGGACTCTCTGAGATCTTTCCTCGAAGTAGGTTAACCCACTTTTTCCCCCTTCCTGCTCCTTTACCTAGTTCTCCCTTCGGCCTTTATATTGACTCCCCGACTTTTCTTGCAGATTGGGCACCAGCTTGTTGCCAATGTCGAGATAGTGAAGATCGCCAAGAGGGAGGCAGCTCGAGCGGAGGAAGGTCGCCTGGCTGGGGCCGCCCACCTCGAGGAGTAGATCACCGAGGTCCTAAGTCTCCAGGATGCACTGGAAAAGGAGGGACAAACCTCGTTCGATCTGAGGATCGCCTTGGAGGAGGAGAAGAAGAAGGCTGAGGCCGAAATCTCCGAATGAAGGCACAGACTTCTGAGTTGAAGGCACAGGTTTTCGAGCTGAAGGTGCAGATTTCGTCCCTGACTTTGGAGGCAGGGGTCCGAGCAGTGGAGGAGTTCAAGGCCTCCTCCGAGATGGAGGATCTAAAGGTCCAATTCGGTCAGGATGCCTTCATCAAGGGTTTCAAACTCTGCCAAGAGAAAGTGGCTGGGAGGTTTTTCGAACTGGATCTCGGCTTCCTGAACGAGGCATCCGATGATGAAGCTGGACCATCCGAGGCCACTGCTGGTCCTCCACCAGTCGGGACCTCGTCGACTACCGCAGCCACCGCCGCGATCTTCCGGGGACATCGAGCCCCTCTACTTCTACCCCAGAGGTCCGAAACCTCTAGCTTTGTACTTCTTCTTTGTGGTGATTATTTTTTTTCGATTCTCTTGTACTTGAAAATTATTTAATCAATGAAATTGGATCCTTCTTTACAGAGGGTCCTCCTCTCTTTTTTTTTCGGTATTCTTCTCCTTATCTTTTGTCTTCTTGTACTAATCTGAGCCGTGACACTTCTGCCTCCCAACGATAGGGTCCTGTCGAAGCTCTCCCCCTGCCACAGGGGATCCTACTGACGTCGACGATCTGAGACCTCAGGAGGAAAGTTCGTCAGTTGATGAAGAAATCTAAGAAGCTGGAAGATGAACTTCACCGACTGAGGAAGAGCCACTCGGAAGTCGCTGCGGAGGCCATTCGCCTTCAGGACCTCCACAAAAGGGGACTCATGGAATTCACCCGGAAGAAGGCCGACTTTGTGACGAAGCTCGAGGAACTCCAGAAGCATGCTAGCGACCGATCTTGGGCTTAGGCTTTTAAGATCAGCTCCTTTGAAGTCGAGCTGGCGGTCGCACGAGAGAAGATCGGTCAATTGGAAGGGAGCTCGTCCTGGCTCACAGTCCAAGCCGACAGCGATCGAGACTGGTCGCAGAAGTTCTCTGACCTTCAAAAGCAGCTGCAGGATGCTGAGGCGAACTATAACACTTATCGAGCTGGCTGGAGCGGACAAGTAGAGGACTACTGAAGAAAGCTCCAGACGGTGACCGACAAAGTTGCCTGCCTTCGGAGGCAGTTATCTGAGAGAGTCCAGCCCGTCTTTGCACAAGGCTCCGATGAGCTCCGCTCCTTGAGGGAGACCATGACATAATTGTCTGGGGCCCTTGGGCGGGAGGAGGCCGAACTGCAATGACTGAAGATTCAGCTGGTCCACGAGCAGCAGGCGGTCAAAGATGCCGAGACGGAGTCCGAAGTCCTGAGGAAGAGGCTTCGAGAGTCGGAGGATGAGAGCCGGCAGTTCCACCAGATGTATCAGGATATGCTGCTGAGAAAGATGGAGCTAGAGGAAGAAGTTAAAAACTTAAGGTAATCCCTAATAAGGACTGAAACCGAGAGCTCGAAGTCGGAAGAAGCTGGGCTTCCTTAGAGCTCCTTTCTTCTCTTTCTTTTTATTTTTGGCCTTCGGGGCTTTGTAATGTGTACTTCACCAATGAAATAAAAATGAAATTGTCTATTACCTTATCTATTTTGGTATTGAGTTGTCATTTACCGAACTTCTTTTATCTTTCATCCTGTTTGACGTCGACGTTGTTTGAAGATTCCTGATCGTCGCTGTGCTGATTCGCCCTTTGGGATCGGAGATTTTCGACGAGAGTCTTCTTCCTCGTTGAGGCGAGGTCCCCTGAGTCTCGGCTTTCAAAGGCTTTGTAACACATGCTTTACTAATGAAATGAAACAGAATTTTTCTCATTACCTCGTCGATTCCTGTTTTGAGTCATTGTTTACTGAGCTTCCTTCGTCTCTCAACCCGTTGGACATCGACGTTGTTTGAAGATTCTTGGTCGTCACTGTGTTGATTCACCCTTTGGGACTAGAGAGTTTCGACAAGGGTTTTCTTCCTCATTGAGACGAGGTCCCTTGTGCCTTTGATGTAGTTCATTTTTCACTTATCGCTGACGTAGTTCGTCGCATTCTCTTTTCATCTCTCTTTTTTTTTTGTGTTTGAGTGAGGGTCTTCCCTCTGCTCCTGATGGGGTCGTGAGAGTGCAGAGGGAATATTGAAGAGGCTTTCCTCCTTGTCCGGTCTCGATCGATCGAGCCTTTATTTCTGTCAGGATGAGGTTCCCCTCTCGTTCCCAACGGTCAGATTTAGCTCATGTTAGGATGAGGTTCTCCTTCTGTTCCTAACAAGGCTGCGGGGGCATGCGAGGGCTGCTACAAGAGCCTCTCCCCCCATCCGATTTTTAAGTAACCGAGCCTTCGACTTTTCTCATGTTAAGATGAGGTTCTCCTCCTGTTCCTAACAAGGCTATGGGGGCACATAAGGGCCGTTGCGAGGGCCTCTCCCCCCATCCGATCTTTAAGTAACCAGGCCTTCGACTTTGCTCATGTTAGGATGAAGTTCTCCTCCTGTTCCTAACAAGGTTGTGGGGGCACATAAGGGCCGTTGCGAGGGCCTCTCCTCCCGTCTGGTCTTTAAGAAATCAGGCCTTCGACTTTGCTCATGTTAGGATGAGGTTCTCCTCCTGTTCCTAACAAGGCTGTGGGGGCACATAAGGGCCATTGCGAGGGCCTCTCCCCCCGTCTGGTCTTTAAGAAATCGAGCCTTCGACTTTGCTCATATTAGGATGAGGTTCTCCTCCTATTCCTAACAAGGCTGTGGGGGCACATAAGGACCGTTGCGAGGGCCTCTCTCCCCATCCGATCTTTAAGAAATCGGGCCTTCGACTTTGTTCATGTTAGGATGAGGTTCTCCTCCTGTTCCTAACATGCTTAATTTCGTTTGTATAGGGGGAGTTATTTTCTATCGTTATAAGCTTATGCCAAAAGAAAAAATACGCGAACATGGATGAAATTTTTATTTAGGGCAAAGTTGTTGGTGATACATTCGTAGACTTTTCGAGTCCTATAGCCGCGGAAGATCTGCTCTCCGTCGGGGTCCTCCTGAGATGAAGTTGATAATCCCAATCGGAGGTCGATCTTCAGGTTGCTCCCCCCTCCTTGGCAGCTCTGGCTGCGGCAGGGCCCTAGGCCGATCTTCCCTACCTTCAGGTCGGCGTCGAATGAATCTGTCGAGCCGACCTCGTCTAATGAGCTCCTCGATTTCATCTCGGAGCTGAATGCATTCTTCCGTGTCGTGGCCGTGGTCACGGTGATAGAGGTAGAATTTGTTCGGATTGTGCTTTTCGGGGTGCGAGCGCATCCTTTCCGACCTTGGCAGCTGCTCCCTAACCTCCATCAACACTTGAGTTTTCGATGCGTTGAGAGGAGCGTAACTGTGGAATCTTCTGGGGGGAGAGCTCCACCGAACTCTATGGTCCTGGCTTCTCTGCTTATGAGCTCGGGGAGGAGTCCGAATACGCCTGTGCCAGGGAGGAGTTCGAGAATGCGGCCGAGCTTCACTCGGCTCTTTTTCAACTGCGGGCTTGCTTGAGTCTCCTGCTTGCCGCTCCTTCGCGGTCTCCTCGTCCTCCATCTTGAAGGCTTCTTCTGCTCGGACATATCCTTCGGCCTGAGCCAACAAATCAGCAAAGTCCCTAGGATACTTTTTCTCCAAGAAAAATAAAAGATCGTTCTTTTGAAGGCTGCCTTTCAGGGCGGCCATCGCGATCGATTGGTCCAAGTTCTGGACCTCCAATGCGGTGACGTTGAAATGGTTGACGTAAGCCCGGATGGATTCTCCCTCCCTTTGCTTGATATTGATGAGGAACTCCGAGCCTCTCCAGGACGTCAGCTGCTAACAAAATGAGCCGCAAACTGGTGACTCATCTGGTCAAAGGAGAAGATGGTACCCGGCTTCAATGTCGAGTACCAGTTCCTTGCTGCTCCCTTCAGAGTGGATGGGAAAGCTCGGCACAGGATGGCATCTGGCGCGCCATGAAGCAGCATCATTGTCCGGAAGGCCTCCAGGTGGTCGATCGGATCTGAGGTCCCGTCGTAGCTTTTGAATTGAGGGAGCTTGAAGTTTGGCGGGATCGGTTCCTGTATGATCATTTGAGAGAAGGGATGGTCAGTATAGATGTCCTCACTATAAGCAGAGGGAGCGTAGTGGAGCTCTTCGATCCGTCGGTTCATCTCCTGGAGCCTTCGATCCAGGAGGTCCTCTCAACTGCGAGTCTCGAGGGTCTTCTGGTAGTGTGGAGGTAGGGATCCTTCAGGAGTAGAATCGTGATCGGACTGAGGGCTCTCCACCCTCGGATTCTCCTTTCCGGGGAAAATAGGATGACTGGCCCAAGTGGCCCGTCCTATCGTCAGATCTTGGAACTCCGACGATGCCCCTTCCAACCGCACTGACGCCTGCGGCTGTTGCTGCTGCTGCTGCATGGCCTGCACCACTTCGGTGAGGTCTCTGACCTGCTGAACCAGCAGGTCAAATTGCTCCATACCGACCGTCGTTGCCGGGGGAGGAGGAGGAGGAGGAGCTTGGAAAACTAGAGGCGAGACCGGAGTCTGAGATCTGACCACGGAGGCCGTGGATCACCTGGTGGATGCCTTTCGGGGAGGCATCAGGTGAAGATCTAGCAGGGGAGGGAGAGGAGGACGTCGGAGAAGATGACTGGAGGCAATCCCGTTGAACACTCCTTCAAGAACAAGGGTACTGTGAAGACACAGGCCCTTCCTCTAGCTCCAATTCTGTTGGTGTAGAATTTCACCGGAGCCGGAGAAGCTGGAATCGGGATGACCGCGGTCGCTGTCGGGACCTGCAAGGGAAGTCTAAATCGGAGTTGGAGGTGCTCCGATAAGACCCTCCGATGCTCAAGTCAGTACTCTGCTTCAACAGAAATGGAGTGCTCGAGGAAAGATTTTAGCAGAGTTTTGAGATAGAGATTAGAGCTTAGAGAAAAACGTATCTGAGGATCCTTATTTATAGATGGAGAGGGCAATCGATTGACAGCGACGTCTGTAACCGCCTGGCAGTGGGCTGTTCAGAGCTGCCTGGAGTTTGTTACGGAGAGTAGTGGCATCAGGGGTCGTTCAGGGCCATGTGGAGT
The DNA here is from genome assembly GCF_000442705.2 of Elaeis guineensis. Lineage (NCBI taxonomy): Eukaryota > Viridiplantae > Streptophyta > Magnoliopsida > Arecales > Arecaceae > Elaeis > Elaeis guineensis. The sequence goes on from NC_025996.2 coordinate 68,445,764, forward strand.
TGGTTACGGAGAGTGGAGTGGTGGTCGTTATCGTGACTTGCCAGAGAGTAGTGGAGCTGCGTGGAATCTATTGCAGAGAGTGGAGCAGGGTAGCGGCCTTCATCGTGGCTTGCCAGAGAGTGGTGGAGCTGCGTGGAATTCGTTGCAGAGAGTGGAGCAGGGTAGCGGCCTTCGTCATGGCTTGCCAGAGAGTGGTGGAGCTGCATGGAATCTGTTACAGAGAGTGGAGCAGGGTAGCGGCCTTCGTCGTGGCTTGCCAGAGAGTTCGGATCTATCAGCTGAAGCTCAGTTGGAATGTCTGATGGAGCGGAATGGCTCTCCATCTCATCGAACCAGGAGAAGCTCAGACATTTTTGAGGTCGCTGACGAGTCTACTATGGTCGGAGACCCTGGGCGCTGAGTTCACAGGTGAGAACCATCTGCTGTAGAGACTCGGATGAAGACTTTTAGTTGGCGAAATCCGATAGGACCCCAATTGCTAGGGAAGTCTGTCTAGGATTTACTTGGCGTGGAAGCTCGTCTGAAGATTATCCGCCGAAGAAATCCGATTTCATGAGGAACTTGGCGGAAGGTCGGTCGGTGGTGGACTTCGGATGGTGTTGGGGATTCTTGTCTGCAGGAGGAGTATGAGGAATTCAGAGGCGATCGACCGTTTGTAGAAATCTAGCTGTCGGAGCTCGTTCGTCGTGAAAGCTCGTCCGGAATCCATCCGCTGTGGAAGCTCGGACGGAGTCCGGTTCTTGTGGGAGGCCGAAAGGAGGCCGCTTATTGTTGGATCTCGATCGAAGATCGGTTGTCGCGGGAGCTCGAAGTAACGACCTGGCCGGTGGATCCTGCCCCATGGTAGAAGCTCGTCTGGGATCCGGCTACGAAGAGGCTCGACTGAAGGCTACCTGTAATGGAAGTTCGGAAGAAATCTGTTTATAGTAGAGATCCGGAGTAGATCGCCCGCTGTAGGGGTTCGAAGTAGATCGCTCGTAGTAGAAGATCGGTTGGAATCCTGAAGGCGGTCGACCACCGTAGAAATTTGGATGGAATCTGATTGCTGTAGAAATCTTGTTGTCGAAGAAGCGCGGATATTGACGAAGTCCGGGAGGAGTTCGGAGAATAGTTGAACGCTATAGAAGGTCGGCTGATAATGAGGCCTAAAGAGCCTTTGGAGCGGCCCAGTAGATAGATGGAGAAGCTCATTATCGGAGAAGCCCGAAAGTTCGGACGGTCGAGGGGGTTCAGAGAGACGCCACACAAGGTCGGAAGCCAGAAAAGCCCTGGAAGGGTCGGTCTTTTACAAACTTCGATCGGGGGGTATTTTATACCCAACATAATCCTTCAGTAGAAGGTATAATATATTAGAGTTAATTTGTCCTTGTGCTTTTGTTTTGGCTGTTTTACCACCACAATTATTTCATAGACTATGACCTACATGTAAAAACAATAGCTTGATTCTTCCCAAGGAATGGAATGACTGCTTCCATGCTTTAACCCATTGTACAATGATGATTTTTTTCTTTTCTAAATGTGTTATGTCAGGAGGCTTGACCTTCAAAATTCAAGGGTAGACTCTTAGACTACAAAGGAAGCTAAAACAAACTTTAATGACCATAAAAAAAATATTTTTATAGGCTTATAGAGCTACATTTTAGTCTCTGCCAACAAGCACAAATAGTCAAGAACAGAGGTCTATGGATGCATGGTGGTCTATTGTAGAAGTGTCATGAAACCTATTGTTGATAGACTAGCATGGATTCCTGCTTGGTTATACCATTGGTGAGTCTTATCGGCTCAATATGGTCGGGGTTGAAGAAAACACATCTTAGGGACCTCCTAGCCTTTGAAATGCATAGCCTTGTGCCAGAGGTTAAGGCAAGGTTCAAAGAACTAGTACCAAGTCTTGTACCAATTTTCTCAGATCAGGACAGATGGATATTACTACTTACTAGGATATAGTTGTCCTGATTCTTGGGATGATCTTGCATCTCATTACCATACTAGGATGGTTGGGTGTCCCAATACCATAGCAGGACCGCAATTTTTTGTTTTTTAAAAATTTTGATCTTTTTTGCTAATTGAGTTTTTGATGAATATTGATGTGTTTTGAAGTCAGTAATGGGTGCATGGTGATGGTACAAGTACCAAACCCTTATGGTGCTAATCAAATTGAGAAGTTAATAAGTGCAAAACATTGGCTATCGCTTATTGATCATAATATCCATAACAATCATGTGTTGAACTGAAATAATGTCAAACTCATCTGAATTTCATAGCAAAAAGAAAGAGTTGGTCTGATTGCCCTATATTTCTCCTTTTTTTTTTTCCACATAGTGGTGAAGAAAAAGAAAAAAGGCTGGGGGCAGGATAAAGCCTTATTAGATGTTGTAAAAGATCAAAAATTTCTGCTATCAAGGAGTCTGGACTATTGTAAAGGCACCCTGGATCTGCCATCCTTTCCCTCTCCTTTCTCTTCTTTCTTGCTCTTTTGTTCAATCTCTCTCCCTTTGTCTCCCTCTTTTTCTTGGTCTCCACCGTAGCAACCCTGTTGGGATATACCGATCGACCCCTGCACGCTGACTTACCTTCGGACCTGTCCGACCGACGCCCGACTCTACCAACCGATGACTCCGATCGACGACTGCCGACAATGACTACCGACAATATCCGGTCGGAGGTATGTCGGCCGAACAGACCCATACTGTTCCCGACCGGCCAAGCAGTCGAGCCCGAAATACCGACTCACTCTTAGGGGGGTGGCAGCCGACGTCCGACTCCCGCAATGCACCAGAGCAGCCGATGGTGTCTTCGGCAGCCGAATACCGACGTATATTCGGTCAACCCCCCCCAAACGCCGTACGATTGCTATGCGCTGTTGTCCTGATAAGGACATGCGGCGTGGTCGCCCTGGGGCATTGTCCTACCAAGGACATAGATCAATCCTAGTGACTTGACAGCCCACTGCGACTTGACAGTCCGCGGTGATTTGACAGCCTCCAGCGATTTGACAACTCCCTAGTTGTCTGCACCATTAATGGTAGGACCATGCTGCATTCTACTATAAAATGGGGTAAGGCAACAGTGTTGGTAAGGTGAAGCTCCCTAAGCTGTTGAGCTCCCTCTCTCTCTCTCTCTCTCTCACTGAGCCCTTAATTTTCCACTGTTGCCTAGTCTCCTCTCTGACTTGACTGTCGGAGGATCCCCGCCAGAGGCATCTCCGATCTGTGAGGACTTCTCTTGCAGGTGCGCGACGCCGGTGATCGGGCGACGGAGGGATTGGCCACAATAGATTTGGCGTGCCAGGTAGGGGTTCGATTTCGACAGAGGTAAGATAGCAAGCTCCACAGAGCTTGAAAAACCTCTCGACATGATGAAAACCAGAGCTCAGCGATCGAGAGCTACCGGATCGACGAGGCATTCTTCCCGTCGGGAAGAGGCCCCTCCTTCACCTTCCATGGCAGAGCCCAGCTCTCCGCATCCGGTGGTAACTATGGAGGCACAAATCGCGACGATCGTGTGGCAAATGACCGTTCTGACGGATGCGGTCAAAAGCCTCCAACAGCAATCGCCTCAGTTGCCCCAACCGCCGACGGAACTACCGACAGCACACCCTATGCCATCCAGAAGCAGTCGCCGATACCCGCGTCAACTTCCGTCTCCTCCTCAAGAGCAACCATCTCAGTGCTCCCACCAGGAAGGGGTGAGACAGCCACGGCGCGATACCCACCGGTCTCGACATCCTTCTCCTTCCCAGTTGGAGCAGGCGAGGAAGGAGAAACGGCCGCGGACACCGTCCGCCTCACTCTCAAGTTCGTCGGGAGGTTCGACCTCTGGGGTTTCTCAACACTGACGGTTGGACGACTACGGACGCATGTTCGAAGAAATCGACCGTCGGCTTGCCCAACTCCAGGTGGATGGCCAGAAGTCTTCGAATGACGTCAACTTCCGGACCACCCAACCTCTCTCCCGATTTATCCTTGACGAGCTGATCCCTAGTCGGTTCAAGATGCCGCACGTGGAGCCTTACCACGGCTCCACCGACCCAATTGACCATCTGGAGAGCTACAAGGCTCTCATGACGATTCAGGGGGCGACCGATGCTCTCCTTTGCATCGACTTCCCCGCAACGCTCCGTAAAGTCGCTCGAGCCTGGTACTCTGGCCTTCGCTCAGGGAGTATCCAATCTTTCGGACAGCTTGAGCATTCTTTCGTGGCCCACTTCAGCACCAGTCGGAAGCCGTCGCGAACCTCGGACAGTCTTTTCTCCCTCAAACAGGGAGAAAGTGAGACGCTCTGACACTTTGTGGCCTGATTCAATGCGGCCACGCTTGAGGTCTGGGACCTCAATGAAGACATGGCTATCTCGGCCATGAAGAGGGGGCTAAGGGGGTCCCGATTTACTTATTCCTTGGACAAGACCCTCCCCCGGATGTATGCCGAGTTGCTGGAGCGCACGTACAAATACATGCGCGCGGATGAAAGAGCTTCCGATCGGTGCCTGACCGAAGGTGCAGGCCAAAAGGAGAGGCGAAAGAAAAATCGGGCTGCTGCTGAACCCAGTAGGCCCCCGACCGACAAGCAGGCCTCGCCCCGATGACGGAGCCCAAAATGCCCTAACATCAGGGTTCGAGACCAACGCCCCGTAGGTATGACTCCTACACCCCTCTCTCCGCTCTTCGTGTGTAGATCCTGATAGAGATGAAGGAGCGAAATACCTACGATGGCCCCCACCTCTGAAGGCAAAGGGCCTCAATCGAAAGAGATACTGCCGATTCCATCGGGGCCACGATCACACCACCGAGCAATGCATCCAGCTCAAGGATGAGATAGAGGCCCTTATACGGCGAGGGTATCTAGAAAAGTCCCAAAGGGACCCACTGGCTCGGCCCCTTCCCGAACGACGTCCCAACCGACTGAGGAGGCAGCGAATAATCAGCCTACTACTGGAGTCATCAACATGATCTCTAGATGGCTGGATCGAGGAACGACTGCTGAAGGGGAGTCAACAAAAAGGCTACACCAGGACGATGTAATCATCTTTTCAGATGAGGATGCTTGGAGAATCCAAACCCCCCATGATGACGCCGTTGTTGTCTCGACGACAATAGCAAACTATGATGTAAAAAAGATTCTTGTAGATAATGGAAGCTCAACTAATATTTTATTTTACTCAGTCTTTTTTCGAATGCGACTGTCGACCGACCGACTCAGGAGAGTCTCTACACCCCTCGTGGGTTTCGTCGGGGAAGCCGTCGCGGTGGAAGGAGAGATTACTCTTCCCGTGACAGCTGGGACTGAACCACGATGAAGCACCATCCACATGACGTTCCTGATCATCCAAGTACCTTCGGCCTACAATGCCATACTTGGAAGATCCGGACTAAATGCCCTCAGGGCAATAGTCTCGACATACCACTTGCTGGTCCAATTTTTGACTAAAAACGGAGCCAGAGAAATGCACAGGGATCAACAGCTCGCCTGGCAGTGCTTCCAAATCTCTACTCAAAGCAATGAATTGAAGGACTCCCTAACGGTCGACAAGCTGGACCAACGGGAAGAGGAGCTGGGTGAACTGGCTGAATAGTTGATTTCCATCCCGATGACCAAGAATCCTGAGCAGGTCGTCTGGGTCGGATCGCAGCTGTCCGACCCAGAGCGACGGTAGCTGATAGAGCTATTGAAAGCCAACACTGACATATTCACTTGGTCGGCAGCGGATATGTCTGGCATACCTTTGGAAACAATGACTCACCGACTTAACATCACCCCTAGCGCGAAGCCGGTGAGACAGAAGAAACGGGCTTTCGCCCCCGAAAGACAGAAGGCCATCGATGAGGAAGTGGATAAGCTACTCGAGGCGGGCTTCATCAAAGAAACTATGTATCCCGACTGGCTCGCAAATATCGTCATGGTGAAGAAAGCCAATGAAAAGTGGAGGATCTGTATCGACTACACCGACCTGAATCGGGCCTGTCCAAAGGACAGCTTCCCACTGTCGAAGATCAACCAGCTGGTGGATGCGATGTTTGGTTATCGACTGCTCAGCTTCATGGATGTCTTCACCGGATATAACCAAATCCGGATGGTGCCCGAGGATGAAGAGCACACGGCCTTCATGACCGCTAAGGGCCTTTACTGTTACAAGGTGATGCCCTTCGGTCTGAAGAATGTCGGAGCCACCTACCAATGCCTCGTTAATAAAGTCTTCAAAGATCAAATCGGGCGCAACATGGAGGTGTACGTGGACGACATGCTGGTGAAGAGTGCACAAGCCTCAAATCACGTCCAAGACTTGGAGAAAACCTTTCGCACTCTTCGATGACATCGGATGAAGCTAAATCTGACTGAGTGCACCTTCGGGGTAGCTTCGAGGAAGTTCCTCGGGTTCCTCATTTTTCAGTGCGGAATCGAGGCAAATCCTGAGAAGATAAAGGACATCATCGACATGCGGCACCCGAATACTAAAAAAGAGATGCAGCAGCTTAATGGAAGGATCATCGTGCTCAGTCGATTCATCTCTCGATCGACTGAGAGGTGCCTCTCGTTCTTCAAAACCCTGAGGCAGATGAAGGACTTCTCGTGGCCGGTTGAGTGCCAACGAGCCTTCAAAGATCTGAAGAAGTACCTAACTTCTCTGCCCCTGCTCGTGAAGCCAGAGGTCGGAGAAACATTATACCTTTATCTTGTTGGGTGGATGTCTGGCCAGGACACCACCTCCCAAGATCTTTTCAGTACCACACAATGCAGCAGGAAGAAAGAAGAAACAAAACAAAAGGAAAAATAATCAAAATACATAGATCAGCCAAAAAAGGGCTCGCCTCCACGGGGCATGCAAACTTCACTATGAAAAAAAAATTTACAAGAGGAGACCTCACTCTCAACCCTTGTACACCCAATTCTCTTTCATCTGAAGTTTCCCTCACAAAAGCTCTCTCTCTCTCTTGGAAGACCCCCTGAACCCCTGAAGTGCCTGGAGACCGCTATCCAGGAGCCCTGCTCCTTCTCTCACAGCAACGCTTCTGCCTCTCTCTTCTCTGGGTTCTCGTACGGCACAAAAAACCAACCACACACCCTCTCTATTACCGATCAGCCCTATTTAAAGGGCTTAAAACTTGATTAGAGAAGGATTAGGAGTCCTAAACAAAGCCAGATAACCCCTGAACCGTTGGATCAAGACCGGGAGCCACCCACGCCCTCAGATCGTGCTCCGATCCATGAAATAGTATCGTGGACCATGCGAAATGCATGAAAAATGCCCGTGCGGTCCACAGGCCCAGCCGTGGACCGCCCGGTCCACGGTGGACCGGGGCAAAGGGCCAGCAGGCCGCTGGGCCTGGGCCGGCCCGCTCCCGCGTGCGAGCTTGGGCGGCGCACCCGGCTGGGCCGCACGCCCGCCTGGGCCGCCCTCCCGTGTGGGTCGCGCATCTCGCACGGGCCTGGGTCGTGCGTCCCTCGTGCCGCCGCCTGCGGCCGCGCCGCTGCCGCTTGCCGCCGGTCGCCGACGGTTCTCCACTACCTCGAATCTCATGCTGACTTCAAAAGCTCGTATATCCTCCATTCGAGCTTCGTTTCAGGTGATCTTGGTCTCGTTGGACACCATTTTTCATCGCGAACCTCGCTGTGGGCTCAATGTAGGCTGAATCTCAAGGCATCAAATCCTAACAATCTCCATCTCGACTTGATATTTGACCTCCTCCAAACTTTGAGAGCTTCTGGATCTCCTCACCCCCATGTCCTGGGGCAATCGCCTGCTGATCATGGATGGGCAAATATGGGAGTCGAGCTAGACTGCTCGATCTCATCTCCATCGTATGCTGTGCTCCTCCTGACCTGAGACCTGCTCGGGGTATCGTCCTGCGGCAATAGGAATCTTACCTTGCGACATCACCTCTCGTCCTCCCGAGTCTCCTGTCTCATGCCCGATCCGCCTCCTGGAGCTCCACCTCGCTCTGGGCTCCGCCTGGCTCCCGAAGCTCCACCTCACACTGGGCTTTCTGTCAGGTAATAATATCCTCTGCTCTCCTTCTTTCCCTCCAGTACAATCCTATCGCTGCGTAACACCCTCAGGATTCCTCCACCAGCTACCATCCTATAGCCTCTCGAATCCAGTCTGCTAAGTGAGATAAGATTCTGTCTGAAATCGGATATGTATCGGACCTCCTCCAATCTCCTCACTGCACCGTCATGTGTCCTCTAGCTGACCGTCCCAATGCCTCTGATCGCACAGCTCGATCCATTCGGCAGATATACAGTGCCCTCATTGTTCTCCAGAGAGTCAAACTGCTCCTCTCTGCAACATACATGATAGGGCATGCAGAATCTAATATCCATTGCTGGGAAGAAGTAGATACCTCATCAGATATCTCAAGGACATCTCCATCTGAATCGCTGCCGGCCGTCGCTACAGCAGCCACCGTCCGATTTTTAAGTTGAGGGCAATCTCTGGCTAGATGCCCCAACTCCTCACATCGGTAACACCTGGTTTTGCTCAAGTCCCTCCTGGACTTAGACTGCCCTCGTTGCGATCTCCTGTCGCTCCGTCTACCATCTCTTGCTCCTCCAGAAGCCACCAAAGCTGAGCTACCACCACCTGAGCTCGAAGCTGGGTTCTCCCTCTTGAGAACCTCGTTCTGGAGTATCACCGCGGTGACCTCGTCCATCTTGATAGTGCTCTTCCCCACTAGAAGAGTAGTCACCAAGGACTCGTACGAAGGGAAAAGCGACACCAGCAAAACAGCGCTCTGGTCTTCTCCTCAACGTTCTCGCCAATGCTGAGGAGGTCGGTGAGGATCTTCTGAAAGTGACTCAAATGCTCCTACATGCTCTGTCCCTCAGTCATCCACAGTTAGTAAAACTGCCTCCAAAGAAAAAGTGTGTTGGTGAGAGACTTCGTCATGTACAACTCTTCGAGCTTCGACCACAGCATCGTCAAAAAAGTCTCGCTCAGCACATGAATCACAACCTCATCCGCCAGGTACATGCGGATGGTATTCACCGCCTGCATCTGTAGCCATTTTCAATCCCGCACCTCCATAGTGGTTGGCTTCTCATCGCACAAGAGAGCATCGATCAACCCCTGTTGGATGAGCACGTCCTTCACCCTTGCCTGCCACAAGGAGAAATTGCTCTTACCATTGAACTGTTGATCTCCATCTTGATTGTTCCTGTCTTCTCCATCTTCAGTCTTGCTCACCATCACTGCAATCTGCATCCTTGTACCGCCTTGCTCTGATACTACTTGTAGGGTGGATGTCTGGCCAGGACACCACCTCCCAAGATCTTTTCAGTACCACGCGATGCAGCAGGAAGAAAGAAGAAACAAAACAAAAAGAAAAATAATCAAAATACGTGGATCAGCCACAAAAAGGCTCGCCTCCACGGGGCATGCAAACTTCACTATGAAAAAAAAAATTTACAAGAGGAGATCTCACCCTCAACCCTTGTACACACAATTCTCTCTCACCTGAAGTTCCCCTCACAAAAGCTCTCTCTCTCTTGGAAGACCCTCCGTGCCTGGCGACCGCTGTCCAGAAGCCCTGCTTCTTCTCTCACAGCAACGCTTCTGCCTCTCTCTTCTCTGGGTTCTCGTACGGCGCAAAAAACCAACCACACACCCTCTCTATTACCGATCAGCCCCATTTAAAGAGCTTAAAACTTGATTAGAAAAGGATTAGAGTCCTAAACAAAGCCAGATAACTCCTGGACCGTCGGATCAAGACCGGGAGCCACCCACGCCCTCAGATCGCGCTCTGATCCACGGAATAGTGCCGTGGACAGTGCGAAATGTGTGGGAAATGCCCGTGCAGTCCACAGGCCCAGCCGTGGACCGCCCGGTCCACGGTGGACTGGGGCAAAGGGCCAGTAGGCCGCTGGGCCTACGCGCGCCTGGGCCGCGCGCCCGGTTGGTTCGTGCGCCCGCCTGGGCCGTGCACCCACCTGGGCCGCCCGCCCACGTGGATCGCGTGTCCCGCTCGGGCCTGGATCGCACGTCCCGCGTGCCGCCGCCTGCGGCCGCCGGTCGCCGGCGGTCCTCCGCCGCCTCGAATCTCATGCCGACTTCAAAAGCCGTATCTCCTCCATCCGAGCTCCGTTTCAGGTGATCTTGGTCTCGTTGGACTCCATTTTTCGCTGTGAACCTCACTGTGGGCTCAATGTAGGCTGAATTATGAGGTATCAAATCCTAACATATCTGGCCACCGCCCTAGAGGCTGTTAGTTCGGTACTCATCTAGGAGAACGAGAGCCGAACCCACCAGCCCATATACTATACCAGCAAAGTGCTATGCGGGGCCGAAGCTCAGTATTCAAGGGTGGAGAAGATGATATTTATCCTGGTCGTATCCGCGCAGCAACTCCGTTCGTATTTTCAGGCACACGCCATCGTGGTTTTCACCGACCAGCCCCTGAGGGCGATTCTCCGTCGCCCCGACACGTCAGGACGACTGGCGAAGTAGATGGTGAGGCTAAGCGAGTTTGACATCTAGTACTGACCGTGACCCGCTTTGAAAGCCCAAGTCCTGGCCGACTTTATTGCGGAATGCCCAACAGCCGATCAAACATCGAAAGATGGAGGCTCCAAAGAAGCTGTAACTTCTGAATTTGACCCCGGGTCAACCTGGGTGTTACACATAGATGGAGCTTCCAATGCCTAAGGGAGTGGGGCTGGGTTCCTGCTCACCAATTTGGAGGGAGTGGTTACCGAGTACGCCCTCTGATTCAACTTCAAAGCTTTCAATAATCAAGCCGAGTATGAAGCGCTCCTCGCCGGCTTGAGGGTAGTGAAGAAGCTTGGGATTGTCAGCCTCAGAGTCTTCTCCGACTCCCAGCTGATTGTGGGGCAAGTCAAAGGTGAATTCGAAGCACGGGACCCGACCATGGCAAAATATTTCCAGAAGGTGAGAGATCTCGTGGCACACCTTAAGTATTTCGAGATCTCCCACATTCCCAGGTCGGAGAATGTTCGGGCCGATGCACTCTCCAGGCTTGCAACATCTGCCTATGGTGCTTTGGATCGGACACTTGTAGAGAGTCTCGAGCAATCGAGCATCGACAGGGCTGAGAAGATGCTACAACTGACGATTGAGCCAAACAGGATGGATCCGATCGTTCAGTATCTGACTGACGGAACCAGCCCCAAAAACCCCACGGAAGCCAGACGACTCCGGTGGATGGCCTCCCAATATGTAATGATGGACGGATGACTCTACAAAAGGTCGTTCTCCCTTCCTTTGCTACGGTGCCTAGGACCGACGGATGCAGACTACGCACTCAGGGAGGTGCATGAAGGGATCTGCGGGAGTCACCTGGGGGGCAAATCCTTGGCCTACAAAGTCCTACGGCAAGGTTACTACTGGCCCACCATGAAGAAAGATGCGGCTGACTTGGTTTGGAGGTGCGAGCCATGTCAGAAGTACGCTAACTTACAACACCGGCCCGCCAACCAACTGACCGCCATCGTCGCCCCATGGCCCTTTGCCCAATGGGGGATCGACATACTCGGTCCTCTCCCTCTGATGTCTGACCAGAAAAAATTTATAGTTGTCGCCATCGACTATTTCACCAAGTGGGGGAGGCCGAACCCCTGGCGTAAATCACCGAGCGCAAGATGGAAGATTTTGTCCAGAAAGCCATCATCTTTAGGTTCGGGCTACCTCACACCATCATCACTGACAATGGACGACAATCAACAACAATGATTTCAGAGAGTTTTGTGCGAGATTCCATATCACGCACAGACTGACCTCGGTCGGCCATCCACAGTCCAATGGAGAAGTCGAAGTGACCAACCGGACCATTCTGCATGGGTTGAAGACCCGACTGAACGAAGCCAAAAGTCTCTGGGTCAAAGAGTTGCACTCGATCCTGTGGGCATACCGAATGACACCCCGGGTCCCGACCAGAGAATCTCCTTTCAGCCTAGCCTATGGGATGGAAGCAATGATCCCACTAGAGATCGGGCTACCATCAACTAGGGTTGAGCAATACTGTGAACCGGGCAACTCTGAGTGTCGAAGGGCCAACTTGGACCTCCTGTCCGAGCTTCGATGGGAGGCTCAACTCTGCATGGCTTCCTACCAATAAAGAGTGGCCCGATACTATAATGCTAAAGTTAGGCCAAAATCTTTCAGATTCGGAGATCTGATTTTAAGGAAGGCGGGAATCTCGAAGCCTCAGGATCAAGAAAAACTATCCCCAAACTGGGAAGGACCCTACAAGATTGCAGACACCTACAGGTCGGGTGCCTACCGACTTGAAACCCTGGAAGGGACGGCCATTCCCCGGACCTGGAATGCTGACAACCTGAAATTGTATTACCAATGAATTTTGTATGCCCTTCTTGCTCGGAATACAATACAATTTCAAAGCTCCGGAGTCTATGAAGTTCGGCTCTCCGCCGGAGGTCGCCCTTGCTAGGAGTACGAGCCTCGACATCTCGACTTGGTCCCAACGCCTCGTTCAGAATCTACGAATCTATGGCTCTACGACGAATCTACGACTCGATTGCCGAACCAACGGCCTTCACCTCTAAAGGCCAAAGGCTTCGACTAACACGGCTGGCTAACTTGCTCGCTTAACTTCGACTAAGAAAGGCAAAACTCCAGGACGACCGCAATCGTGCTCGTGACATGCCAACTTGGTTATGACTGATCGAAGGATATTCGGCTTGCCTCTGTTTATCATACGCCATGACGTACCCGCCCGATCAAGTTCTGGGCAATGGGTATTCGACTGGCGACGGACCGACCTGGTCACGATCGGTCGAAGGATATTCGGCTTGCCACCGTTTATCATATGTCCCAACATACACGTCCGACCAAGGGCCGGACAATGAATATTCGACTTATCATCGTTATCCTATCCGAATACATCGGACACCAATCGACTATCAGACTCTACAAAATGATTGTGCCGACGAGCCACGTTCGGTGGTTGGTCGACGCTCGACCTAACGGACACACCCGACCAAGGTTTGGGTGGCGGACATTCAACCTAGAACCGGTAAGGCTCTCGACCATCGGATCCTATGTTATGTATATAACATTTGGGACGCCGACATGCGGTCAGGGCTTGCACTGTCCTTGGCACGGTGCATGCTACTAACCACTTTGATCAACTATGCTACATCCTACTGAATGTCCTAACGACGTGTGTCGGGGCTACGACCTATACACTCGAGGATGGCTCGGCAAAAAAAAAAAAAAAAGCACTTCGAACCGCATGCGAGAAAGTGTGAAAAGTCTTTGATTTTTGTTGAGTTGAAGTAACTTACAAAATTGGGCGAGGCCCGGCTACAAAATTGGGACAAAGTCCGATTACAAACATCAAAGACAAAATAGAAACAAAAAATACAAAGATAACGGAGCGGACACTCCGACTATTCGTCGGAGTCGACTTCTTGCACCGGGTAGAGCTCGGGAGCAACCGGCGTGCCCGCTCGGATCGGGGAGGGACTGGGGGTTGGAGCCGCCTCACCTTCGGCAACTTGTCCCGTCGGCAGTAGGTCGGCCTCCTCCTCTGGGGCTTGGTCCTTCACCCCTGGAGGAACGATGCCGCTCAGGTCGAGCTCCAGGTGCAGATTCTGGATCGCATCCTGGGCGTCCTCGTAGCCCACCCAATAGGAGGCGAAGCCGCTCTCCAGGAGCTCCTCCCGGTACTCGTCCGAGCCACGGAAGTCCTCCACCGCCTGACTCAGTGCCTCCTTGGCCAACTCCGCCTCCACCTTCGCTATGTCGGCGTTGGCTTGGGCGGAGGACAAGTTCTCCTCGACCTTAGAGAGGTTCTCCAGGCTAACGTGAAGCTGTTCGTGCTCGGCCTCGAGCTCCCTGACGTAGCCATTTCGCTCGCACCGCAGTCGGTGGACGGAGCAGGTCTTGCACCGAACTTGCTCCCGAGCTGACTGAAGCTTGGCCTCCGAGGCGGCTAGGCCATTGGTGAGTCGGGAGATCTCCTCCTCGAGCCTAGCCTCTCGGTCAACCGATGACTTCAGCTAATCGACCAACGTCGCCTTCTCAGCTTCGGTGGTCTCGGCCCTATTCTTCCAGGCCGCCTGGAGATCGCCGAATCTCCAATATCCGGCCTCCAGCTCGGACATGTTGTAGATCAGCTGCAAGTAACAGGCCGGTTGTCAGAAGACTGAACTGATAGAAAACAATAATGAAGATGAAAGGGGAAGAAGAGGAGCTCACCTTGATCATAGTCGGGTAAAAGGAAGAAAGCATGTCGGTCACCCGCCGGCTCTTCATGATCTCCCGGTCGGTCGGGAGAATGGTCGCCTGAGACAACATTCTGGCCAAATTATGGTTGGCCAGGGCCGATGCTCCTTCGGGCAATTGAACGTCGGACGACGTGGCGCGGCCTACCGACCTGGTGTCGTCGCCCGGAGCCATCGGAGCCTTCCCTCGTTCGGCCGCCTAGGCCCTGAAGTCAGAAAAAGATGGGAAGCTCGAGCTCGACTGGGTCTCTCCCGAGGCCGCGACGGCCACCGCCGTAGTTCGTTCGGGCTCATGAGCTTCGGCCCAAACCTCTTCCGTGGGAGGGGGAGCCAACACTCTTTCGGCTGCCATTTCAGCCGCCCCTTCCTCGGACGGTGCTTCGGGTGGCATCGCCGGCACCGACAGTGCGATAACCGGCTCATAGCCCGACGCACGTTCGGAGTCGGGCCGCGCTGCCGCCATCGCAATATCGGCCGGGGATACTATCTGAGGCCTCTTGGGAGGCCGCGAGGGTCCGGCCCCAGGCGCCAGCCTCTTCCTCATCGCATGTTGCCGAATGTCGGTATCTGTCAGCCTCACCCTCGACGGCATGCCTGCAATTTCAACAGAGAATCAGCACAAGTCCAAAGACAGATAAAGAAAACAAAAACGACCGATCGACCAAACAGTACCTAAATGGAGAACCGAAGTCAAGCCGGCGTCGTACAGAGCTTGCTCGGTGATGAGCTCCCTCTGCTTCGATACCGACACATCCTTCAGTCGGTGAAAATCCTCTCAGTCTCCAACCTCGACCCGACTATTTTCATTCAGCTGAGTCCGAGGGTCTCTCCAGTGGGAAGGGAACCCCCAAGGTAGTGAGGAGGAAGCAAAGAAAAACTAGTTCTTCCATCTGTGGATCGACGATGGAAGACCAGTGATGAACGAGAGATCCTTCCGGAGACTAAAGAGCCACCACCCTCGGGCTTTCGGGTGGGGTCGGAGGACAAAGAATGCCCGAAAGAGAGAAATACGAGGATAGGTCGGCAGAAGCCAACATAGCAAGGCAAAGCTGATTATCAGCCGGACTGAGTTCGGCGCCAGTTGCACCGAACAGAGCCCGTAGCAATCCAAGACGTTTCGGATGAACTCTGAAATCGAAAAATGAAGACCTGCCCGTAGGTCCTCGACGTAGAAGGCCACCTGGCCCGGAGACGGGTTGTTAATTCGACCCTCGGCCCTAGGGGTGAAGAGCTCAAACTACTCCGGGATACTGTACTGCTCCCTGAGCCGTTCGACATTTGCCCCCGAAAGTGAAGAAACCTCCATCTTCGGGGTCGACCGGGAACTGTCAGTCGGGTTCCCCGACTGACTCCCTCGAGGAGAGATTCTAGCCATAATGCTAGTCCCAAAAAGAAGAACAAGAAGAAAATGGCAAAGGAGGAAGGGTGCAAGGAGACAAGAATAGAAAACTTTGAGGAGAGCTCAAAGGAAGAGGATGGAGACAACTACCTGGAACTGGGGGACAACTCGACAGAGCCTCAGCGTCAGAAAAAGATTTGCAGCGAAAAGTGGAGTTTTGGATGTAAGTGGCCGCATATATATAAGGCCCTTCAATGGTCGAGATGAAAGCACGCCGAACGAGGGCTTCTCAGATGATGACACGTGGCGGCACCCGGGCCTTTCCTCAGTCCGATTGTTCGACGCACCCGCCTCAAGATCAAGCCACGTCACCTCCATCCGCGAGAACAGTTTCGGCCCAATAGCCCCCTGACACGTGGCGGAAAAGCCACGTCTCGGGATTCATTAACCGATGGCGGTTCATATTCCCAAGGAGACGACGGTTCATGTTCCAAGGAGACGGCGGCTCATGTTCCCAATGGAATGTCTGACACCAGATTGTTCGTTGGTACGGTCATCAGGGTCGGAGCATGACATGATGGATAACCACTCCTTTCGCCCGAAGCCGTCACCCACTTGAAAACGCTGGCCAACATGACATCCGACTCAGGAGTGGGGGGGGCAACTATTGGGATATACCGACCAACCCCTACACGCCGACTTACCCTCGGACCTGTCCGACCGACGCCTGACTCTACCGACCGACGACTCCGATCGACGACTGCCGACAATATCCGGCCAGAGGTATGTCGGCCGAATAGACCCATACTGTTTTCGACCGACCAAGCGGTCGAGCCCGAAATACCGATTCACTGTCGGGGGGGTGGCAGCCAACGTCCGACTCCCGCAATGCACCAGACCAGCCGACGGTGTCTCTGACAGCCGAATACCGATGTATAGTCGATCAGCCCCCCCAAACGCCATGCGACTGCTATGGGCTGTTGTCCTGACAAGGACATGCGGCGTGGCCGCCCTGGGGCATTGTCCTACCAAGGATATAGATCAATCCCAGTGACTTGACAGCCCACTACGACTTGACAGCCCACGACGATTTGACAGCCTCCAACGATTTGACAACTCCCCAGTTGTCTGCACCATTAATGGCAGGACCATATCGCGTTCTACTATAAAATGGGGTAAGGCAACAGTGTTGGTAAAGCGAAGCTCCCTAAGCTCTTGAGCTCTCTCTCTCTCTCGCTGAGTCTCTGATTTGCCACTGTTGCCTAGTCTCCTCTCTGATTTGACCATCGGAGGGTCCCCGCCGGAGGCATCTCCGATCTGTGAGGACTTCTCTTGTAGGTGCGCGACGCCGGCGATCGGACGACGGAGGGATTGGCCGCAACAGCCCTATTGCCTCTTTCTCTTGTTCAAATCACCTGGTGGTTGGTATTGGCCAAATTGGCCTTGGTATCATCTAGAGCTGGCTGGTTTTGAGTGATATGGGTGGGATGTCCCAGGCCAGCATAGGATCGGTGTTCCGTCTCCTATCTTGATCCACCTTTCTTGTTGGAAACGTATAGTACCAATGGTATTGTCCTATTATTGTTTATGCCCATTGGAGACAATAATATAAAAAGAAAAAAAAAAAAGAGATCAACCCATCCATTGCTTGAAAAGAAAAATAGAAAAGAGATCAACTCATCCATTGCTGTTAATCTTCTGGTTCTCTTGATTTGGGGGAACCTACTGCCAACTATTATATATGATGTAACATTTGCCATTATTGATTTTAATGCTACTTGCGAGAATACATGGATATTAATGATTACCCTAATCGGGTTGATATTTATATATTATAAACATTTCTGTTCTTATTTTAATCTTCAGAAGAAGTTACATCTTTTTGTGTAAAAGTATGTGCAAAAGAAAAATATTTTTATTATATTTGAATATTAATTTATGAATACATGCACATCAATATTATATTCTATGCATTCACAAAGAATGTTCAAGCCACATGTTTCACTTGATAATGAGAATTTACAGTAGCATATGAGGGGTGAAGAAGTTTGTTGAGCATGTCTCGCAGACTGAGCACAAAACTAGAATGGTTCTATTTGTGGATTACTTCGGCTTCTTATTGGGACTGGAGTATATGTGATACTTTAACCCCTGTCCGAGTGATTTACAAGAAAATGACGATCTGTTCAACAATAGCTGTATGCTAAAGAGGGACAGAAGAGAGAATCGATGTAAGGATGCACCAAAACAAAGATATAATAGAATGGACAAGAAGGAAGAGAAAGAGCACCAGTCTGTTTACATAGCTCATGAAAGTTAAAATAGGCTCCTTATCAAGAAGCATGACATACAAATCGCAAGATAACTAGTATGTTGTGTAAGGAGGTTGACCATGATGAGTGTCTTCATGTTAAAACCTTTTTTCCATTCAGAATTTTGTAACAAGTGGCATGTATGATTATCATCTAACAGGTTCGGTATTATCCAAGACCTAAGCAACAGGGTCCAAGGATCACAACTGATTTAATGTTCAAACAACAGGCATAAGTCACACTCTTTTCTCCATATAAAGCAAGCATATACTCGGCTAAGCCTTTTTAACATGCCCTTCTTTTTAAAATGAACATAGTTCAGAATTCTGCATTCTACTAAGGGCTGCTGTCCATGCAAAAGCTTGGACTTTGTGATGTAAGGTGAACTGAACATGTGAGTCTGATGTTCTCTCTCTCTTCTCTCTCTCTAAAAAGAAAAAGTTTGACAGAATATCCATTGTATTTCCATCTCCATGTCTTTCTGTTTGTATGATTCAAAATTTTGGCTCTGGATGAGATAATCTAAGATACCATCCTCTGTCATTCTCAGTCTTTTAGAATTGAAGGCAATGGCGACCTCCACCAACTCAGGACACTTTGAATTCTTTTTAAATTTGATTTAAATTTCCTTCCAATGGAACCTGAGGCTGAGAATATAACTCAATGGCTCAACCTAAGTTGGTGTTAATCTGAGAGCATCACTTCGTTGCCTTAACATTGTCAGCTCTGACTTCTGAGAGGAATCAAAACCTGCCTCTAAAGAGCTATGACTACTGAGAGGAATCAAAATCTGCCTTCAGTGAGAGCAGTGATGTGATATTATTGTGGTCTTTTCCAAAGCTTTCATCCAATCAGTAATAATTCTCAGTCTCCAGTTAAAAACAAACAGGTTGCCTTTTGATGGTAACTTTGTATGTGTGGATCCTTGCTCTCACGGTTGTTAGCATTGTCTTTAGCTGGATCTGAGTTGTGTTACACAACCTTATTGCGTGTGTGAGTTTAATCAAATAGTTGCATGTACCAATCCATGCTGGACCGGTACCTAGACCCGGAACTGGTTCAGGGCCGGGTACCATCATGCTGCTTGATATCAAGCAGTGCCAGCCTATTTTGACCTGTTTCATTTTTACATGAGTTGATGGAACTTGGTACTGCTTGACACTGAGCCAAAATTGATGAACTCCCTTTCTTTCTTGCTTGCTTTTGAACTGATGAAGTAGGCTGAAGAGGAGTGAAGGGCTCATATTGGTGCCTAAGCATGACTTGTATAATTTGAGTGACGTGATTTTTTGTTAATGCGATTACCTTCTACTATTGTCAAGGATTGTTATGAAATAAATACCAATGCATTTTTAGGATGTCATATCAGCTAAAAAGACATTGGACAGCACAGAATGTTGGGTCATTCAACGTTTCACTACCTTTCGAAATCTTAAACCTTAGTGAACGAAACCATGTTAATGCAGTTCTTTGGGCCTGTTAATATCTTGTAATCCTTTATCTTTGTTTTTGATCCTTTCTTTTTCTTTTTCACTTAACATCTTTGATAATTTGGTATGAGCATATGCTCCATATTCTCATCAAACCAGGCTGCCGATTCAGATCCTTTGGCTGGAGTGGACAGAAAGCAAACAGATATACTAATGTACTGTACTGGTGGCATACGATGTGACTTATATTCTACAATTCTTAGGTACATGGTTAATCGGTTGCTTATTTTGCAGTTGTCACCTTGCATTCGTTTTGATAATAGCCATGCTAAACAGTCTGCATTTTTGTTGACTTTTCAAACTCATTCATGCTAGACAAAAGGGTTTCCAAAATTTGTATACCTTAAGTGGGGGCGTTTCCAATTATCTTAAGAGTGAAGGTCCTGCAGAATGGCTGGGGAACTTGTTTGTTTTTGACTCCCGCCTTTCCTTAACACCTTCTATCTACAAGCCTAGGGGCCACTGCCAATGGAAGACCACAACTAGCATATGAAAGGGGTACATTTGCAAGATGCTATATATGTGTATCACAATTGCCTGAACTTAGGCATCGAAATTGTGGGAATCTTGATTGCAATCGGCTATTTCTGTAAGTTTATATGACTATTTTTCATGTTTCCTCACAAAATTACATCGATTCAAAATATATAATAAGAAGCTGTTCTCAGTGAAGATTGGAATTGGCTTTCATTGTTGTCTACTGTCTGTTTTCAGGTCTTGTAGCTCTTGTGTGAAGGAGTTGAGAGGATGCTGCTGTTCCACCTGCGCATGTGCTCCTCGATTGAGGCCAGTATTATCTGGGCGCCAGAGGTACCAGAAGTGGCATATATATCGTGATGTGGAATTACAGAAGTCATAGCCTAACTCGATCTCTATTTCTTCTTCTCTTTATCATGCCTTTGAAAACCACGTCACGCTCTCGAGAGTTTGTCCTTATTTTGACACATCTCGGTGGATTCATGCCACGCCCTAAATCCGAGACACAACACGGTCATGCTACCAAGGATGGACCCACGATAACACGAAGCCAAAATTCATCTTCTTAAATATAATAACAGGTGTATCACAAATAAATATAATAATAAAGTTCAATTCAAATATTTAATTAAATCAAAACTGGTTCAGAGCATCTAAATCCAAAGATGAAATAATCCAAGTCTTAAAATTCATAATGATTACAATCCATAAACATAAACTAAATTCTAGAGTAAAATTTTCAAGCTTGCTTTGCTGATCCCCAAGTCTGGATTCCCTTTTTTCGATCCTAGCTTATTTCTCTGTTCATGAAAAAGAAACAAAAAATATGAGCTACACCAGCTCAGTAAGTAGACTTCCGCTTCCTTACCGGATCAAGCATAAGTTTTCTATGATAATGCATCATTTAGCAAATAACAATTATTGTAAAAATAAACATTTCATAGAGCATATAATAAAACAAGTTATAAGCTCATCATGCATGCATAAATCAAGTATATTTCACAATTATGAATCGTAAATCATTTTCATCATGTATTCATGTCATATTTCAAAACACTGCTCACAGACATTCGCGCTAAGGTTACTATTATACCCGTGACAGGGCCATGTTTCTTAATCGACAGAGTTTTTAATTCATGTGCCAATTTATACCCGCTGGCCGGGCCATGTTTCGTGTGGATGCTAGCTCCGGATGTCGACCTTCCCGAAGGATTCATTCATAGCTATCTGAGAGCCTTTGAAATCATTTTATCTTTTTCTTAAAACATACATATACATAAATGGAAAAACAATAAATTCATGTTCATAATCATATTATTTTTATAAGATATATTAATAAATCAATGCTCATAATAAAACATACTTTTTCATATCACATATGCCGATCCTTATTTTATAAAAATTATAATTTTATCAATAGCAATTCTTTACATAAAGCATGATCATTTAAAAATAAATAAGGAGCATAAAATCTACTTACCTCGATCGTCCTGGACCTTTTAATCTTCCTTAAAAGAATCGGACAGTCCTATTTAAATATTAAATCATCAATAAATTTTATTTCATATATTTAATAAAATTACATAATAAAAAAAATGACCGATTTGATGATCAGTCCAATAAATCTCTCCCTTCGGCTCTAAACGATTTAAGGTCATAGGTCCCTAGGAGTGGAGAAGATAGCCTAATAGAGATTCATAGGACTTTTTGGAGAGAGATTTTTTTTTTTTTTAGAGAAAGAAAGTAGAGAGAGAAAGTAGAGAGAGAACGAATCCAATTCTAGAGAGAGAAAGATTTAGAGAGGGATGAGAGAAACTTCTTTTATGTGTATTTTATTATTATTATTATTATTATATAAATATATTTTTCTTTCTTTTCTTTTTCTCTTTTCTTTTCTTTCTTTATTATTATTATTATTATTATTATTATTATTATTATATGATTATATATTTTTCTTTTCTTTTCTTTTTTCTTCTTTTTTTTTCTTTTCTTTTCTCTTTTTTTTTCTTTTTTTTCTTTTCCTTTTCCTTTTCTTTTTCTTTTTCTTTTCTTTTTTCTTCTCCTTTTCTTTTCTTTTTTCTTTTCCCCGTGACCTTCTTTGGTCGGAACAGGGGACCTAAAGGTCCCCGTTCCTTATATCGGTCGTTCACGGCCACACCTTGCCCGGCGGTGGCCGGCGGCAAGGGACAACCTCCCCGAATTCGGAAGGCCATAGCGGCGGTCGGTGGTGACCGTCGGTGTCGGAAAATCAGAGAAAAGAACCGGCGAGAACAGGGGGTTTTCTTTTCCAACAAAATCCGGCGACACCCGTCGCCGGCCATCGTGCCCACAGCACGGGAAAGAAGGGGGAGAAGAGAGGAAGAGGAAGGAGGCCTTACCACAGCCTCCGATGACCACCACCGGCGTGAAATCGCGGCGAGCACAGGTCGAGGAGTCGCGGCTTCAATCGAAAAAATGGAGAAAAGCTCCGGCGATCGTCGGTGGCTGATGGATCTACTCTTAGAGAGAGGAGGGGGGTTCTTATAGAGCTCGTCCTAGGGTCTTTTAATGGTCCTAGGACTCCGATTCTTGATCGAAATCGGGAAGAGGAAACTCCGATCGGGAGTCTTCCTTCCTGTTTCTGTTTTTTTTACTGGTGTTAGGATTTGACGCCTCGATATTCAGCCCACATTGAGCCACAGCGAGGTTCGCGGCGAAAAATGGAGTCCAACGAGACCAAGATCACCTGAATCAGAGCTTGGATGGAGGAGATACGAGCTTTTGAAGTTGGCACGAGAATCGAGGCGGTGGAGGACCATCGGCGACGGGCGGCAGCTGCGCGGCCGCAGGCGGCGGCGCGCGGGATGCGCGACCCAGGCCCGCACGGGACGCGCGACCCAGGCCCGCAGCCCAGGCGGGCGCGCGGCCCAGGCGGGCCCACGGCCAAGCCGGGCGCGCGGCCCAGGCGCGCGCAGGCCCGCGCGCAGGTGCGGCCCAGGCCCGCGCGCGGGGGCCGGCCCAGGCCAGCGGCCTGCTGGCCCCCTTGCCCCGGTCCACCGTGGACCGGTGGTCCACGGTGCGGCCTGTGGACCGCGTGGGCGTTTCCCACGCATTTCTCACGGTCCACGCACTATTTCATGGATCGGAGCACGATCCAACGGCCCAGGTGGCTCCCGATCTTGATCCGACGGTCTGGGACGCTGATTTGGTTTGTTTAGGACTCTTAAACCTAATCTAATTAGGTTTAAACCCTGTTTAACTCTATAAAACGCCCTGTGACCAAACAGAGAGGATTAGTGGTTGGTTTTCTCGCCGCCGTACGAACCAGAGGAGAGAGAGAGGCGTGAGGCTGCTATGAGAGAAGGAGCAGGAGGCTCCTGGACAGCGATCGCCAGGCTCTTCAGGGGTTCAGGGGGGTCTCCAAGAGAGAGAGAGCTTTTGTGAGGGGAACTTCAGGTAAGAGAGAATTGGGTGTACAAGGGTTGAGGGTGAGGTCTCTTCTTGTAAAATTTCTTTTTCATAGTGAAGTTTGCATGCCCCGTGGAGGCGAGCCCTTTTGTGGCTGATCCCGTGGAGGTAAGAGTGAATCAACAATCTCTTACTATATCCTCCTCTCATTGCAAACTCGGGTCTTCTATATAAATCCATTGAGAAGTTAATTAAGGGTGCATTTGGTTAGTCATTAAAAAAATATTTTTTTATTTTTTGATTTTAAAAAAATAAAAATCAAAAAATAATGTTTGGTAGCATCATGAAAAGCAAAAATCAAAAAAATCAAAATAATTATTTTATATGCAAAGTAAAAAATTTTTTACTTTTCACAATTTATTTTTCTGTTGTTTTTACCTCCGCACGTCTAAAACACCAAATCAAAAAATAAAGGGCCTGAATCCTTTTCCCTCATCGAGCTCTTCACCTCCTCACCCTCTTCTCCCTCCCTTCCCGAATCCTTCTCCCTCGTCGAGCTCTTCATTTGCAGTCCCCAAACATTACTTTTTGCTCAATAGCAACATAGTTACCAAATATATTTTTTATTTTTTTGCTTTTACTTAATAGCAAAAATCAAAAAAAAAATAAAAAATATTTTTTAAAAATTAAAAATCAAAAAGTATAACCAAAATGCACCCGAAATTATTCTACATCAATTCTATATATAGGTTAATATGCCAAAACAGTTCAAATAAAACCAACACATCTATTGAGGTACAATTTTGTAAGATAGCTATATCATTAGAGTTTGTCTAGTCACGTGACAGCTGGGCAAACTAATTGACAAAAGGTCTTTGTGAGGTCCTAGAATCAAGGGGGATGGGCCTTATGCATATTAAGTGGTCCTCTCGTGGACATCCAAATTCTATGTTGGAGAGTTTCAATGGAGAAAGAATATAGTTGATTAAATGATTGAGTAGAGCACCATCTTGTATGTGTGTTTGTGTGTATGTGATGGGTCTGACCTCTTTCAGTCCCTATGGTAATAAGTGCCAATATCATGGAGAACAACTTTTTTTAGAGCTAAGTTACACTCTTATTAAGTCCTTGGTAGGTTGTCTTCAAATTACTAGTTATAAGCACTGTTGTAGGACTACTCATATGGGAGTGGTTGCGAGGGCCACGATTAGGTTTGAGTTAAAATAAAGTTACCAGCACAAGGCCTTTAACAGCACTAATCTACTCTGAGATCTAATTGATCTGTACTACATATGTGAGTTGAAATCTAAGTTAAAAAAAAATATCAAGTTCAAGGCTTAATCCACTATCACTCATTCTGGCCGATATAGTTAATACCGAGTGAGGTTCAAATCCAAGTGACATCTCATCTATTGCATGATACTTTTGCCTAAAAGAATTGATCTCTACTAAGTTTTAAAATTTTAATGCTTGAAGTTTTATATGAAAATATTATGTTGTATTTTGTCTATAATTTTTCTTATTTTTGGTTAGAAAATTTTGATTATGAAAGTCATTGTACTCGTTCTTTAAATTTTTTACTAAATGAAGTTGTTTCTAAAACAAAAAAAAAAAGAAAAGAAAAGAAAGAAAGAAGTTGCATTTATTGCTTCCCCAACTAAAGGACTGTATTTTGGAACTGTGGGCTTTCAGACTTTTTACCTACGCTCATGCATGCACTCGGCTCATCTTGAGACGATCAACCAAGCCACGAACATATGCTATTTGTTGCAAGTCTTTATCTCAAGCCTAACCATGGGAGATATTGGGTGTTATTTGCATAATTTAACAAAGGTTTTATTTGAACCCTAACCATGAGAGTTATTGGGCGTTATTAGGCTAGCCTTGAAGAGCCTTTATTGCCCGAGCCAGCTAAGAACAACCCACAGTTGCTATATTCAGAGACACAGCTCATTGCAGCCTCCGGGGCTTCCAAGAAACAAGCCAATGGAGCCTTGTGGGAGTCATTTGGGACGAACTCCATAAATGGAGGGCAAGTCGAGGTATTCTGCAAATATAAAGTCTCATATTTGATATTTGGGAGCCATCTACACCCTGCTCCAATTCTTTCTTCTTTGTCCTTTGTCCCGCTTTAATTTGATTATTTTCCAACTAGGGCTGATCATGGGTAATACATTGGGCATAAACTATTTTCATTTTTAGTCAGGCTGTAGACTGGTCCTATTTGAAATTTGATATATTGTGTACCCAGGCCCAACCCATATTGAACTCTATTTCCAACTTATCCCTCCTCAATTTTCCATCATCTTAACCTCATCATTTTTTCATTTTCAAAAGTTGATTTTCTAGATAACCGAAGGAGCCAATCGAGTCACTATTTTCTACACGCTAGTGCTGCATTAGAAGGGGCCAGGCAGAACAGAGGATCTATTGTATCTTAGAAACTTTAGCACGGTCCGTCTTGTATGAGAAAATCAATCATGCTGTGGATAGTTCCTACCAGCCTCTAATCCATGCACTCTTATTTATAATTGTGAGGATCCGTATAGGTGTGTATTTAGTTCCTTAACAATAGCTTACTAAGAAGATTGTAGCTATTTATTTATAGAGGATTAATAAATCCAAATAATATTTTTTGATTAATTTTTTTAGGTAAGTTTTTAGATTGTTATAAATGGTATTAGAGTGAGTCCGACCCATGATTTATGTAGACCAGGAGATAACGTAGCATGGGCCCATTTGGATTGACCATAAGATAATCGTAGTATTTGTGATTGGATTTGAATATATTTGGATCCTTAACTTGATGAGGATACCAAGATTTAAATGGGAAGAGTATATGAGGGCCTATACATGTGTGTGTTTAGTCAAATATTGATTATTTATAGGAGAGATCTTCCAGGTCTACTACTTCTTCTGATCATCTACTTACTAAATCTACCTCTTTTGCCATAGAATTCATTAGGGCTAAGGAGAAAAGAGACCCTCACACTGGCACCAAGGCACTAGGATAGCAGGAGTCTTCATGAGTCCCCTTCTTCAT
The DNA here is from genome assembly GCF_000442705.2 of Elaeis guineensis. Lineage (NCBI taxonomy): Eukaryota > Viridiplantae > Streptophyta > Magnoliopsida > Arecales > Arecaceae > Elaeis > Elaeis guineensis. The sequence continues at coordinate 68,472,011 of NC_025996.2, forward strand.
CAATTCAGGTTGTTTTTGGTTGTATCACAGGTATCATTCAGGCTGGAGCCAGTCTGGTTTCTTTCGGGTCATATCGGGGCAACACATGATAAGTAGAGTAAAAGGGTTCAAAGAATGTAGGGATGGGTGAAGATTATGTAGCTCAATCAATCCATATTTCTATATAATAAGTCTTGATGTGGCATAATAGAGACCTGTCTATTATGGATGGATATGTAGCAAAAAAAATTCAAATGAATTCAATTCTAGATGGTTATTGGGAGATTCAGATAAAAACATAAGCTGTTACAAATTAGGAAGTCTTCGTCAAGCAAAATAAGCAAATCAATCTCATGGAATCAAATCCAATTATGGGCTTCCCCCATTGTTGTCCTCCACTAGCTATTTATTTCTACTTTTCTTGAGGGCTAAAGGCATCTCGCCTTCCTTGATTCCAAAAGGCTCTCTTTTCATTCAAGAATCCGAGAGCCATCATCTCCTCTTCTCTCTCTCCCCAATTGATATCTCTCTTTAGTCCTTATGATAGGACTCCACTATCTCCGTATGTCCTTTCCATCATTTAACGTAAGCACATACATCTATATCCTCACGAGCTCTCCAAGACCCAACCATGAATGAGAGAATCAAGAGAGATAAACGGAGATGTAGGGAAGCCTTCACGGAATTTGAAAGAGGAGCTTGTCTTCTTACCCCTCTTTATAATCCCTCATCAAATCCATTCTTTCTCCCTTTGTTTTCTAATACCACTATGCATGACTTCAAACTGCTATATATCTACGATCCCAATATCCCAAATACTTGAGACCTCTCCTCTTCTTGCTCTTATCCAAAATCTTGGTTGCCTCTCCAAGGCCTATCTCATCAAGCCTGCAACCATCTACAATGCCCTTGCCACCACAGGGACATGATTGAAGTCAAGTCGAGGCTGAGGTGAAAGTTGAGCGGAGGCCGAAGTGAAGGCAAAGATTGAGGTGAGGAACCTGAGGTGGAACTCACAAAGATGGAACTCCCAAAGACTAAGCTCTTGAAGGCCGAGGTCTTAAGGCCAACTTAGAAAGACTAAGGAAAAAGGTTGATCTAACCAAGTCGAGGAGAAAAGGCTGAGGTAAAAGCAGATCAAAACCAGACCGATTGGAACAGATCAACATACCTCACTACTCTAATCTTCTATTATATTTTTTTTTACTATTGTTGTTTCAAAGTCCGACTTAACTTAGTTATTGGAAGATCCAATGGAGCTAACTTTTCTTTGTACGTAGATCCACAACTCTCCAAGATAGATCGGTGCTCCATCTTCCACCATCATGGATCAAACAGCACCTTCTATGCCTCCAAATCTTCAATGAGATCCACCATCATCAAACTAGATTTTCTCATCAATAGAATGGCACCATTTGTGGGAAATGATAACATATCCCATTTTCTTCTTGTAGAGGATCTGGTACCACCTTGCTGCAGTAGAAAAAAAGAAGAGATAAAAAAAGAGAATGCAATTAAAAACATGGATCATCCGAGACTTACCTCGAGGACATACAAGTTTTTCTATAAGAAAGAAACAAATACAAAAGAAGATCACACACTCTCAACTCTCATATACCAACCCTCTCTCTCAATCTAAAGCACTCACGATTATAATACTCTCAAAGAAATCCCAAAGAGATCCTCTCATAGACTTGCCGTGTCAGGATCCTTAACGTCTCTGGACACTCCATGTGATGCTCTCAACCGCTACATCATGCCCTAGCCTCTGTCCCTAGGCCACTCCCATAGTCGTTCCAGGACACTCCTGGTGCTGTTGATGCCCCTCTCGATCTCCTAAGATGCTCTCCCAGTCTATTTGAGACACACTCTGATCTCCCTGAGACGTCCTCTCGATCTCCCTGAGATGCTCTCTGACCTCTCTGAGATTCGTTGAGATGCACTGAGCCGCACTCCTCTCTACAACCATCAGCCCTCTTTTATAAGGTCAAAACCCTCTCTAGATTGAAGATACAGTCCTGATCAATATCCACAATAATTCCTCACCGTTAGATCCGTTCCGCACGCTATCTTGGCCATCCGATCATGCTCTTGCTCACCTGATCATGTCTGATCACTTATGCTCACCACCAGAACCATTGGATCACTGCCAGCAAGCTTCTTGGGCTGTTGGATAATGCAAATCAGCCTATGGGCCATGATTTTTAGCTCCTACACCACTTCAGTCCATGACGGCTGTGTGGATCGTGACTTCCCACACTATCCACTATGGATCGTGCCAAATCCATGCTCTCCGCATATCGGGCACACGCCTGGGCCATGCGCTCCAGTATGCACCTGGGCCGCATGTCCTGCATGTGGGTTTCACTTCCTGCGAGCTTGCACGCCCCACCTTCCTGCAGGCTTGCGCACGCTGCATCTCCAGGTTTGTTTTTTGGCTCTTTGTGTCATGCGCTACATGCTGGACTTCTCCACATCTAGTCTTCACTGCTGTGAGTCGAATTCGAAGTGCTTGATTTCAACAATCTTCACCTCAACTCGACATTCGACCTCCACCTACCTCTGAGAGCTTCTTATATGATTCCACCCCCATACCCTGGTGCAAACACCTGCAACTCATGGATGGGCAAACATGGGAGTCGAGCCAGACCGCTCGATCTCATCTCTGTTATGTACTATGACTTGAGACCTGCTCAGGGTAGTCTCCTTGCGATGTTCCTATCATCCTTTTGAGTCTCTCATCTCGTACTCGATCCACGTTCACCTGGAGCTCCACCTCATACTGGGCTCCCACTAGCATTTTCTATGGTAGATGGCTCCTCCTTATATAAGAGAGCATCGATCAATCCTTATGGTTGATCTCGATCTTGATCACACCGAACTTCTCTATCTTTTTAATCTTGATCACTACTATGAACCTCGACAATCGTGTACTCTGGTACCACCTATTTTTAATGCCAATTACTACTCTGGTACCTTCTGGCTCTGATACCAATTATTCGAGATCTAGTACCATCTTGTTGCAGTAGAAAAAAAAGAAGAATAAAAGAGAACATAATCAAATATGTGGATCAGCCCAAGACCTACCTCCACGGGGCAAGTAAGCTTTCCTATGAGAAAAAAAAATACAAGAGGAGATCATATACTCTCAACTCTCATATATCAATTCTCTTTCTCAATCTGAAGTACTCACCCATACAATGCTCTCAAAGAAAATCCAAGGAGATCCTCTCTCACAGCCTACCGTGCAAGGATCCTCGACACCCTTGATGCTTCTCGTGAAGCTCTTAGCCGTTACATCATGCCTTAATCTCTATCCCTAACTCACTTCCATGACCGTTCTAGGACACTCCTGACTGCTATTGATGCCCCTGATGGTCTTCCTAAGATGCACTCTCGATCTTCCTAAGAGCTCTCTCGATCTCTCTGAGACATGCTTTGGTCTCCCTAAGATGCCCTCTCGATCTCCCTGAGATGTTCTCTGACCTCCCTAAGACCCACTGAGATGCATTGAGCCACGCTCCTCTCCATAGCCATCAGTCATCTTTTATAGGGTCAAAATCCTCTCTAAATTGAAGACACAGCTGATCGAAGTCTACGATCGTTCCTGACCATCAAATCCCTTCTGCATGCTATCCTGGCTATCCGATCGCACTCCTACCCACCTGATCATGCCTGCTCACCACCAGAACCATTGGATCGCTCCCCACTAGCTTTTTGGGGTGTTGGATTACGTAAATCAGCCCATGAGCCATGATTTTTAGCCCTTGCACTGCTCCGATCCATGTCAGCCACATGGATCACGACTTCCCATGAGATCCATTATGGACCGCACCAAATCCATGCTCCTCGCATGTTGGGTGCACTTCTGGGCCGTGCACCCATGCACCTGCACTGAGCCAGCGCATGCGTGGGCCGCATACCCAGCATGCGCTTGGGCCCATGTCCTACGAGCTTGTGTGCTCCTGCAGGCCTACACATGCTGCGTTCTTGGGGATTGTTTTCAGGCTCCTCACATCATGCATTGCGTGCTGGACTTCTCTGTATCTGATCTTCACTACTGTGGATCAAATTTGGGACATCTAATTTCAACACTTTCTCCATCGGATCTAAGCATCTTTAGCAAGAATCTCACTATTGCTGTATTGCAAGCACCTCAAATTATTTACAGCTCCTCCAAATTCAAGGCCCGAATCCATCCAAGCATAGAGGTACTCCGGTCGTGCTAAAAAATTCTAGCTCTAGGTCTTGGATCGAAAGTGGTGATGCAACACCAACCAAGAGAAGAAAAGTCCTAATAAAAACTAAGATCGAATGGGAGAAAGCATGCTTGATCTTATAGATGTCCAAAATCCCAACTGATTGAAGACCTGATGAGCTACATTCATATAAAACCCAACCTCTTTAGGTTGGGAATGGATGCCCTGAAGATATATGAGATATTGAATTTTTGTAAATCTTACTAAGACTTCGAGTTAGCCAAATTGGACAAAATCGATAAAAATGAGCGACTATAGACATCTTGGCTCCAATTGAGACCTCCAAATTGGTGAGAACAATCGATTGGAGGCACCTTAGCTCCGGTTGGGAACTCTAAATTTAGAAAAGGTTTGGTGCTGACCTCATGGAGATATCCCAGCCCTGGATATCGAATTTAAAGGTGGCCTGGTGCCGACCGACCTCATGGAGATGATCCGACTATGGCTAAGGTGGCTTAATGCTGATGGACTCAGGGAGACACCTCAGCTCTGATTGAGACTTCTAAAATACCAACCCTCGAGTCAATGAGAAAACTTAGTGAAAAGATGGGCTCTGATGGAAACACATGATCACCCGAGTAGAAGATAGAATATGGACCTATTCGACTAATAAGTGGGGTGGGGTAAATGTCTGTGCTGATCATAAATACTTCGAGCCTCTTAAAGCTTACTCCTAGAAGCATCTCAGCCTCACTCAACCAACCTCAAATATGGCATCATGTACCAATAGAAACAAAATTACTCTCAGTAACACTCAATATTTGATGATGAAGCATGTCAATGAGCAATTTGACCACTTTCTTTACCCGATCCAAAAAAAATTGCTTGCGCTTGGAAGTGAGGCACATTTGATGTGGCATAATAGCGACCCATCTATGGTGGATGGACATATAGAAAGAAATTTCAAATTAATTCAAATTCTAGATGCTTATCAAGAGATCTAGACAAGAAAGACAAACTGTAACAAATTAAGAAGTTTTCGTCAAGAAAAATGGATAGGCCAATCCCATAGAATCAAATCTAATTATGGCCTTCTCCCATCGTCCTCCTCCATTGGCTATTTATTTCCACTCTTCTTGAGGGCTAAAGGCATCTCGCTTTCCTAATTCCAAGAGGCTCTCTTTTTGCATTCAAGAACTTAAGAGCCGTCATCTCCTCTTCTCGCTCTCCTCATGTCTCTCCTTGTGATAGGACTTCATTATACTTTTCACATACTTTCCATCATTTAATGCAAGCATGGATATCCACATCCTTGTGAGCTCTCGAGGACCAACCATGAAGAAGAGAATAAAGAGAGATAGAGAGAGATATAGGGAGGTCTTCATGGAATATGAGAGAGGAGCTTGTCCTCTTATCCCTCTCTATAATCTCTCATCATAACTATTCTCTCCCCCCTGGCTCGTTTTTTCCAAAACTATCATGTATGACCTCAAACTGCTATAGCCATCATAGGGACCATAGGACGTGATCAAAGTTGGGTCAAGGCTAAGGTAAAAGGGAGCCGAGGCTAAAGTAAAGGCCAAGACTGAGGTGAGGAACCGAGGCTGAAACTCCAAAGATCGAACCCCAAAGACTGAGCTCCCAAAGATCGAATCCCCAAAGACTGAGCTCCCAAAGATCGATTTGACTAGGTTCTAACTACTCTAATCTTCTATTACATTTTCATTCTAAAGCTCCACTCGACTTAAGCATCAGAAGGTTTGTTCGAACTTAATTCAATGAGCTTCTCCATCTTTCATCATTTTTTTTTCTCTTACAAAATAAAAAAATATATTAAAAGATGGTTTCTTGATCGAACCAAGCCAAAACTTAGTCAAGTACAAACTCATGACCAAAATTTTGTTTGGGTACAACGGGAAGCAACCCATCAAGAGTTTTTCTTCACCAAATTAGTTCAAATTATATTTGGATAGAAAATTTTGAAACTTAGTTGGGTTTAGGTTGGGCTGGCAGGCTATAAAGGGTCTAGATGGATTAGATTTCTTCTAGACATGGGCACACCAATCCAGTTTCTGTTCATCAATTTTCAACAGCATTCTTTTAGTTAACTTCGTAGCAAATTGCAAACTCAGTTGGCACCTCTTGTTATCCTAAAGGTTGTTCTGGCCGGGTTCAAATCCTTAATATTAAGGAAAAAATCATAAAGGTCTACGTAGGAAAAAATCATAAAGGTCTACGTGCAAGAACACGCGCGCGCACACAGAGAGAGAGCACACACACAGAGAGAGAGAGAGAGAGAGCAGCAGCAAGTATCTATCTCACCATTCCTTTTGGACCATGACAGTTTGACGAGATTGCAAACTGCAATCCAAAGACATTATTAATTCAATAAACAACTAGGCAAAATGTAAGTACTCATTCTTCAAAAGCCCGTATTGAAAGAAGTTCTTCAAATTCCCTCTACTTATTTTGAACTCTTAAGACTAGTTCCTCAACAAGTTGCTTGAACTACTAAACTCTTGGAGCTGGTGTTACTGCAATTGCATTTGCCCAGCAAATTCTCTCCAATCTGGATGGAACAAGATTCTTTCCCAACACATTCCTGAAAGAAATTCACCTCTTGTAATGTTAGCATTAAATTCAGACAAAATAAAAGCATAAAAAACATAAAGTTGGAAGCCAAGAAAAATTATACTTTGGAGTTCCATATTACCTCTGAAATCAGAGAATACACCTCATCAGACTCGCAACCACCTTTCTGGTAGCTTCCACAAGTGCCTTTGGGATCACCAAGGCTAGCAAAGTCGATGTTTGAGATTGTGCGACCACCTTGGCATGACAAGTTTAATGTCTTCCCTGGTTCTGCAGTTGAACATGCGGTGCCAACAGTCACAGTTTGGAAATCTACTTGTGCCGGATCACCACCAGCTTCCTCAAATAAGACAATGTGTTTGGCTCTCCAGGCTTCAGGAATGAACGTGGAACATGATACCTACAATAAAATTATGTACAAAAAAGGTCTTTAACAAATGATCTTGTTGTTAGTATTTGACGGGTATAAGTGATAGAAGAAGTTAGTACCATCTTTGAGATGGCTCTCCACAACCAGTTTGACACTTTTCTGCTTTGTATGATCCTCTATAATCACATCCATTGCAGCCATCAGCCGAAGCAGTGTAATTTGGCCAGAAACGACCAATGCTATTGCCATTAACCCAAGCTGCTCCTTTTCCCATGCCGAGTAAGTCGAGAACCACAGGATCCAAGCCGAGGGGAGTTTCGAACGTGGTCTTTATAAAGAGAGGGAGAGAGGAAAAAAAAAAAAAAACAAAAGTGATCAAATATTTCTTGTTATCTCATTTAATTTTGTCTGTTAATTACTGATGTTTGTATTGCTTCCTTCACATTTTATCATAATTTATTATTAGAAATCATCATCATCATCATCATGTTAGCCTTCTTTCCATATAGAGGAGACTTCTATATTACATCAAAATCACAAGTCAAGAAGAAAGGGAGTACCTTGTACCAAGTGAAGGGTCTCTGAGTAGGTATCATGCCGGAAAACCATTTACGGTCGGGGTTGTCAAGGTAGACTTTAGTTTTCTCACCATCCAGGCCAATCTGAGAAACACAAACAATGACTACATAGATCAAAATGTACTGAAACAACAAACATAGTGAACTCAATGGAGCAAGATTTTTACTTTGTAAGACCATGCATTAGTTGATAGATCTATTGTGATGTTTCCACCAATCAATTGAACAGGTCCACCAACAATTCCAGCTGGATCTAGCTCATAACGTGCACCATAATTCTGTTAGCAGTTAAAGAATAATTATAAAAAGTCAGATACTTAAGAAATGCATTTTACTAAAGAACAAAATGTAAATATTGATTATAGAGTTCAGAAAGGAAATTAACCTTTAGTCCAACAGTTACGCTAAGCAGAGAAATATGATTCTTTCCAGCTTTAAACTTTGCTGTCCGCTCGAATACAAATGCCAAATTTCCATTTGGACCATACTGCGATCCTATCAAACAAGATAACTTGAAGAAGATTAATAATATTATCTGATAACATTGTAAGACATTTAAATGAATCCATCCTGATTACTTTCTGCTCCTAAGGCTATATCTCCATGAAACAATGGTAACAGAGACATGCAACTTGACATTACCTACAAGCTGCCCATTTACAAAAGCATGGAGGACATGGCCGGTTGTGTTTACACGAAGTGTCATTTCTTGCTTGTGAGTAATATCCACACTGCATATCAATGTCAAAGTTGGCTTCTTCTTCCCTAAGAACAAATGTGATACAAAATTATTAAGTATCTACCTTGTCATGTACCACAAGTAGTCACTCTCATCGACAGCGGTGGTGATCTGTTCTAAGAGCTTATTCTCTGTGAAGTTACCCCCGAGACCTCTGACGGAGGATCCCAAGGTCTCCGGCCTCCATGACCACTTTAGATCAGAAGCCTCGTCATTGCCTTGTTGGGCTTCTTTACCATGATAGAAGTCTGGGTTGTAACCTATATAGCAGTGAAGGAAAAAGGTAGCATTAGCTTGGAATGTTACAAGTGACAAAATTGGAAGTTTCACAGAAATGCAAAGCAAATAAAGTATACCCTGGCAGTGTTGTACACTTCTTGCTTACAATCTGGTAGAATACTGACAGACCAAGCAGGTAAGAAATATTTGGTTCCTTGATATTCCAAAGTAGCATCGGAAGATTGGTTTGCGTTACTTAAGAAGCAGCCAGATACAGTCGCATTGTATGAGAATTTAGTTGCCTACAAGCAAAAATTCCATGAAGTAATGATGTAGCCTTATGAAACTTATACCAAGGGAAAAGTATAAGGAATTACTGAAGATATCATACCGCTGCACCATTGCCGAAGTCTGTGTTATTCACTTCTCCATAAGTGAGAGACTTCTCCATCAATTTTAGGGCAGCATGGAGCTCTTTCAAATGCCCCCATTTGGGTTGCTTGATATTTCCTACAGAAGTATCATAAATAAACTTTCTTAAGTTATTTTTATCTGATGAAAGATCTATAGTTTAAGTAATATATGCATGGATAATTTTGTGTAAGAGCAATGAGATATCCAATTAACATGATTCTGATACCATATTCATCAAGTGGAGCATCATAATCATAGCTGGTTGTGATATATGGACCCCCTGGTGTGCGACCGAAGTTGGTTCCTCCATGATACTGGTAAAAAATAATAATGTGTCAGGTACATTTGGGGAAACATATATGCAACAAATCTGCCTCTTAAAGGCATAGATTTGAGGCAAACAAACCATGTAATAGTTCTGAAGCGTTCCTCTGGATTGGTAGAAACGAGCCACCGCAAAAGCTAAGTCTTCAGCAGGCCTATGGGGGTCTGGCTTGCCCCAAGCTTTGAACCTAAATCCATTAACTTGATGTATTAACATTATGAAAACTAGATGGATGCAGTTACTTTCATGTCCGACTTTGGAGAAGAATGAAGGAAAAAGAGGCATTACCAGCCAAGCCAATTTTCTGTCCAGAATTTTGGACTGTTTGGGTTATTGGGTGTAAAATTATCGCAATAGTAACCATTGCAAGTGTTGATCTAGGTAAAAGGAAATGAAAATTAGCTTCATTAGAATACAACCAAATTGGTTATCTGACAGACATTAAGAGGAAAAGCTCAGGATTATGTACCATTGGTTGGGGAGCATCTGATTGCTGACACATGATCCATGGTAAACCAACATTGAGAGATTCCGCAAACTTTGCGCACCATTCAATGTATTCTTTTCCAGCATCACCAAAAGGTCCCATAATGTTTCCATACTCATTCTCAATCTATGGCAATTGTGTTATATAAAAGAAATTTCAGCATCATTGGTGATTAAACATATATATTCTTGTGGTCTTGATATTAAAAGAAAAAGAAATAGGAAATACCTGAGCTAGGATGATGGGTCCTCCTTGTGGTGCGAATAACCTTTCTTTTTTGATCATATCTACTATTAAAGTAGTGAAATTTGCCATTTCATCCTATAAAATATGATTAAAAAAAAAAAAGTAAACAAAAAGACAAGTTGATAATAAAACTGATTAAGCAATGATTTTAAGATAATAATTTAAAAGATTCACCTTCCATTGCTGGTTGTTGGTCCTAAATTCCATCCCTGGGATTTTGCGTAACCAAGCAGGAACTCCTCTGAAAGCATTCAAGCCACAGATTCGTGCAAAGTTAAGAACAATGATGCATATAAACTTATAAACTATTTTTCCCATCCACACACACACACACACACCAATATTAAATTATGAATTACCCATAGTCCCATTCAGCACAAACATAAGGGCCGATCCGTAATATTGCATATAATCCAGCATTTTGAATTTCCTTAAAGAATCTAATCACATCATAATTGCCTTCAAAATAATACTGAAAACGGAAGAAAAGCATCCTGATGTTAGAATATATATGTATCTATATACATAATATGTATCTATATTCATAAAATAAATCATCCAATAGAAGATTACAACCTCGCGGCGCCGAGGCTCATGGCCATTCCAAAAAATATAAGTCTCAATAGTATCAAGGCCACCTTCTTTTGCTTTTCGAAGCAAGTCAGGCCACATCTACACAAGATGCAAAAAATCAAAAAGTTATCTAAACTTTTGCCACATACTTGAAGCAGAAACGAATGCTTGCATGAAACAAAATAATCTCTAATACTCTCAAAAAAGTGATCTATTATGTTTCAAAAGAGTTATAAGCATCTAAGTTACCTCAGGCGTGCTGCGTGGATAGTGAATTGCACCAGAGATGATGATCCGGCGTTCGCCATTGATCTTTATTGCTCGTCCATCATGGGAGACGTCCGTGGTGTTTGCAAGGCAGCAAAGAGAAACCAGCACTAGAGCTGACAACCAGCTTCTCTTGGAGCACTCCATCCTTCTCCTTCCTCTCTTCTCACCACAGGGAATACCACGTCCGGCGAGAGTCTAAGGCAACCTGGGATGCCATATTTATAGGACGAATTAGATAAGTTTTGTTATGATTTGGGTCGTATTGGTGTTGGGATGATAAAGATTTATTTCTGGTTTAAAATTCCGTTGGAACGTGGAAAGCGATTCTTCAATCAGAAAAAAAAAAAAAAAAGAAAGAAAGATGACTAAGAAAGCAACTCAAACTCCAAGCCCCAGGTCATTGGACCTTTGTTTTTGCGGCAATATCTTGATCTCTTTTCCTAAATAATATAAAAAAAAATTTATTTACAAAAATAATTCAAAATTTAACTTTTTTATCAAAGTAATGCAAAAAGAGAAAACGCCATTCAAAATGACGTTTTTTCCTTCTTTGAAAAAAAAAAAAAAAAAGAAAACGCCGCATAAAATGACATTTTTAGAAATGCCATTTTGAATAGCGTTTCTAAAAATGTCATTCGTTTTCTATTTTTCCCACCCAAAAAAAAAAAAAATAGAAAAAATATGGGAAAAAAATAATTTTTAAAATTTTAAATTAATAAATAAATTAAAATTTTAATTTTGTTTGAAATTTAAAATATAAAAATTTGAATTTGTAATTCAAATAAAAAAATTAATTTAAGATGATTTTTTTCGAATTATTATTTTTTAAAAATGTCTAAAAAATTTTAAAAAATAAAAAAATAAAAAATATCATAGAGAAAGAAAAAAAGAGAAAGAAATGTGAAAGAAATAAAAATTTTAAATTTAATTGAAAAACATCATTTCAAATTCTTGTCAAAAAAATTCAAAAAATAAATTAAAAAAATAGAAAGTGTCATTATAAAATCAAAATTTTAAATAAATCAAAAAAAATAAGAATTATAATTTAAAATTTAAAAGAAATAAAAATTTTAAAATTAATTGAAATAAAAATATCATTTCAAATTATTTTCTCAAATTAAAATTAATTTATTTAAAAAATATTTGAAAAATATAAAAAAAGTAAGTTGAAATGATTTTTTTTATTTCAATTAAAATTAGATTTTTTTTTTAAATTCAAAATTATTCCTTATATTTTTTTACTGACCTTCTGACACCGGTGGCCAACAAAAAAGAGGGAGAGAGAGAGGAAGAGGGAGAGAGAGGAGGCAGCTCACCGCCGTGTCGTCGTGCCGTCGGAGAGACACCGGAAAAGGGAGAGGAGGGAGAAGGGAGAAGGGAGAAGAGGGAGAAGGGGAGAAGAAGGGGGGGAAAGGAGAAAACGCCATTCCCTTCGGCATTTT
>NC_025996.2:68489443-68586498 GCF_000442705.2 Elaeis guineensis
TGTCTCATGCCCGATCCACCTCCTGGAGCTCCACCTCGCTCTGGGCTCCACCTAGCTCCCGATGCTCCACCTCGCACTGGGCTCCCTGCCAGGTAATAATGTCCTCTGCTCCCCTTCTTCCCCTCCAGCACAATCCTATCGCTGCGTAGCACCCTCAGGATTTCTCCACCAGCTACCATCCTATAGCCTCTCGAATCCAGTCTGCTAAGTGAGATAAGATTCCGCCTGAAATCGGGTATGTATCGGACCTCCCCCAATCTCCTCACTGCACCGTCATGTGTCCTCCAGCTGACCATCCCAATGCCTCTGATCGCACAGCTCGATCCATCCGGCAGATATACAGTGCTCTCACTGTTCTCCAGGGAGTCAAACTGCTCCTCTCTGCAACACACATGATAGGGGCATGCAGAATCTAATATCCACTGCTGGGAAGAAGTAGATACCTCGTCAGATATCTCAAAGACATCTCCATCTAAATCACTACCGACCGTCGCTACAGTAGCCACCGTCTGATTTTTCAGTTGAGGGCAATCTCTGGCTAGATGCCCCAACTCCTCACACCGGTAACACCTGATTTTGCTCAAGTCCCTCCTGGACTTAGACCGCCCTCGTTGCGATCTCCTGTCGCTCCGTCTATCGCCTCCTGCTCCTCCAGAAGCCACCAAAGCTGAGCTATCGCCACCTGAGCTCGAAGCTGGGTTCTCCCTCCTGAGAACCTCATTCTGGAGTATCGCCGCGGTGACCTCGTCCATCTTGATAGTGCTCTTCCCCACTAGAAGAACAGTCACCAAGGACTCGTACGAAGAGGGAAGCGACGCCAGCAAAACCAACGCCCTGGTCTTCTCCTCAACGTTCTCGCCAACGCTGAGAAGGTCGGTGAGGATCTTCTGGAAGTGGCTCAAATGCTCCTGCACGCTCTGTCCCTCAGTCATCCGCAGTTGGTAAAACTGCCTCCAGAGAAAAAGAGTGTTCGTGAGAGACTTCGCCATGTATAACTCCTCGAGCTTCGACCACAGCACCGTCGGGGAAGTCTCGCTCAGCACATGGATCACCACCTCATCCGTCAGGTACATGCGGATGGTACTCACCGCCTGCATCTGTAGCCGTTTCCAATCCCACCCCTCCATGGTGGTCGGCTTCTCATCGCACAAGAGAGCATCGATCAACTCCTGTTGGATGAGCACGTCCTTCACCCTTGTCTGCCACAAGGAGAAATTGCTCTTACCATCAAACTTGTTGATCTCCATCTTGATTGTTCCTGTTTTCTCCATCTTCAGTCTTGCTCACCACCGCTGCAATCTGCGTCCTTATACCGCTTTGCTCTGATACCACTTGTTGGGTGGATGTCTAGCCAGGACACCATCTCCCAAGATCCTTTCAGTACCACGCGATGCAGCAGAAAGAAAGAAGAAACAAAACAAAAGAAAAAATAATCAAAATACGTGGATCAGCCACAAAAGGGCTCGCCTCCACGGGGCATGCAAACTTCACTATGAAAAGAAAATTTTACAAGAGGAGACCTCACCCTCAACCCTTGTACACCCAATTCTCTCTCATCTGAAGTTCCCCTCACAAAAGCTCTCTCTCTCTTGAAAACCCCCCTGAACCCCTGAAGAGCCTGGCGACCGCTGTCCAAGAGCCTCCTGCTCCTTCTCTCACAGCACGCCCGCCTCTCTCTCTTCAATCGAACTCGTACGGACTTCGTACGGTGCAAAAACCGAATCCACTGTTCTCTCTGTTCGTCTCAGGGTTTTATAGACCTTAATCACGACTTAGATCGTGATTAGGACTCCTTAATCAACCCAAATCACGTCCCAGACCATCCGATCAAGACCGAGAGCCTCCTGGGCCGTCGGATCGCGCTCCGGTCCACGGAATAGTTTCGTGGACCGCGAGAAATGCGTGGGAAACGCCCACGTGGTCCACAGGCCACACCGTGGACCACCCGATCCACGGTGGACCGAGGCAAGGGGGCCAGCAGGCCGCTGGCCTGGGCCGGCCCGTGCGCGCGGGCCTGGGCCGTGCCTGCGCGCGGGCCTGCGCGCGCCTGTGCCGCGCGCCGGCTGGGCCGTGCGCCAGCCTGGGCCGCGGGCCTGGGTCGCGCGTCCCGCACGGGCCTGGGTCTCGCATCCCGCGTGCCGCCGCCTGCGGCCGCGCCGCTGCCGCCCGCCGCCGGTCGCCGGCGATCCTCTGCCGCCTCGATTCTCGTGCCGATTTCAAAAGCTCGTATCTCCTCCATCCGAACTCCGATTCAGGTGATCTTGGTCTCGTTGGACTCCGTTTTTCGCCGCGAACCTCGCTGTGGGCTCAATGTGGGCTGAATCTTGAGGCGTCAAATCCTAACAATGTTTGTCTTCCCTTTCATTGTATGTCTTAACTTATGCAGCAATGATTGGTTATACAGTTGTTTATAAATTTCTCCTTCAAAAGTCCATATGTAATCCTTTAGTAGAAGGTATAATATATTAGAGTTAATTTGTCCTTGTGCTTTTGTTTTGGCTGTTTTACCACCACAATTATTTCATAGACTATGACCTACATGTAAAAACAATAGCTTGATTCTTCCCAAGGAATGGAGTGACTGCTTCCATGCTTTAACCCATTGTACAATGATGAGTTTTTTCTTTTCTAAATGTGTTATGTCAGGAGGCTTGACCTTCAAAATTCAAGGGTAGACTCTTAGACTACAAAGGAAGCTAAAACAAACTTTAATGGCCATAAAAAAATGTTTTTATAGGCTTATGGAGCTACATTTTAGTCTCTGCCAACAAGCACAAATAGTCAAGAACAGAGGTCTATGGATGCTTGGTGGTCTATTGTAGAAGTGTCATGAAACCTATTGTTGATAGACTAGCATGGATTCCTGCTTGGTTATACCATTGGTGAGTCTTATCGGCTCAATATGGTCGGGGTTGAAGAAAACACATCTTAGGGACCTCCTAGCCTTTGAAATGCATAGCCTTGTGCAAGAGGTTAAGGCAAGGTTCAAAGAACTAGTACCAAGTCTTGTACCAGTTTTCTCAGATCAGGACAGATGGATATTACTACTTACTAGGATACAGTTGTCCCGATTCTTAGGATGATCTTGCATCTCATTACCATACTAGGATGGTTGGGTGTCCCAATACCATAGCAGGACCGCAATTTTTTATTTTTTAAAAATTTTGATCTTTTTTGCTAATTGAGTTTTTGATGAATATTGATGTGTTTTGAAGTCAGTAATGGGTGCATGATGGCGGTACAAGTACCAAATCCCTATGGTGCTAATCAAATTGAGAAGTTAATAAGTGTAAAACATTGGCTATCGCTTATTGATCATAATATCCATAACAATCATGTGTTGAACTGAAATAATGTCAAACTCATCTGAATTTCATACCAAAAAGAAAGAGTTGGTCTGATTGCCCCATATTTCTCCTTTTTTTTTTCCACATAGTGGTGAAAAAAAAGAAAAAAAGGCTGGGGGCAGGATAAAGCCTTATTAGATGTTGTAAAAGATCAAAAATTTCTGCTATCAAGGAGTTTGGACTATTGTAAAGGCACCCTGGATCTGCCATCCTTTCCCTAAGATCAAAAATTTCTGCTATCAAAGAGTCTGGACTATTGTAAAGGCACCCTGGATCTGCCATCCTTTCCCTCTTCTTTCTCTTCTTCCTTGCTCTTTTGTTCAATCTCTCTCCCTTTATCTCCCTCTTTTTCTTGGTCTCCACCTGTAGCAGCCCTGTTGGGATATACCGACCGACCCCTGCACACCGACTTACCCTCGGACCTGTCCGACTGATGTTCGACTCTACCGACCGATGACTCCGATCGACGACTGTCGATAATGACTGCCGACAATATCTGATTGGAGGTATATCGACCGAACAGGTCCATACTGTTCCCGACCGACCAAGCGGTCGAGTCCGAAATACCGACTCACTGTCGGGGGGGGGGGGTGGCAGCCGACGTCCGACTCCCGCAATGCACCAGACCAGCCGACGGTGTCTCCGACAGTCGAATACCGATGTATAGTCGGTCAGCCCCCCCCAAACGCCGTACGACTGCTATGGGCTGTTGTCCTGACAAGGACATGCGGCGTGGCCGCCCTAGGGTATTGTCCTACCAAGGACATAGATCAATCCCAGTGACTTGACAGTCCATTGCGACTTGACAACCCGTGGTGATTTGACAGCCTTCGGCGATTTGACAACTCCCCAGTTGTCTGCACCATTAATGGCAGGACCATGCCGCGTTCTACTATAAAATGGGGTAAGGCAACAGTGTTGGTAAGGTGAAGCTCCCTAAGTTCTTGAGATCCCTCTCTCTCTCTCTCTCGCTGAACCCTTGATTTTCCACTATTGCCTAGTCTCCTCTCTGACTTGACCGTCAGAGGATCCCCGTCGGAGGCATCTCCGATCTATGAGGACTTCTCTTGCAGGTGCGCGACGCCGGCAATCGAACGATGGGGGGATTGGCCGTAACAGATTTGGCGCGCCATGTAGGGGTTCGATTTCGACAGAGGTAAGACAGCGAGCTCCATAGAGCGTAAAAAATCTCTCGACATGATGAAAATCAGAGCTCAGCGATCGAAAGCTACCGGATCGATGAGGCATTCTTCCCGTCGGGAAGAGGCCCCTCCTTCACCTTCCATGGTGGAGCCCAGCTCTCTGCATCCGATGGTAACTACGGAGGTACAAATCACGGCGATCGTGCGGCAAATGATCATTCTGATGGATGCGGTCAAAAGCCTCCAACAGCAACCGACTCAGTTGCCCCAATCATCGGCGGAACTACCGGTGGTGCACCCTATTCCGTCCAAAAGCAGCCGCCGACGCCCGCATCAACTTTCGTCTCCTCCTCAAGAGCAATCGTCTCAGCGCTCCCACCGAGAAGGGGTGAGACGGTCACGGTGCGACACCCACCGGTCTCGGCATCCTTCTCCTTCCCAGCTGGAGCGGGCGAGGAAGGAGAAGCGGCCGCGGACATCGTCCGCCTCACTCTCAAGTTCGTCGGGAGGTTCGACCCCTGGGGTTTCTCAACACCGACGGTTGGACGACCATGAATGCAGGTTTGAAGAAATCGACTGTCGGCTTGCCCAACTCCAGATGGATGGCCAGAAGTCTTCGAATGACATCGACTTCCGGACCACCCAACCTCTCTCCCGATTTGTCCTCGACGAGCCGAACCCTAGTCGGTTCAAGATGCCGCACGTGGAGCCTTATGATGGCTCCACCGATCCAGTTGACCATCTGGAGAGCTACAAGGCTCTCATGATGATTCAGGGGGCGATCGATGCTCTCCTTTGCATCGGCTTCCCTGCAATGCTCCGTAAAGCCGCTCAGGCCTGGTACTCTGGCCTCCGCTCAGGGAGTATCTACTCTTTCGGGCAGCTTGAGCATTCTTTCGTGGCCCACTTCAGCACCAGTCGGAAGCCGCCGCGAACTTCGGACAATCTTTTCTCCCTCAAATAGGGAGAAAGCGAGACGCTCCGACACTTTGTGGCCCGATTCAACACGGCCACGCTTGAGGTCCGGGACCTCAACGAAGACATGGCTATCTCGATCATGAAGAGGGGGCTAAGGGGGTCCCGGTTCACTTATTCCTTGGACAAGACCCTCCTCCGGACGTATGCCGAGTTGCTGGAGTGCACGTACAAATACATGCACACGGATGAAGGAGCTTCCGACCGGTGCCTGACCGAAGGTGCAGGCCAAAAGGAGAGGCGAAAGAAAAATCGGACTGTTGCTGAACCTAGCAAGCCCCCGACCGACAAGTGGGCCTCGCCCCGACGACGGAGCCCAAAATCACCCCGACGTCGGAGTTCGAGACCGACGCCCCGCAGGTATGACCCCTACACCCCTCTCTCTGCTCCT
Source organism: Elaeis guineensis (assembly GCF_000442705.2). Lineage (NCBI taxonomy): Eukaryota > Viridiplantae > Streptophyta > Magnoliopsida > Arecales > Arecaceae > Elaeis > Elaeis guineensis. Next base: position 68,495,299 of record NC_025996.2, read on the forward strand.
CATGCGCAGATCCTGATGGAGATCGAAGGAGCGAAATACCTGCGACGGCCCTCACCTCTGAAGGCAAAGGGCCTTGACCGAAAGAGATACTGTCGATTCCATCGGGGCCACGATCACACCATCGAGCAATGCATCCAGCTCAAGGATGAGATAGAGGTCCTCATACGGTGAGGGTATCTCGAAAAGTACCGAAGGGACCCACCGGCTCGATTTCTTCCCGAACGACGACCCCTACCGACTGAGGAGGCAGTGAATGATCAGTCTACTGCTGGAGTCATCAACATGATCTCCAGACGGCTGGATCGAGGAATGACTGCTGAAGGGGAGTCGGCGAAGAGGCCACGCCAGGACGATGTAATCATCTTTTTAGATGAGGATGCTTGGGGAATCCAAACCCCCCATGATGACGTCGTTATTGTCTCGGCGACAATAGCAAACTATGATGTCAAAAAGATTCTTGTAGATAATCAAAGCTCAACTAGTGTTTTATTTTACTCGGCCTTTTTTCAAATGCGACTGTCGACCGACTGACTCAGAAGAGTCTCTACGCCCTAGTGGGTTTCATTGGGGAAGCTGTCGCAGTGGAAGGAGAGATTACTCTTCCCGTGACAGCTGGGACTGAACCACGATGAAGCACCGTCCACATGATGTTCACGATCGTCCAAGTATCTTCGGCCTACAATGCCATACTTGAAAGATCCAGACTAAATGCCCTCAGGGCAATAGTCTCGACATACCACTTGCTGGTCTGATTTTCGACTAAAAATGGAGTTGAAAAAATGCACGGGGATCAACAGCTTGCCCGGCAGTGCTTCCAAATCTCTACTCAAAGCAACGAATCGAAGGACTCCCTGACGGTCGACAAGCTGGACCAACGCGAAGAGGAGAAGCGGGGTGAATCGACTGAACAGCTGATTTCCATCTCGATGACCAAGAATCCTGAGCAGGTCGTCTGGGTCGGGTCGCAGCTGTCCGACCCAGAGCGACGGTAGCTGATAGAGCTGTTGAAAGCCAATGCCAACATATTTGCTTGGTCGGCAGCGGATATGTCCGGCATACCTCCGAAAATGATGACTCACTGACTTAACATCGCCCTTGGTGTGAAGCTAGTGAGATAGAAGAAACTGGCTTTCACCCCCGAAAGACAGAAGGCTATCGATGAGGAAGTGGATAAGCTACTCGAGGCGGGCTTCATCAGAGAAACCACGTATCCCGACTGGCTCACAAATATCGTCATGGTGAAGAAAGCCAACAAAAAGTGAAGGATCTGTATCGACTACACCGACTGAATCGGACCTGCCCAAAGGATAGCTTCCCACTGTCGAAGATCAACCAGCTGGTGGATGCGATGTCCGGTTATTGACTTCTCAGCTTCATGGATGTCTTCGTCAGATATAACCAAATCCAGATGGCGCCCGAGGATGAAGAGCATACGGCCTTCATGACCGCTAAGGGCCTCTACTGTTACAAGGTGATGCCCTTCGGTCTGAAGAATCCGGAGCCACCTACAATGCCTCGTTAATAAAGTCTTCAAAGATCAAATCGGATGCAACATGGAGGTGTACGTGGATGACATGCTGGTGAAGAGTGCACAAGCCTCGGATCAGTCCAAAACTTGGAGGAAACCTTTCGTACTCTTCGGCGACATCGGATGAAGCTAAATCTGACTAAGTGACCTTTGGGATAGCATCGGAGAAGTTCCTCGGGTTCCTCATTTTTCACACAGAATTGAGGCAAACCCTGAGAAGATAATGGCGATCATTGACATGCAGCACCCGAACACTAAAAAAGAGGTGCAGCAGCTTAATGGAAGGATCATCGCGCTCAGCCGATTCATCTCTCGATCGGCTGAGAGGTGCCTCCCGTTCTTCAAAACCCTGAGGCAGATGAAGGACTTCTCGTAGCCAGTTGAGTGCCAACAAGCCTTCAAAGATCTGAAGAAGTACCTGACTTCTCCCCCTACTCATGAAGCCAGAGGTCAGAGAAACATTATACCTTTATCTGGCCATCGCCCCAGAGGCTGTTAGTTCAGTACTCGTCCGGAGAACGAGAGCCGAACCCACCAGCCCATATACTATACCAGTAAAGTGCTCCGCGGGGCCGAAGCTTGTATTCAAGGGCAGAGAAGATGATATTTATCCTGGTCATATCTGCGCAGCAACTCCGTCTGTATTTTCAGGCACACCCATCGTGGTCCTTACCGACCAGCCCCTGAGGGCGATCCTCATCGCCCCGACACGTCAGGACGACTGGCGAAGTGGGCGGTGAGGCTAAGTGAGTTTGACATCCAGTACTGACCATGATCCACTTTGAAAGCCCAAGTCCTGACCGACTTTATTGCGAATGCCCGACAGCGACCAAACATCGGAAGACAGAGGCTCCAAAAAAGCTGCAACTTCTGAATTTGACCCCGGGTCAACCTGGGTGTTACACATAGATGGAGCTTCCAATGCCCAAGGGAGTGGGGCCGGGTTCCTGCTCACCAACTCGAGGGAGTGGTTATCGAGTATGCCCTCCGATTTAACTTCAAAACTTCTAATAATCAAGCCGAGTATGAAGCGCTCCTCGCCAGTTTGAGGGTAGTGAAAAAGCTCAGGATTGACAGCCTCAGAGTCTTCTTCGACTCCCAGCTGATTGTGGGGCAAGTCAAAGGCGAATTCGAACGTAGGACCCGACCATGGCAAAATATTTTCAGAAGGTGAGAGATCTCGTGGCACACCTTAAGTATTTTGAGATCTCCCACATTCCCAGTTAGAGAATGCTCGGGCCAATGCACTCTCCAGGCTTCCAACATCTGCCTACAGGCTTTGGGCCGGACACTTGTAGAGAGTCTCGAGCAACCGAGCATCGACAAGGCTGAGGAGATGCTACAACTGACGACCGAGCCAAGAGGATGGACCCGATCGTTCAGTATCTGACTGACGGAACCAGCCCGAAAATCTATGGAAGCCAGACGACTCCGATGGATGGCCTCCCAATATGTAATGATGGACGGACGACTCTACAAAAGATCGTTCTCCCTTCCTTTGCTACGGTGCCTAGGACCGACAGATGCGGACAACGCACTCAGAGAGGTGCATGAAGGGATCTGCGGGAGTCACCTGGGGGGCAAATCCTTGACCTACAAAGTCCTACGGAAGGTTACTACTGGCCCACCATGAAGAAAGATGCGGTTGACTTGGTTCGGAGGTGCGAGCCGTGTCAAAGTAACTAACTTACAACACAGCCCGCCAACCAACTGACTGCCATCGTCGCCCCGTGGCTCTTTGCTCAATGGGGGATCACATAGTTGGTCCTTTCCTTGACGTTGATCAGAGAAAATTTATAGTTGTCGCCATCAACTATTTCACCAAGTGGGTGGAGGCCGAACCCTTGGCGCAAATCACCGAGTGCAAGATGGAAGACTTTTCCAGAAAGCCATCATCTTTAGGTTCGGGCTACCGCACACCATCATCACCGAAATGGGCAACAATTCGACAATAATGATTTTAGAGAGTTTTGTGCGAGATTCCATATCACGCACAGGCTGACCTCGGTCGGCCATCCACAGTCCAACGGAGAAGTCAAAGTAACCAACCGGACCATTCTGCATGGGTTAAAGACCCGACTGAACGAAGCGAAAAGCCTCTGGGTCGAAGAGTTGCACTCGTCCTGTGGGCATACCGAACGACATCCCGGTCCGATCGGGAATCTCCTTTCAGCCTGGCCTATGGGACAGAAGCAATGATCCCACTAGAGATCGGGCTACCATCGATTAGGGTTGAGCAATACTGTGAACCGAGCAACTCTGAGTGTTGAAGGGCCGACTTGGACCTCCTGTCCGAGCTTCGACGTGAGGCTCAACTCCGCATGGCTTCCTACCAATAAAGAGTGGCCCAATACTACAATGCTAAAGTTAGGTCAAAATCTTTCAGATCTGGAGATCTGATTTTGAGGAAGGCGGAAATCTCGAAGCCTCAGGATCAAGAAAAACTGTCCCCAAACTGGGAAGGACCCTATAAGATTGCAGACACCTACAGGTCGAGCGCCTACCGACTTGAAACCCTAGAAGGGACGGCCATTCTTCGAATCTGGAATGCTGACAACCTGAAATTATATTATCAATGAATTCTGTATGCCCTTCTTTCTCGAAATACAATACAATTTCAAAGCTCCAGAGTCTATGAAGTCTGGCTCTCTGCCGGAGGTCGGCCCTTACTAGGAGTACGAGCCTCGACATCCCGACTTGGTCCCAACGCCTCGTTCAGAATCTACAAATCTACGGCTCTACGACGAATCTACGACTCGATCGTCGAACCAACGGCCTTTACCTCTAAAGGCCAAAGGTTTCGACTAATGCGGTTGGCTAACTTGCCCACTTAACTTCAACTAAAAAAGGCAAAATGCCAGGACGACCGCAGTCATGCTCGCGACATGCCGACTTGGTTACGATCGATCGAAGGATATTCGGCTTGCCTCCATTTATCATACGCCATGACGTACCTGCCCGACCAAGTTCTGGGCAATGGGTATTCGACTGGCGACGGATCGATCTGGTCACGATCGATCGAAGGATATTCGGCTTGCCATCGTTTATCATATGTCTCGACGTACACGCCCGATCAAGGGCTGGACAATGGATATTTGACTTATCATCATTATCCTACCCGAATACATTGGACACCAATCGACTATCAGACTCTACAAAATGATCGTGCCGACGAGCCACGTTCGGTGGTTGGTCGACGCTCGGCCTAATGGACACACCCGACCAAGGTCCGGGTGGTGGACATTCGACCTAGAATCGGTATGGCTCTCGACCATCGGATCCTACGTTATCTATATAACGTTCGGGATGCTGACATGCGGTTGGGGCTTGCGCTATCCTTGGCATGGCGCACGCTACTAACCACTTTGATCAGCTACACTACATCCTACCGAATGTCCTAACGACGTGTGTCGGGGCTACGACCTATACACTCGGGGATGGCTCGGAAAAAAAAAAAGCACTTCGAACCGCACACGAGAAAGTGTGAAAAGTCTTTGATTTTTGTTAAGTTGAAGTAACTTACAAAATTGGACGAGGCCCGGCTACAAAATTGGGACAAAGCCCGATTACAAACATCAAAGACAAAACAGAAATAAAAAATACAAAGATAACAGAGCGGACACTCCGACTATTCGTCGGAGTCGACTTCTTGCATTGGGTAGAGCTCAGGAGCAACCGGCGTGCCCGCTCGGATCGGGGAGGGACCGTGGGTTAGAGTCACCTCACCTTCGGCAACTTGTCCCGTCGGCAGTAGGTCGGCCTCCTCCACTGGGGCTTGGTCCTCTGCCCCTGAAGGGACGATACCGCTCAGGTCGAGCTTCGGTTGCAGATTCTGGATCGCATCCCGAGTGTCCTCGTAGCCCACCCAATAGGAGGCGAAGCCGCTCTCCAGGAGCTCCTCTCGGTACTCGTCCGAGACATGGAAGTCCTCCACCGCCCGATTCAGTGCCTCCTTGGCCGACTCCACCTCCGCCTTTGCTATGTCGGCATCGGCTTGGGAGGAGGATAAGTTCTCCTCGGCCTTAGAGAGGTTCTCCAGGCTAATGCGAAGCTGTTCACGCTCGGCCTCGAGCTCCCTGATGCAGCCGTCTCGCTCGCACCGCAGTTGGTGGACGAAGCGGGTCTTGCGCTGAACTTGCTCCCGAGCCGATCGAAGCTCGGCCCCGAGGCTGCTAGGCCGTTGGTGAGTCGGGAGATCTCCTCCTCGAGCCTAGCCTCCCGATCGACCGACGACTTCAGCTGATCGACCAACATCGCCTTCTTAGCTTCGGTGGTCTCGGCCCTATTCTTCTAGGCCGCCCGGAGATCGCCGAACCTCTGATACCCGACCTCCAGCTCGGACATGTTGTAGATCAGCTGCAAGTAACAGGCCGGTTGTCAGAAGACTGAACTGATAGAAAACAATAATGAAGATGAAAGGGGAAGAAGAGGAGCTCACCTGGATCATAGTCAGGTAAAAGGAAGAAAGCATGTCGGTCACCCGCCGGCTCTGTTGGGAAATGTGTCCCAAAAAGCCAATCGTCAAGCTGTTGACGGTTGAGCAATCAAGTATTGTAACTGATTTGTTAATAAATAAAATATATTTGGTATTTTTATCATAAGCTTTCATCTTCTAATGAACTCTGTTGTTATGATGAAGTCCTTAGGACTATTTAGATTCGATAAAGAGAAGATTTATCGATTAGTCCTTAAAACTGTTCACGATCAAATGATAGGCTGTTAATAAGGACGACAGCTTCTATCGAGCATAGATCGCTGTAGGCCATATGGGTTGGTTGTCCTCTTAACCAAAGAGTGTGGAGACACTGGTATGGCATACAGGTGAGATGTAAGGGTACATCGTCATTGAATGTGACCAACTCTAGAGCATTCTGCTGTCGAGAATGTCTTTGATGGGATATAGGTATAAGTGTCCCTTAGACCTGAGATCGCCTCAGTGACTTGCAAGCAACTCACTGTGCTTTGGTACTGGACTAACTGAATTTCTAATTCAGGGACGGAAGGCTTCTGGGCACAGTCAAGTACTTGCGAAGTCAGAGTGTGATCGAGATGGGATTGACCACTCCAAGAGTTGGAGAAGAATGAGTCGCTGTATTTCAATTTAGCAAAACCTTGGCCAGGGTAATCCATCAGATAGATTTGATATTTTGAAATACAATGTGGACAACCTGATCAGAGTTGACAGTTGAACTCTGGGGTATCCTATGATCATTTTGATCAAGGGGATGAATTATATGAAAACTATATCCGCATGGGTTCTAAGGATGTTGTTCTACACATTCGACCTATCCGATCGTCAGGTACCATTGCTAGATGGTCACTTCGATTGGTATAAGAATTTGTTCCTATGCTACCAGCTTAGGTTCGGACCTATGAGGTCACACACATTAGAGTTCATGATCCGATCGGATGGTTGATCAACGATTAAGAATCATTCTAGGGTTAAATGATCAATACGATTGACATTTAACCCAGTGCAAGTGTTGCAGAAGGATCGATTAGCAATTCGATTGCTAATTGGCTTAATTTGATTAAGCCAATGGGCTGAGATTAAGTCTAATTAAATATAATTTAATTAGATTTGGTTTGAGCTTGATTGGATCAAGTCCAATTGATTTATTGGATAAGCCAAGTGTAAGAAAAAACTAGTCCTAGTTCAACTAGGACTTGGATCAATCTAATTTCTAATTTGATTAAAAAATTAAATCAGATTTAAATATAATTTAATATGATTAAATTAAGTTCTTAATTGAGTTAAGATCTATTTTAATTAGGTTGATCTAATTTTGGTTTGATTTAGTTTGAGAAACCAAATTAAAACAAGTCATGAGATAGAATCCTAGTTGTGATAATCCGACCCAATTGGGCCCAAAATCAGCCCACAAAGCCCACCAGAAAAAAAAAAAAAAAAAAAAACAGAGCAGGGAGGAAGACTCCCGATCGGAGTCTTCCTCTTCCCCGTCTCCGATTGAAAATTGGAGTCCTGGGGCCATTAAAAGACCCTAGGACAAGCTCTATAAGAACCCCTCTTCTCCTCTAAGTGTAGATCCTTTGGTCACCGATGATCGCCGGAGTTTTTCTCCGATTTTCCCGTTTGAAGCCGCGGCCCCTCGATCTGTGCTCGCTGCGATTTCTCGTCGGAAACCTCACCGAAGTCGAAGGTAAGCCCCGGCCCTCCTTCCTCTCTTCCTTCCCCTCCTTCCCATGGCTTCGTACACCCTCGCCGGCCGTCGGGTTCATCGAAAAATCCACAAAGAGCCAAGATCATGTTTTGCTCTGTTCAGCCGAGCCATCTCCCTCCCTTTTCCGGCCACCAGCGCCGCCGTCCATGGCGCCGCACCCCTAGGTTTGGACCCCCACCCCTCTACCTATCTTCCCCGAAGGTCATGGCCGTCGGTGATCGGCCAATGACCGGAGAAAATTCAAGGAAAGGGGCGGTCCCCTGTTTTTCCATTTTTTTTCTAACTTCCCACTGGCCGAACCTCGCCGCCGGCCATCTCCGGCTCCATCGCCGTCGATCGCCGCTGTCGGACCATCGGTCGTGCCGCCACAGCCCGCCGGACCACGGGCAACGTCCCTCTAGTCCTCCCCTGTTCCGGCCAAAGAAGGCCACGGGGGAAAAAGAAAAAGAAAAGAAAAGGAAAAAAAAAAAGAAAAAGAAAAGAAAAGGAAAAGAAAAAGAAAAAGGAAAAAGAAAAAGAAAAGAAAAGAAAATACAAAATAGAAAAAATAAAAAATTAAAAAATAAGAAAAGAGAAAAATTTCCTCTCTCCCCTCTTTCTCCCTCTTTCTCTCTCTTCTCTCTCTATTTTCTCTCTCTAAAAAGAAAAGAAAAAGAAAAAGAAATATATATTAATATTAATAATAATAATAATAATAATAATAAATACATGTGAGAGAAAGTTTTTCTCATCTCTCTCTTAAGTCTTTCTCTCTCTAAAATTGGACTTTCTCTCTCTACCTTCCCTCTTCATTTTCTCTCTCTAGATTTTCTTCTTATTTTCTCTCTCTAGACCTTTTATCTCTTTTTATGGATTTCGTCTTTCTAGGGTCATTCTCTCTCTGATTGCATCACAGACCCTAGGGTAAACTTGAGATAAAAATATGATGATCTGAGACTGCTTCGAAATTCATGCAGTAAACTCGATCCTGATCCGATCCTTCTTCGAAATTGATAACATCGATCATGGTTAATCTATATTAAGTCACCCTGATATAACCTCTGATGATCTCAATCATGATTGTCACTTTTGAAGGATACGAAGATTCTCTCTCCACTTTCTCTCTCTACTTTCTCTCTCATGACCGACTTTCTTTCTCTAAGAAGGTCTATGAATCCTGTATCGAGTCATGCCTTCATCTTTTAGAGGCTCATATTGACTCTAATAAGATGATCTGAAATTGCTTTGATATCCGTGCTGAATGTCAACCTCATTTGGCCATATCAAGTATTTTTCAAAACCATTATTAAAGAACCCTATTGATTGATCTTGACTTTAATTCGATTTGTGCCTCACGATTTCTTGATCAAGTCACTTGAATCTGACTCTCAGATAAAAGATCCTAAATTGCCCTGGTATCTGGATGGTCCGACACATCCAGACAACAGTCCTCTTTCCTTATGATTTAATCTTATTATATTTATGGAATAGAAATTGATGATGATTTGATATTTTAAATAGGATTAGCTGATTCTTTTAACGAAGTCTGAAGATCTAAGATGAACGAGGTAAGTAGATCTTATGCTCCTTATTTATTTTTAAATGATCATGTTTTTATGCAAAGAATTGTTATTGATAAAATCATAATTTTTCATAAAATAAGGATCAGCATATATGATATGAAAAAGCATGTTTTATTATGAGCATTGATTTCATGAATATGTCTTATGAAAATAGCATGATTATGAAGCATGAATTTCATTGTTTTTCCATCTATATATATGTATGCTTTAAGAAAAAGATATAAAGATTTCAAAGGCTCTCAGATGGCTATGAATGAATCCCTTCGGGAAGGTCGACATCCGGAGCTAGCATCCACATGAAACATGGCCCTGCTAGCGGGTATAAAGTTGGTACATGAATTAAGAACTCTGTCGATTAAGAAACATGGCCCTGTCACGGGTATAATAGTGACCTTAGCACGAATATCTGTGAGCAATATTTTGAAACATGACATGAATACATGATGAAAATGATTTACGATTCATGATTGTGAAATATACATGATTTATGCATGCATGATGAGTTTATAACTTGTTTTGTTATATGCTCTATGAAATGCTTTATTTTGTATTATCTGTTATTTTCTAAATATTGCATTATCATGAAAAACTTATGCTTGATCCGATAAGGAAGTGCAAGTTCTACTTATTGGGCTAGTGTAGCTCATATTCTTTTTGTTTTCTTTTTGTTTGAACAGAGAAATAAGGTTAGGATCGGCAAAAGGAATTCAAGCTTGAAGATCGGCATAGCAAGCTAAAAAATTTGACAACAGAAGTTTAATTTATTTTATAATCATGAATTTGTAGTTATTTATGAATGTTGAGATTCGGGTTAGTACTTGCTTTTGGATTTAGATGCTCTGAACCCATATTGGTTTGATTATTTGATGAATAATAGAATTAAATCTTTTTATTTGAAGGATTTTAGATGATTATGATGAATTGGCTTCGTGTTATCGTGGGCTCCATCCCTCGGTAGCATGGTCGTGTTATGTCCCGGATTTGGGGCGTGACACTAGTAAGACTAGGATTCCACCTTCCGCCACATAAGCCTTCCCCACGCCCTCTCTCTTATTCAACGCCAATCTCCACTTATTTTGTGCGACAAAAGTCCTCTCCCAGATCTCTCCCACGTTCACGAAAGGTTTCCTCTCTTCTTTCTTACAGGAAGGTGGTTTGGATCAAATCAAAAAGGAATAAGTTTGGATTTCGAATTCTATGAGATAGAGTTTTAGAAATCCAAAACTCTTTCAATTTTGCATCGAATTTATCCAAATTTTTTTTGGAATTTTTATTGCTTTTAGGGTTTATATTGTGCACCCTTTTCTGGTGATCCATGCACAAAAATATGGAGGAGGTGCTCAAGAGTTGGGCGCCCCTTAACTTGCTATGTTTGGATAAGCCTTGACTAGGTGTTTGACCTAGACAAGGACTCTATCATATCTCTCTATATAAGATGAGTTTCTTTATGAAATTTTAGGAGAAGATAGAGATTTGAGAGACCTTTGTGCCATCCAAAAATCAGAGAGAAAGACCTTTGGATCGTGGAGATATAAAAGATGCAAGTTAGGGTGTCTAGAGAGAAAAATGTGAAGAAGAAGAGGGTCTTCTTTTAGGATTTTTTAGTTTTCATATCTTTCCTCCCTCCATCTTGAGTTTTCTGAGAGCATCTCAGATCTAAAACTCCTCCTTCTACTTTTTATCTTTAGAGGAGTCCAAATCAAGAAGAAGGAGGCACCTGATCAACCATCAAAGAAGGATCAGCGCAGTACTAGCATACTGTGCTGATTTTCTGAAGCAGGACTTCTGATCGAGATTCGTGGGCTCGTGTGGACGACTCCTAGAGGCCGGACGCGTGTGCGGCTTGCAACATCATCCTTAAGCCCGGATCAGCGAGGTTAGAGTGTCTAACTTGCAAGGTAATAGATCTGATCTATTGTTTAATACATACATTAGATGTGGTATAAAAACATGTTGATATGATCAACATGTAGTTCATGCTATATTTATATATTTTAATTTTTGATTTAATACTATGTAATAATCATGTAATAGGATCTTAGATCTAGGGATTCTCTAATTTTATAAAATAAATTTTGATTTATTTTAGTCTTCCGCTGTATGATCTTGAAAAAATTTCAAGATCTAACCCTGAAACCCTAGATCTGGTTCCTCAAATTGGTATCAGAGCCTAGGTTCTTTATTACATGATTATTTGTATATGCTTAGATTATTTCTTAGATTAGATCTAATTTATAATCTAATTATTAAATCTAAAATTAAAATTTTAGATCAATCACAAACTGCAAGGTTGTCCTGCTGTAAGGTTTACCCCTTACAGTGCAAAGGTTGTCCTAGTTTGTATAGATCTATCTTTAATCATAAATTTATCAGATATGATCTAGATTAAATTTATGATTTATTAGATTTAAAAGATGTTTAAATCTGAAATAAAATCTCTTTGTTAATAATTTTTGTGCAAAGAAATTGTTTAAAGTTGAAATTGTTTCAATTACATGAACCTGTTTAGATTAGATCTAAAGTAGTTTCATGTTTATTTCACTTGCATCTTGATTCTGAATCAAACATGCAATATGGTTGGTAGAATCATATTGTAAAATTATTTTACAAATATGAAAATTATTTTTTGAAAAGTCGAACCCAATCCTCAGCCCAAAACTTAATTAAGAATTAAGAAGCTATTTGATTAGGTTCTAGGATTGTGAATTGAAGAACCTAAGACACAAACCATAACACATTGGGTTAATGGGTTAGTGGGAATTAGGTCCATTAATTGGGTTAGACCTATGGTTAGATTAAAGATGGACTTAATTAAAGAATTGACTAAATCTAATCAATTGTTGTCTTAGATTAGGTCAAGGATTCTCTAGATCAATTATAATAGTTGTAGTTGGTCAAGTCCATGTCTTTAACAAGAACCAAATGGACTTGATTCTTGGCTAAGTGGTCTAGCACGAACTGTTAGACTAATCTAATCGAAACTAATTAAACCAGTTGGTGTCTAAGGTAAACCAGACCGATGGTTTTTAATTGGGAGCCCGCTTACCTGGCCATTTCTGATGGTGTCTAAGGCAAGCTTTGGCAGACCCTCCCACTGATCGAACTTACCTGGTCTCTTGGTGAAATTATATTTTGATCGGATCACTTGACTATTCGAGCTGACCCATGTCAGCTAGGTAAATCAGTGTGACTGATTTAGGTGCTCCTAGACCAGCCCTTTTAATGATCTCCCTTAAGCTGACTTGGTGAAGCCAGTGGGAGGATCATGATAAGCTGGTTCATCTGACCTCATCCTCTATATTATTTAAATTTTTTAAAATTATTAGGTCCTTAAAATGATAAAGTTATGGAGATAATTGAGTCATAGCCTCCCATTAAGGTGTTTGATAATGAGTCCATTAACTCAATAATCATTGCAGACCCAAAGGCCTGATGCTTGTTGACTAATGGAATTATCACTCATCATATGACGACTTGGAAGTATCTCTCTAATGGTGGTTAGGTGAGCCAACCAAAGTTGGGCTTAATCATTCGTTGGTTAGATAACCAAGTATGATCATGTTAATGGTTGGACCTAACCGGATCCTTACAGTGGAGGCCAAAGCCTACTGATTAGGTTTCTGGGGTAAAATTAAAATTACTAGAAATTGTTTAGAGAAATAATTGGTTATGAACCTACCCTTAGATGTACATGGGTTGGCCAACCAAAGTTGGGCTTGTGTGCAGTCTAAGTGGATTCTAGTACCCGCTAAGGAATTAGGGTAATTCCTCGAATTGGAGGTAGAGGCTACCAATTCGAATAAAATAGTGGGAGAAACCTTTTGATTAAAGTCCAAATCTTTAGGTTTAATGAATCAATTACTAATTAGGTTATGGTTCTCCTTTGTGCAAATATGGCCACTTCCCTATCGCTCCGATCATTGTTGGACAATGATAAGTTGGTGGGACCCAACTTCGGTAGCTGGTACCGAAAGTTGAAGATAGTCCTGGAGCATGAACGGATCCTATATGTGATAATGGATCCTGCGCCTGAGGAGCCAGCTGTCAATGCACGTGGAACAGTCAGAGACACTTACCAGAAGTGGCTCAGTGATCGGACCATGGTGTGCTGTATCATGCTGGCTACCATGAGCGACGAGTTCAGTCGCAGATTCAAGATGACTCAACCAAAGGACATGCTTCAAGTATTGAAGGATGCCTTTAGCACACCCGATGACGTAGAGAGGTACAAGACTCGTTGTGCCATCTTTAATGCCAAAATGCGGGATGGTGCCTCTGTCACTGATCATGTATTGTACATGATCAAGCTGATGGAACGATTGAGCAAGCTCGGCTTTCCCTTGCATGAGCAGCTTGGGAAAGATGCAATACTGAACTCGCTGCCCAAGTCTTATCTCCCATTCCTCACTCATTATAGAATGACAAAGCCTGAAGTAAACTACCATGGGTTACTGGGGTTGCTTCAGAACTTTGAGAAGGATCACCAACTCCTCAAGGAGTCGGTGAACTCAGTGGGAGGTTCATTTTCTGGTTCTCGACTCTTTGAGAAAGAAAAGAAGAACAAGAAGAAGAAAGTGAAGAAGGTGCAAGTTCAGGCTGGGACATCAGTGCAGGGCCAGACCAGAAAGATCAAGCCCGATAAGAGTCTATTCTACTGGCAAGCACTCTAGATTAGATAGTGTGTCAGATATCTACTTATGGCACTGTAGGCTAGGTCATATAAACAAGAACAGAATAAACAGGTTGACTCAAAAGGAAATCCTCGAAGTCAGTGATTGTGAATCACTTCCAACCTGTGAGTCCTGTCTTCTTGATAAAATGACCAAGTCACCTTTTACTGAAAAAGGTGAGAGAGCTACTGAGCTCTTGGGCCTAGTACATACTGATGTATGTGGGCCCATGAGCACCAGTGCTAGAGGTGGATATTTCTACTTCATAACTTTCACAGATGACCTATCCCGATATGGATATGTCTATCTGATGAAACATAAGTCAGATTCATTTGAAATGTTCAAATGATTTTGAAGTGAAGTAGAAAAACAAACTGGGAAGAGTATTAAAACCTTCGATCTGATCGAGGAGGAGAATACCTTTCTAGTGAGTGTCTCACATATCTAGGAGAATAAGATTCTTTCCAATGGACTCCTCCAGGAACACCACAGCATAATGGTGTGTCTGAAAGGAGGAATCGGACTCTGTTAGACATGGTCCGATCCATGATGGGTTTTGCTAGCTTGCCGATATCTTTCTGGAGATATGCACTTGAATCAGCCTGTTATCTGTTAAATAGGGTTCCAAGTAAGTCTGTAATTAAGACTCCATATGAGATATGGATGGGATGTAAGCCAGCACTTTCACACCTTAGGGTCTGGGGGTGCCCGGCCTATGTCAAACGATTAGTCACAGACAAACTTAGACCTAGGTCTGACAAATGCTCATTCATAGGGTACCCCAAAGAGACCAAAGGATATTTTTTCTACCATGCTGATGAACAAAAGATGTTCGTCAGCCTTAAGGCAATCTTTTTAGAAAAGGAGTTCCTTGGTGAAGGAACCGTTGCCTCTAAGGTTGAACTTGATGAAGTTCAACAGGTAGAAGGACCGACACCAATAGCTGAACCTGAGTCGGATATGATTAGATCAGATTCAGAGCCCAATGTACCTGCACCATTAAGGCGATCCGGTAGAGTACGCGTTAGCCGGACAGATACTACAGTTTCTTGGTCCGGGATGGTGATCCCATCAAACTTGATGAGAATAATGAGGATCCGATCACCTATATGAATGTAATGCAGAGACCTGATTTCGAGAAATGACTTGAAGCCATGAAATTCGAAATGGAGTCCATGAAGGTCAACGATGTATGGACATTGGTTGACCCACCTGAAGGGGTTAAACCCATTGGGTGTAAATGGGTCTTCAAAAGGAAAAGGGGCGCAGACGGAAAAGTGAAGACCTATAAAGCCCGTCTGGTTGCCAAGGGGTATCATCAACGTTATGGTATTGACTATGACGAGATATTTTCCCTGTGGCAATGCTCAAATCCATTCGGATAATGCTTGCAATAGCTGCCCATCTGGATTATGAGATCTGGTAGATGGATGTAAAGACAGCTTTCCTGAATGGAGAGCTGACCGAAGAGGTGTATATGATACAACCTGAGGGGTTTACATCCACAGATGAGTCCAAGGTGTGCAAGCTTCAGAGATCCATTTATAGATTGAAGCAAGCTTCTCGGAGTTGGAACATGCGTTTTGATAAGGTGATCAAAACGTATGGTTTCATTAAGAATGGAGAAGAGCCCTGCATCTATAAATGGGCAAATGGTCCAGTTGTGGTATTCCTTGTCTTGTACGTGGATGACATTCTCTTAATCAGGAATGACATCTTCGCACTACAGGGAATAAAAGTTTGGTTGTCATCATAGTTCTCCATGAAGGACTTGGGTGAAGCATCCTACATCCTAGGGATAAAGATCTATAGGGATAGATCTAAAAGGATACTTGAGTTATCCCAGTCCATGTACATGACACTGTGCTGAAGAGGTTCAGCATGGAGAATTTCAAGAAGGGCTATCTACCGATAGGCCAAGAAATTTCTCTCTCTAAGAAGGATTGTTCGACAACTCCTGAAGAGAGAGAGCGTATGAGTAGAGTCCCATATGCTTCAGCCGTGGGATCTATCATGTACGCTATGACATGTACAAGACCAGATGTGGCATACTCACTAGGAGTAGTGAGTAGATACCAATCTGATCCTGGAGAAAATTACTGAAAAGTGGTTGAAGCCATCCTTAAGTATTTGAGAAATACTAAGGACCAAAGGTTGGTTTATGGCGAGTCAGATCTGAAACTTGTGGGGTTCACAGACTCTAGCTTTCAATCTGACCATGATGACAGTAGGAGCGTGTCGGGTTATATCTTTACTCTGAATGGTGGAGCCATCTGCTGGAAGAGTTCCAAGCAGCATACTGTGGCGGACTCTGTTTGTGAAGCAGAGTACATCGCAGCATCGGATGCCGCGAAAGAAGCTGTGTGGCTGAGAAAATCCATCACTGAGCTCGGAGTAGCACCCTCCCTCGATGGTCCAGTCCTGCTCTACTGCGACAGCACTGGTGCCATAGCTCAGGTGAAGGAACCCAAAGCACATCAGCGGACGAAGCACATCTTGCACCGCTTCCACCTGGTCCGAGAGATCGTGGATCGAGGTGACGTCGACCTTCAGAAGATCGACGGAAAGGAGAACCTAGCCGACCCCTTCACTAAAGTCCTGACGATAAAGGAGTTCGACAACCACAAGTCGAAGATGGGTATTAGATACTGTGCCGAGTGGCTTTAGGACAAGTGGGAGTTGTTGGGAAATGTGTCCCAAAAAGCCAATCGTCAAGCTGTTGACGGTTGAGCAACCAAGTATTGTAATTGATTTGTTAATAAATAAAATATATTTGACATTTTCATCATAAGCTTTCATCTTCTAATGAACTCCGTTGTTATGATGAAGTCCTTAGGACTATTTAGATTCGATAAAGAGAGGATTTATCGATTAGTCCTTAAAACTGTTCACGACCAAATGATAGGCTGTTAATAAGGACGACAGCTTCTATCGAGCATAGGTCGCTGTAGGCCATATGGGTTGGTTGTCCTCTTAACCAAAGAGTGTGGAGACACTGGTATGGCATACAGGTGAGATGTAAGGGTACATCATCATTGAACGTGACCAACTCCAGAGCATTCTGCTGTCGAGAATGTCTTTGATGGGATATAGGTATAAGTGTCCCTTAGACCTGAGATCGCCTCAGTGACTTGCAAGCAACTCACTGTGCTTTGGTACTGAACTAACTGAATTTCTAATTCAGAGACGGAAGGCTTCTGGGCACAGTCAAGTACTTGCGAAGTCAGAGTGTGATCGAGATGGGATTGACCACTCCAAGAGTTGGAGAAGAATGAGTCGCTGTATTTCAATTTAGCAAAACCTTGGCCAGGGTAATCCATCAGATGGATTTGATATTTTGAAATACAATGTGGACAACTTGATCAGAGTTGACAGTTGAACTCTGGGGTGTCCTATGATCATTTTGGTCAAGGGGATGAATTATATGAAAACTATATCCGCATGAGTTCTAAGGATGTTGTTCTACACATTCGACCTATCCGGTCGTCAGGTACCATTGCTAGATGGTTACTTCGATTGGTATAAGAATTTGTTCCTATGCTACCGGCTTAGGTTCGGACCTATGAGGTCACACACATTAGAGTTCATGATCCAATCGGATGGTTGATCAATGATTAAGAATCATTCTAGGGTTAAATGATCAATACGATTGACATTTAACCCAGTGCAAGTGTTGCAGGAGGATCGATTAGCAATTCGATTGCTAATTGGCTTAATTTGATTAAGCCAATGGACTGAGATTAAGTCTAATTAAATATGATTTAATTAGATTTAGTTTGGGCTTGATTGGATCAAGTCCAATTGGTTTATTGGATAAGCCAAGTGCAAGGAAAAACTAGTCCTAGTTCAACTAAGACTTGGGTCAATCTAATTTTTAATTTGATTAAAAAATTAAATCAGATTTAAATTTAATTTAATCTGATTAAATTAGTTTTTAATTGGGTTAAGACCTATTTTAATTAGGTTGATCTAATTTTGGTTTGATTTAGTTTGAGAAACCAAATTAAAACAAGTCATGAGATAGAATCCTAGTAAGACTAGGATTCCACCTTGCGCCACATAAGCCTTCCCCATGCCCTCTCTCTTATTCAACGCCAATCTCCACTTATTTTGTGTGACAAAAGCCCTCTCCCAGATCTCTCCCACGTTCACAAAAGGTTTCCTCTCTTCTTTCTTACATGGAAGGTGGTTTGGATCAAATAAAAAAGGAATAAGTTTGGATTTCGAATTCTATGAGATAGAGTTTTAGAAATCCAAAACTCTTTCAATTTTGCACCGAATTTATCCAAATTTTTTTTGAAATTTTCATGACTTTTAGGGTTTACATTGTGTACCCTTTTCTGGTGATCCATGCACGAAAATATGGAGGAGGTGCTCAAGAGTTGGGCGCCCCTTAACTTGTCATGTTTGGATAAGCCTTGACTAGGTGTTTGACCTAGACAAGGACTCTATCATATCTCTCTATATAAGAGAGTTTCTTTATGAAATTTTAGGAGAAGATAGAGATTTGAGAGTCCTTTGTGCCATCCAAAAATCAGAGAGAAAGACCTTTGGGTCGTGGAGATATAAAAGATGCAAGTTAGGGTGTCTAGAGAGAAAAATGTGAAGAAGAAGAGGGTCTTCTTCTAGGGTTTTTTAGTTTTCATATCTTTCCTCCCTCCATCTTGAGTTTTCTGAGAGCGTCTCAGATCTGAAACTCCTCTTTCTACTTTCCATCTTTGGAAGAGTCCAAATCAAGAAGAAGGAGGCACCTGATCAACCATCAAAGAAGGATCAGCGCAGTACTAGCATACTGTGCTGATTTTCTGAAGCAGGACTTCTGATCGAGATTCGTGGGCTCGTGTGGACGACTCCTAGAGGCCGGATGCGTGTGCGGCTTGTAACATCATCCTTAAGCCGGATCAGCGAGGTTAGAGCGTCTAACTTGCAAGGTAATAGATCTGATCTATTGTTTAATACATACATTAGATGTGGTATAAAAACATGTTGATATGATCAACATGTAGTTCATGCTATATTTATATATTTTAATTTTTGATTTAATGCTATGTAATAATCATGTAATAGGATCTTAGATCTAGGGATTCTCTGATTTTATAAAATAAATTTTGATTTATTTTAGTCTTCCGCTGTATGATCTTGAAAAAGTTTCAAGATCTAACCCTGAAACCCTAGATCTGGTTCCTACAGGCTCTTCATGATCTCCCAGTCGGTCGGGAGGATGGTCGCCTGACACAACATCCTGGCCAAATTATGGTTGGCCAGGGTCAATGCTCCTTCGGGCAACTGAACGTCGGACGACGCGGTGCGGCCTGCCGACTTGGTGTCATCGCCCGAAGCCATCGGAGCCTTCCCTCGTTCGGCCACCCAGGCCCTGAAGTCAGAAAAAGATGGGAAGCTCGAGCTCGACTGGGTCCCTCCTGAGGCCGCGACGGCCGCCGCTGCAGTTCGTTCGGGCTCATGAGCTTTGGCCCGAACCTCTTCTGTGGGAGGGGGAGCCGACACTCTTTCGACTGCCATTTCAGCCGCTCCTTCCTCGGACGGTGCTTCGGGTGGCATCGCCGGCACCGACAGTGCGATAACCGGCTCATAGCCCGACGCACGTTCGGAGTCGGGCCGCGCTGCCGCCATCGCAATGTCGGCCAGGGATACTATCTAAGGCCTCTTAGGAGGCCACGAGGATCCGGCCCCGGGCGCCGGCCTCTTCCTCAACGCATGTTGCGAATGTCGGCATCTGTCAGCCTCACCCTCGGCGGCATGCCTGTAATTTCAACAAAGATCAGCACAAGTCCAAAGACAGATAAAGAAAACAAAAATGACCGACCGACCAAAAGTACCTAAATGGAGAACCGAAGTCAGGCCGACGTCGTACAGAGCTTGCTCGGTGACGAGCTCCCTCTGCTTCGGTACCGACACATCCTTCAGTTGGTGGAAATCCTCTCAGTCTCCAGCCTCCACCCGACTATTTTCATTCGGCTGAGTCCAAGGGTCGCCCCAGCGGGAAGGGAACCCCAAGGTAGCGAGGAGGAAGCAAAAAAAATTGGTTCTTCCATCCGTGGATCGACGATGGAAGACCAGTGATGAACGAGAGACCCTTCCGGAGACTAAAGAACCACCACCCTCGAGCTTTCGGGTGGGGTCGGAGGACAAAGAATGCCAGGAAGAGAGAAATACGAGGATAGGTCGGCAGAAGCCGACACAGCAAGGCAAAGCTGATTATCAGCCAGACTGAGTTCGGTGCCAGTTGCGTCGGACAAAGCCCGTAGTAATCCAAGACGTTCCGGACGAACTCCGAAATCGAGAAACGAAGACCTGCCCGAAGGTCCTCGACGTAGAAGGCCACCTGGCTCGGAGGTGGGTTGTTAACCCGACCCTCGGTCCCAGGGCGAAGAGCTCGAACTGCTTCAGGATACTGTACTACTCCCTGAGCCGTTCGACATTTGCTCTCGAAAGTGAAGAAACCTCCACCTTCGGGGTCGACCGAAAATCGTCAGTCGGGTTCCCCGACTGACTCCCTCGAGGAGAGGTTCTAGCCATAATGCTAGTCCCAGAAAGAAGAACAAAAAGAAAATGGCAAAGGAGGAAGGGTGCAAGGAGACAAGAATAGAAAACTTCGAGGAGAGCTCAAAAGAAGAGAATGGAGACAACTACCTGGAACTGGGGGACAACTCAACAGAGCCTCAGCGTCAGAAAAAGATTTGCAGCAAAAAGTGGAGTTTTGGATGTAAGTGGCCGCATATATATAAGGCCCTTCAACGGTCGAGATGAAAGCACACCGAACAAGGGCTTCTCGGATGATGACACGTGGCAGCGCCTGGGCCCTTCCTCAGTCCGACTATTCGATGCACCGCCTCCAGATCAAGCCACGTCACCTCCATCCGCGAGAACAGTTTCTGCCCAATAGCCCCCTGACACATGGCGGAAAAGCCGCGTCTCGGGATTCATTAACCGACAGCGGTTCATGTTCCCAAGGAGACGGCGGTTCATGTTCCCAAGGAGATGGCGGCTCATGTTCCCAATGGGACGTCTGACACCGGATCGTTCGTTGGTACGGTCACTAGGGTCAGAGCGTGACATGATGGATAACCACTCCTTTCGCCCGAAGCCGTCGCCCACGTGAAAACGCTGGCCAACACGACATCCGACTCAGGAGTGGAGGGGGCAACTGTTGGAATATACCGACCGACCCCTGCACGCCGACTTACCCTCAGACCTGTCTGACCGACGCCCGACTCTACCGACCGACGACTCCGATCGACGACTGCCGACAATATTCGATCGGAGGTATGTCGGCCGAACAGACCCATACTGTTCCCGACCGGCCAAGCGGTCGAGCCCGAAATATCGACTCACTGTCGGGGGGTGGCAGCCGACGTCCGACTCCCGCAATGCACCAGACCAGCCGACGGTGTCTCCGACAGACGAATACCAACGTATAGTCGGTCAGCCCCCCCCAAACGCCGTACGACTGCTATGGGCTATTGTCCTGACAAGGACATGCGGCGTAGCCGCTCTGGGGCATTGTCCTACCAAGGACATAGATCAATCCCAGTGACTTGACAGCCCACTGCGACTTGACAGCCCGCGGTAATTTGACAGCTTCCGACGATTTGACAACTCCCTAGTTGTCTGCACCATTAATGGCAGGACCATACCGCGTTCTACTATAAAATGGGGTAAGGCAACAGTATTGGTAAGGCGAAGCTCCTTAAGCTCTTGAGCTCTCTCTTTCTCTCTCTCTCTCGCTGAGCCCTTGATTTTCACTGTTGCCTAGTCTCCTCTCTGACTTGACCGTCTGAGGGTCCCCGCCGGAGGCATCTCCGGTCTGTGAGGACTTCTCTTGCAGGTGAGTGATGCCGGCGATCGAACGACGGGGGGATTGGCCGCAACAGCCCTACTGCCTCTTTCTCTTGTTCAAATCACCTGGTGGTTGGTATTGGCCAAATTGGCCTTGGTATCATCTAGAGCTGGCTGGTTTTGAGTGATATGGGTGGGATGTCCCAGGCCAACATAGGATCGGTGTTCCGTCTCCTATCTTGATCCACCTTTCTTGTTGGAAACGTATAGTACCAATGGTATTGTCCTGTTCCAGTGGGATCTTAAACCTTATATAAAGCCATTTTACTATTATTGTTTATGCCCATTGGAGACAATAATATAAAAAGAAAAAAAAAAAAGAGATCAACCCATCCATTGCTTGAAAAGAAAAATAGAAAAGAGATCAACTCATCCATTGCTGTTAATCTTCTGGTTCTCTTGATTTGGGGGAACCTACTGCCAACTATTATATATGATGTAACATTTGCCATTATTGATTTTAATGCTACTTGCGAGAATACATGGATATTAATGATTACCCTAATCGGGTTGATATTTATATATTATAAACATTTCTGTTCTTATTTTAATCTTCAGAAGAAGTTACATCTTTTTGTGTAAAAGGATGTGCAAAAGAAAAATGTTTTCATTATATTTGAATATTAATTTATGAATACATGCACATCAATATTATATTCTATGCATTCACAAAGAATGTTCAAGCCACATGTTTCACTTGATAATGAGAATTTACAGTAGCATATGAGGGGTGAAGAAGTTTGTTGAGCATGTCTTGCAGACTGAGCACAAAACTAGAATGGTTCTATTTGTGGATTACTTCGGCTTCTTATTGGGACTGGAGTATATGTGATACTTTAACCCCTGACCGAGTGATTTACAAGAAAATGACGATCTGTTCAACAATAGCTGTATGCTAAAGAGGGACAGAAGAGAGAATCGATGTAAGGATGCACCAAAACAAAGATATAATAGAATGGACAAGAAGGAAGAGAAAGAGCACCAGTCTGTTTACATAGCTCATGAAAGTTAAAATAGGCTCCTTATCAAGAAGCATGACATACAAATCGCAAGATAACTAGTATGTTGTGTAAGGAGGTTGACCATGATGAGTGTCTTCATGTTAAAACCTTTTTTCCATTCAGAATTTTGTAACAAGTGGCATGTATGATTATCGTCTAACAGGTTCGGTATTATCCAAGACCTAAGCAACAGGGTCCAAGGATCACAACTGATTTAATGTTCAAACAACAGGCATAAGTCACACTCTTTTCTCCATATAAAGCAAGCATATACTCGGCTAAGCCTTTTTAACATGCCCTTCTTTTTAAAATGAACATAGTTCAGAATTCTGCATTCTACTAAGGGCTGCTGTCCATGCAAAAGCTTGGACTTTGTGATGTAAGGTGAACTGAACATGTGAGTCTGATGTTCTCTCTCTCTTCTCTCTCTCTAAAAAGAAAAAGTTTGACAGAATATCCATTGTATTTCCATCTCCATGTCTTTCTGTTTGTATGATTCAAAATTTTGGCTCTGGATGAGATAATCTAAGATACCTTCCTCTGTCATTCTCAGTCTTTTAGAATTGAAGGCAATGGCGACCTCCACCAACTCAGGACACTTTGAATTCTTTTTAAATTTGATTTAAATTTCCTTCCAATGGAACCTGAGGCTGAGAATATAACTCAATGGCTCAACCTAAGTTGGTGTTAATCTGAGAGCATCACTTCGTTGCCTTAACATTGTCAGCTCTGACTTCTGAGAGGAATCAAAACCTGCCTCTAAAGAGCTATGACTACTGAGAGGAATCAAAATCTGCCTTCAGTGAGAGCAGTGATGTGATATTATTGTGGTCTTTTCCAAAGCTTTCATCCAATCAGTAATAATTCTCAGTCTCCAGTTAAAAACAAACAGGTTGCCTTTTGATGGTAACTTTGTATGTGTGGATCCTTGCTCTCACGGTTGTTAGCATTGTCTTTAGCTGGATCTGAGTTGTGTTACACAACCTTATTGCGTGTGTGAGTTTAATCAAATAGTTGCATGTACCAATCCATTCTGGACCGGTACCTAGACCCGGAACTGGTTCAGGGCCGGGTACCATCATGCTGCTTGATATCAAGCAGTGCCAGCCTATTTTGACCTGTTTCATTTTTGCATGAGTTGATGGAACTTGGTACTGCTTGACACTGAGCCAAAATTGATGAACTCCCTTTCTTTCTTGCTTGCTTTTGAACTGATGAAGTAGGCTGAAGAGGAGTGAAGGGCTCATATTGGTGCCTAAGCATGACTTGTATAATTTGAGTGACGTGATTTTTGTTAATGCGATTACCTTCTACTATTGTCAAGGATTGTTATGAAATAAATACCAATGCATTTTTAGGATGTCATATCAGCTAAAAAGACATTGCACAGCACCAGCACAGAATGGTGAGTCATTCAACGTTTCACTACCTTTCGAAATCTTAAACCTTAGTGAACGAAACCATGTTAATGCAGTTCTTTGGGCCTGTTAATATCTTGTAATCCTTTATCTTTGTTTTTGATCCTTTCTTTTTCTTTTTCACTTAACATCTTTGATAATTTGGTATGAGCATATGCTCCATATTCTCATCAAACCAGGCTGCCGATTCAGATCCTTTGGCTGGAGTGGACAGAAAGCAAACAGATATACTAATGTACTGTACTGGTGGCATACGATGTGACTTATATTCTACAATTCTTAGGTACATGGTTAATCGGTTGCTTATTTTGCAGTTGTCACCTTGCATTCGTTTTGATAATAGCCATGCTAAACAGTCTGCATTTTTTTGACTTTTCAAACTCATTCATGCTAGACAAAAGGGTTTCCAAAATTTGTATACCTTAAGTGGGGGCGTTTCCAATTATCTTAAGAGTGAAGGTCCTGCAGAATGGCTGGGGAACTTGTTTGTTTTTGACTCCCGCCTTTCCTTACCACCTTCTATCTACAAGCCTAGGGGCCACTGCCAATGGAAGACCACAACTAGCATATGAAAGGGGTACATTTGCAAGATGCTATATATGTGTATCACAATTGCCTGAACTTAGGCATCGAAATTGTGGGAATCTTGATTGCAATCGGCTATTTCTGTAAGTTTATATGACTATTTTTCATGTTTCCTCACAAAATTACATCGATTCAAAATATATAATAAGAAGCTGTTCTCAGTGAAGATTGGAAAATTTTGAGAACGGGCTTCTTATTATATGAGGTGCTTCATGCTGTGGATAGTGAAAGATATCCCCAGATAGGCTTCTTATATTACATGATGGAGAGGGTAAAGAAACAGATCAGTGAGAATGATCCGAAACATGCTCAAAAATTCATTAACATCATTGAGTGCCATTGGGACTATCAGATGGGTAGAGGTTTGCATCTAATCGGTAAGCACGGATTCAAGAATACTTTAAAATATTTTTTTTCTTATACTTGTAAAAGTGTACTTAATCAATTATAAAATTTATTAGTAGCTTACTATTTGAATTCGAGATTTTAGTATACCATTTTTGGGATTGATATGGATAACGAGCTTCTTGCTACTCTTCATAACGTGATATATAAGATAGTGCCCTATCTAGAAATCGTATCCTTGTGCTTGTAAGAGGTAGTTTAAAATAGATATGGTTATTCAACTGAATTTGATTTGTACTCAACGATATATTTATAAATTTAATAAATATATTTTTTATAGACAAAATAGTTTAGAGAGAGATCAGATAGCTTTGGAATCCCATCAGCTGTCGTAAGCAAAAAAAAGTAAATCTAGGTAAATTACATATCAATAATGAGCAGCATAGATTGACTTCATATGCTTGATAATATCATAAAATTTGATATATAATTTTGTTTTTGCAACTGAATGGTGGATTCATTATGGAATGTCCGCAGAATATTTGAGAGATGTGGCTGTCCGCATTCTTTTTCCAAATGGTCTCTGCTAGTGGCTGAACGCAATTGGTCGATTTTTGCCCTTATCTACAGCAAACAGAAAAATCGTCTGACACAAAAGTATCTCAATGATCTTGTATATGTTCATTATAATCTGAGATTGAGGCTAAAATACATTCAAGAAGAAATACAACTGAAGTACACTGATCTGATACTAGATGATTATGCTGACGAAGATGACGATCCGATCATCGAATGGCTTGCAGGTCAATAGCAGGAGTCAGAACTTGATGAGCCAGAGTTCCCTCTACGACCACCCAGTGTGGTAGTTAGGGAGATCAGGGTGGATCCAAGGTAATGGGTAGGAAAAAATATTTCACATAAAGTTCTAACTGATCAGTCACAGCCTGAAGAGACACAGAGGACTCATTCATCATATGACTTGATGTCCGATACATCCTCGCAGAGATTTGAGCGAGAAATGTTTAGACGAGATCGGTCAATAACAAGACATCCATCCTCCCAATCATAAAAAACTGAGTCACAGAGGGGCACAAGGGGAGGAAAAGGAAAGACAGTTGCACATGCACCACTCTCGAAAGTACAAGAGCTATCTGGCTCAGATTCAGAGATCAAAGAAAATAATGATGGTACTAGTAGTAGTCATGGATTTGATGATCAGAGAGGAATTGGAGGATAGGAGACCACTGCTTATGAGATATGACCGCAGGGTGATATTCGATTCACCGATGAGTTTCAGTTTACACATGTCATACAAGATAGGGATCATGGTGGACGAGTCGGTAGAGATCGTGGGGAGTCGATTTTATATAGACAACGGACTCCTAGAGATCGTCCAACATACGATGCAGCTGCAGACGATCTTGCACATGGAGTAGGATCTATGGATGTATCTGGATCATCCTTGCATTATGGATACTATTACCCACAGCCATCTTATGATTCATATAGATATGGTGCATCCGAGGCATCATTTTCTAGTGGTTACTATCCTATGCAGCTTGGAGCATATTACAGATTAGATTTTGCTACCGACATATTGGATGGACTCCACAGACATACCATCATTCGAAGGATACTTCTCAGAGTCAGAGTTTGAGTGAGGGATCTAAGATGTCTTATAATCCAAAGATAATGCCTTATGAGATGAATATTCAGGAGTACAGTACTTCTGGGTTAGAGAGATGGACTGATGTTTCTTCAGACTATGTCGATGATCCAGATATCTACGAGCATCACAGATACTCGACGAAAAATTAGATATAGAGCAGATCTTGAGGTTAGTATTATCATTCTTTGTGCTTTATAGTTTAAAAATTTAGATACATTTTAATGCACATTTATATATTTTTTTAAAATTTTAGGATAATAGAGTTGTAATATAATGTAAACAAATATATATTTAAAATTTTGGATCAAAATTTTCTGTACCACTATCGAATTCAAAAATTGAACCCAAATATGTCAATAATATGCAATATAATATATTTTTGTGTTTATAATTATGAATTAATAACTTGAAGATTAAAAAAATGAAATAAAACAACAAAAAAAATTTGTATCGATATCGAATCGGTACGTCGGAGCGTACCATGTGTCGGCACGGTACGGTATCGATATTGTACCATATCGACCCAATGTCGGTACGGGTATCGATACGGGTATGGCGATCCTTGGGACTTAAGCTCGATTTAGAGCGGCTTTTTATCTTAATCCTTTCGAAACTTCAGCTCGATCCAGAGATTGACTTTTCATCTTGGTCTTTTTGGAGCTTCAGCTTGATCCAAAGATCGATATTTTGGTCCTCAGAGGGACTTGGCCTATTCGGGGCTTTAAATCGATTTGGAGATTGGATTTTTGGTCCTATCAGGACTTATCTCGATCCGAAGATCGAGATTTTTGATCCTCAGGGAGACTTGGCCCATTCGGGATATTAAACCGATTCAGAGATCAAATTTTTTATCCTATCGAGATTTATCTCGATCCGAAGATCAGATTTTTGATCCTCTTGATGAGATCAGTCCCCTTCTGATAAGGCCTTCTGATGTGATCGGCCTTTTATGAGGTCGGCCTCCTGACGAGATTGGCATTCTGATGAGATCGGCCAATCTCTTCTGTTTGGTTCCTCAGGTGAATCGCTGTATCCCTTCAGATAAGTTTTTAGTATAGATTGCTAATGTGTATTTACCGATGACTTCTACTTCGAATCTTGTTGAGGGTTTTTAGGTGACCATGGATAGTGTCAAGGTTGGCTTCCTCCACTTCGGATCCTGTCAGGGATAACTTTGAATCCTGTAGATGTTTTTTGGATGACCTCGGATCCTGTCAAGATCAGTTTCTTCCGGCTCGAATCTTATCGAGGCGACCTCAGATCTTGTTGAGGATTTTTTTTTAATACACGCACACACACACATATATATATATACATATATTGGCCCGATCTGGGTTTAACTGTCCCATATAGGACTTAGATAATTATATTTATAATGAACTATTGCGGTCAAGAAGTTAGATGGCTCGGATGATTGGGTTAACTCTGCTCCCATGTACATGAGGTATTGTCCGTTTTGGCTCATGATCATCTTTGGGCTTCAATGGACTTTAGGCTTCAGTGAGCCTTGGTCATTTGGAGCTTCACGATTTTATCTTTTACGGAGAGAGAGAAAGTTTCAATCTATATTAGCCATGCTTTCTCTTAACTCACAACTAATGTGAGATTAAAAATGTCGTTCTCTTATAACATGAATATTATCTGACCTCGATTGGGTCAATCATGAAGTCGATGTAGCTTAATATAATAAGTAAACTTCAAAAAATAATATGACTTTAAGAATTAGATCGATTGATTAAGAACAAACCAATCTTAATAAATTGAATGTAATAGAGGTTTAAGAAATACTTCTATCCGATGTCGTCATGGGCAGATTGGGTCTACCATATATCATATGAGTTTCATCTTGAGATGTTTCATCTTTTTTAAGGGTATATTGTCTTAAAATCTCAAATCGAAACTCGAGTTTCCTCAAATAGATATCTCGTTTGGACAGACTTTCTTGTCCTTGTTTGATTAGACTTCATAACCTCATTCGGACAAAAGATAGTTCAACTTAATTGTAGAGATTTGATCTCCTGTGGATAAGAATTGAGATATTGAAGAAAATTTTACTGAAGGCTCATTGTCAGTGCATTGCCTTTTCAGGGAAGAACTTTTATCTAACCTCCAATCTCCACCAAGGTTTGACATTATGTTGATGATCCCAGTAGTAGGCAGATTGTGATGGATTGGTTGCTGATTGCGTTGAGACAGAGTTTTTTGAGGAATTGCCTCTAATTGCTACTTTGTAGTACATTGAAGTAGAGGTAAAACTGCTTCTGGCATGCCTCCCAAAGAAGATGGTGAAGGATAGAGTTGTTTCGTGCTCTCCGATTCATCAATTTTTTACAAAGTTTTTGGGCAAAAGCCCTTCCTCTAGCGTCAATCTATTGCTGCAAGGCTCTGGAGGTGAGCTCAGCAATGAACCGAGCTCTGAGAGTTGAATCGATGTGAACCGCGAGTAAAACCTGCAAAAGAAGTCCCAAACTATGGGATGCCCTCCGGTTTAGGATCCTCTGATGCTTAAGTTAGTCGGGACCTTAAGAATAGATAGTGAAAATGGAGAAGTAGAAAGCAAGAAGTGAGAGTTTGTGAATGGAGAGAAGTAGAATAAACTCTAAGTGGAGAGAACTCTGGTTTCTCAATGAGAATTTTAGTAGAGTTTTGTCTCTATGAGTTCAGACTTAGCTTGGGCTTATCTTTCGGAGAGCATCTTGTCCCCTTTTTATAGATGAAGCTTGCTTAGATCTTAAGAAAAGTTTGTTAGGCTGTTAGAGATCTGTTAGGCCATTAGAGATCTGTTGGAGATCTGTTAGGCCGTTAGTTTATTGTAACAGAATAGCCAGTTATGCAGAGATCGTAGGACAGCTGCCCACATGGCAAATGAGATGGAAGATAGTTACGGCTGAGCTGGATAACAGCTGTCAGATAACCATCCGTAGACGTGGTGGCACGTCGGTAACAGACCGATGTGGGATAGCTGACATCAGCAATTATCTGAACCGGACATTATGTCTTTGGTATCGATAATCAGGTCGGCATAAAACCGAAGTAAGATGAAGGAGATCGGAGTAAACCGAGGTGAGCATTCTGCTTACTAGCAGTTTCGGATTAAGCCGATTAGCAAATAATATTGGAGAGGTAGGTTGGTAATGGACTGATGTAATCTAAGAGAATATTTAACTCAGATAACAATCTGCTGCTACGTGTCTAGACGATGTTGAGGTTGGACTTATGATGAGCTCAGCTGTCCGTCTGCTGATGAGATCGGCCTCTTGATGATGAACTCGGCCTCTTGATGAGGTCGAGAGTCAGGGCTCATATCGATATTCTTGTTGACTCGAGTGCTCCTGAGCATAAGTTCCGAAGACATTGGCTAAGGTGGTAAGACCCCACAACAAGATCAACCCATCTATTGCTATTAATCTTCTAGTTCTCTTGATATTGGAGAACCTACTTCCAACTATTATATATGATGTAACATTTGCCATTATTGATTTTAATGCTACTTGCGAGAATACATGGATATTGATGATTACCCTAAATCGGGTTGATATTTATATATTATAAACATTTTTGTTCTTATTTTAATCTTTAGAAGAAGTTGCATCTTTTTGTGTAAAAGTATGTGCAAAAGAAAAATGTTTTCATTATATTTGAATATTAATTTATGAATTCATGCACATCAATATTATATTCTATGCATTCACAAAGAATGTTCAAGCCACATGTTTCACTTGATAATGAGGAATATACAGTAGGCATATGAGGGGTGAAGAAGTTTGTTAAGCATGTCTTGCAGGCTGAGCGCAAAACTAGAATGGTTCTATTTGTGTATTACTTCAGCTTCTTATTGGGACTGGAGTATATGTGATAATACTTTAACCTCTGACCGAGTAATTTACAACAAAATGAAGATCTGTTCAACAATAGCTGTATGCTAAAGAGGGATAGAAGAGAGAATCGATGTAAGGATGCACCAAAACAAAGATATAATAGAATGGACAAGAAGGAAGAAAAAGAGCACCAGTCTGTTTACATAGCTCATGAAAGTTAAAATAGGCTCCTTATCAAGAAGCATGACATACAAATCGCAAGATAACTAATATGTTGCGTAAGGAGGTTGACCATGATGAGTGTCTTCATGTTAAAACTTTTTTCCCATTCAGAATTTTGTAACAAGTGGCATGTATGATTATCATCTAACTGGTTCTGTATTATCCAAGACCTAAGCAACAGGGTCCAAGGATCCCAACTGATTTAATGTTCAAACAACAGGCATAAGTCACACTCTTTTCTCCATATAAAGCAAGCATGTACTTGGCTAAGCCCTTTTAACATGCCCTTCTTTTTAAAATGAACATAGTTCAGAATTCTGCATTCTACCAAGGGCTGCTGTCCATGCAAAAGCTTGGACTTCGTGATGTAAGGTGAACTGAACATGCGAGTCCGATGTTCTCTCTCTCTTTCTCTCTCTCTAAAGAAAAGAAGTTTGACAGAACATGCATTGTATTTCCATCTCCATATCTTTCTGTTTGTATGATATTCAGAATTTTTGCTCTGGATGAGACAATCTAAGATACCATCCTCTGTCATTCTCAGTCTTTTAGCATTGAAGGCACCGGTGACCTTCACCAACTCAGGACACTTTGAATTCTGTTTAAATTTGATTTAAATTCCCTTCCAATTGAACCTGAGGCTGAGAATATAACTCAATGGCTCAACCTAAGTTGGTGTTAAGCTGAAAGCATCGCTTCGTTGCCTTAACATTGTCAGCTCTGACTTCTGAGAGGAATCAAAACCTGCCTCTAAAGAGCTATGACTACTGAGAGGAATCAAAATCTGCCTTCAGTGAGAACAGTGATGTGATATTATTGTGGTCTTTTCCAAAGCTTTCATCCAATCAGTAATAATTCTCAGTCTCCAGTTAAAAACAAACAGGTTGCCTTTTGATGGTAACTTTGTATGTGTGGATCCTTGCTGTCATGGTTGTTAGCATTGTCTTTCGCTGGATCTGAGTTGTGTTACACAACCTTATTGCTTGTGTGAGTTTAATTAAATAGTTGCATGTACCAATCCATGCTGGACCGGTACCTAGACCCGGAACTGGGTCAGGGCCGGGTACCATCATGCTGCTTGATATCAAGCAATGCCAGCCTATTTTGACCTGTTTCATTTTTACATGAGTTGATGGAACTTGGTACTGCTTGATACTGAGCCAAAAGTGATGAACTCCCTTTCTTTCTTGCTTGCTTTTGAACTGATCGAGTAGGCTGAAGAGGAGTGAAGGGCTCATATTGGTGCCTAAGCATGACTCGTATAATTTAAGTGATGTGATGTGTTTTGTTAATGTGATTACGTTCTATTATTGTCAAGGATTGTTATGAAATAAATACCAATGCAGTTTTAGGATGCCATATCAGCTAAAATGACATTGCACAGCACGGAATGATGTGGCACATTGCACGCCTACCAGTCCTGTGGTACTGGCATAGAAGACCTTGGTTGTTAGTCATAGTGAGTCATTCAACGTTTTACTACCTTTCGAAATCTTAAACCTTAGTGAACGAAACCATGTTAATGCAGTTCTTTGGGCCTGTTAATATCTTGTAATCCTTTATCTTTGTTTTTGATCCTTTATTTTTCTTTTTCACTTTAACATCTTTGATAATTTGGTATGAGCATATGCTCCATATTCTCATCAAACCAGGCTGCCGATTCAGATCCTTTGGCTGGAGTTGACAGAAAGCAAACAGATATACTAATGTACTGTACAGGTGGCATACGATGTGACATATATTCTACAATTCTTAGGTACCTAGTTAATCAGTTGCTTATTTTGCAGTTGTCACCTTGCATTCGTTTTGATAATAGCCATGCTAAACAGTTTGCATTTTTATTGACTTTTCAAACTCATTCATGCTAGACAAAAGGGTTTCCAAAATTTGTATACCTTAAGTGGGGGCGTTTCCAATTATCTCAAGAGTGAAGGTCCTGCTGAATGGCTGGGGAATTTGTTTGTTTTTGACTCCCGCCTTTCCTTACCACCTTCTATCTACAAGCCTGGGGCCACTGCCAATGGAAGACCACAACTAGCATATGAAAGGAGTACATTTGCAAGATGCTATATATGTGTATCACAATTGCCTGAACTTAGGCATCGAAATTGTGCGAATCTTGATTGCAATCGGCTATTTCTGTAAGTTTATATGACTATTTTTCATGTTTCCTCACAAAATTACATCGATTCAAAATATATAATAAGAAGCTGTTCTAAGTGAAGATTGGAATTGGCTTTCATTGTTGTCTACTGTCTGTTTTCAGGTCTTGTAGCTCTTGTGTGAAGGAGTTGAGAGGATGCTGCTGTTCCACCTGCGCATGTGCTCCTCGATTAAGGCCGGTATTATCTGGGCGCCAGAGATACCAGAAGTGGCATATATATCGTGATGTGGAATTGCAGAAGTCATAGCCTAACTCGATCTTTATTTCTTGTTTTCTTTATGATGCCTTTGAAAATCATGTCATGCTCTTGAGAGTTGGTCATTATTTTGACACATCTTGGCGGGATTCAAATAGTGAGTCATGGTGGTATACAGTTTATTATGACAGAGACACATATATTATAGTGTATCCTAGGAAGTCCTAAAACTGTGAACTTGTCAGTGCAGTTGTTTTGGTCCCTAATCTTTTTAATTGTTCAGTTATTCAGTGTTTACCTCTTAAAAAGTTAATTGTTTTGAGTTCATTATTACTATTGTGTTGATTCACCTTATACCCTATCTTATATTGGAGTACGGAAGGCAGCACTTTATTCTTGTGGAATCAAGGTCTTTCCAACAATGCCTAATATGAGATATTTGCATTAATCATTTAGAATCCGGTACGAGGAATCCCGCCATATGGATTGGATCCTTGTTCAATCCCATCACAGGTTTTCTAGCTTGGTTGACCACTTGGATAATGACATTCTCATGTTCAAGTTTTTCTATAGAGAACAGATCTTTTTGAGAGACTTGAGCAAGAAAATGTTGACCATTGATCCTGGATCGATGAAGATCCTTTTGGAGTAATTGCTCTTGATGAATTCTTTAATGTAGTGTGACTGTGCAGTTTGGTAGGTGTTACGAAGTCTTTGACCGAGAAATTTTTATTATTAAGTTCATCTGGACTTGGTGTGTAAGATGCACTTACCATATAGTAATCATAAATGTCCAGGTGAAGTTCATCTTGTGTCATGTTCAGCTTTCGGGTATAGATGTATGTGTTCGATGTCCAGTTCAGACATGTAATTTAACATTTACATAGGTTATAGTAGGTTGATATCAGACTGAAAAAGGTGATTTTAAAAATGTTTTATCATTTGTGAATGCCTTTCAAACTTTGTGAATTTCTTCGTAGTAGAGGATTAACATTTTAGTTGCCATTGCTCGGTAAAAGTATGATAATGTATTTAGGAAAAACTTCCATCTGGTGCACTAATTTGAAAAACCAGTATTGTGTTCAAATCTTGTGTTATGAACTGATCTATTGTGGATTAAGTAGGAAGGCAAGAGTTTTGCCACCCTAGGTCCAAGAAATATGTTCCATATTTCCTCCTATAAATAATAAATTTCTCTCCTACCAGGAAATCTGTTGCTAATGGTGTCTAAGAAATGCTTTCCATTATTACCACTTATTGCAGAAGTGATTGCTAGGAATTTAACTTTGTTCCATCAAATTTACAAACATTAATGGATCCTACAATAACGACACACTATGTCCACCTATAAATCGCTTTTGTACCAGTAAACTCAATTCTATCGAGATTGCTCTTTTAGGGGAATAAGTCATATTAGCTCTTTACTTGGCCTTTTACGCTCCTTTGCTTCCCATCTTGGATAAATAAGTTGTAATTGCTACGGAGATTTAGTTTTAAACTATTTTCAACAAATTTTTCTAATTTTTGGTTGGAAAATTTCAACCATTAAAGCTTTTATACCTGTTTTTAAAACATTTAGTCTCCTATTACGAGAAGTAATGTCAATTAAAGTTGCATTTATTTCTTTGCCCATCTAGCTGACTCCTAATTGATTCATAGGCCTTTGGGCCTTGTACCATAGACACATGCATGCACTCGACTTAGGCAACTATGGCTTGCCGTGAACTTGCTGATGGTATTTAAAGTTTAAAGTTGAGTGGTTTAGGGAAACTTGTTCTTTAGAAATTATTGTTTTTCTATCATTATTTCACAAACCTTTGAGGCTCAGAAACACAGTTTTAAGTCAATTTATTATTTGATATTCTATTTATTACGAATTAAGAATTTGATATGAAAGATGAATGAGAGGCTCATGTGGTTTTAGGGACGAGTCTAATTAAGTCTGCTGAACCTTCTCATTATTCCACTGGAAAGATAACTAGTAAACTCAAATGTTATCCTAGTACACATTTAAAGAGAAATCTTAGTGAACCTCTATCACAACTCAAATACTTTTAAGATCATTAAATTCCTTTTCTATGTAGCAAAAGGATTTGACCTGATACCACATATGCTCTAGGAAGATCAACTAAATAAACCAATAACCATAATCAATCTCATCGGAATAATTTAGACAGGGTTTTTACATATCTTAAAGGTCTTGATTACTCTTTCTCTTACACTGGAAACCTTAAAGTTGCTGAGTGTTACGGTAATGCAAATTTGGTTACAGATTATCTTGATTAAAATCTACTACTTGACATCTGTTCTCCATTATATTGTTATTACATGGAGATCTTCTAAGAAACCGATTCTTTCTCATAGCACAATCGAGGCTCAAGCAGTTATTATTGGCACTGAGGTAGAGTGAATCAACAATCTCTTACTATATCCTCCTCTCATTGCAAACTCGGTTCTTCTATATAAATCCATTGAGAAGTTAATTAAGGGTGCATTTGGTTAGCCATTAAAAATTTTTTTTTTTTATTTTTTGATTTTTAAAAAATAAAAATCAAAAAATAATATTTGGTAGCATCATGAAAAGTAAAAAGCAAAAATTAAAAAAAAATTAAAATAATTACTTTATATGCAAAGCAAAAATTTTTTACTTTTCCAAACTTATTTTTCTGTTTTTTTTACCTCCGTACGTCTAAAACACCAAATCAAAAAATAAAGGGCCTGAATCCTTTTCCCTCATCGAGCTCTTCACCTCCTCATCCTCTTCTCCCTCCCTTCCCGAATCCTTCTCCCTCATCGAGCTCTTCATTTGCAGTCCCCAAACATTACTTTTTGCTCAATAGCAATATAGTTACCAAATATATTTTTTATTTTTTTGCTTTTACTTAATAGCAAAAATCAAAAAAAAATAAAAAATATTTTTTAAAAATTAAAAATCAAAAAGTATAACCAAATGCACCCGAAATTATTCTACATCAATTCTATATATAGGTTAATATGCCAAAACAGTTCAAATAAAACCAACACATCTATTGAGGTACAAATTTGTAAGATAGCTATATCATTAGAGTTTGTCTAGTCACGTAGCTGGGCAAACTAATTGACAAAAGGTCTTTGTGAGGTCCTAGAATCAAGGGGGATGGGCCTTATGCACATTAAGTGGTCCTCTCGTGGACATCCAAATTCTATGTTGGAGAGTTTCAATGTAGAAAGAATATAGTTGATTAAATGATTGAGTAGAGCACCATCTTGTATGTGTGTTTGTGTGTATGTGATGGGTCTGACCTCTTTCAGTCCTATGGTAATAAGTGCCAATATCACGGAGAACAACTTTTTTTAGAGCTAAGTTACACTCTTATTAAGTCCTTGGTAGGTTGTCTTCAAAATACTAGTTATAAGCACTGTTGTAGGACTACTCATATGGGAGTGGTTGCGAGGGCCACGATTAGGTTTGAGTTAAAATAAAGTTACCAGCACAAGGCCTTTAACAGCACTAATCTACTCGAAGATCCAATTGATCTGTACTATATATGTGAGTTGAAATCAAAGTTAAAAAAAAATATCAAGTTCAAGGCTTAATCCACTGTCACTCGTTCCGACCGATATAGTTAATACCGAGTGAGGGTCAAATCCAAGTGACATCTCATCTATGCATAATACTTTTGCCTAAAAGAATTGATCTCTACTAAGTTTTAAAATTTTAATGCTTGAAGTTTTATATGAAAATGTTATGTTGTATTTTGTCTATAATTTTTCTTATTTTGGGTTAGAAAATTTCGATTATGAAAGTCATTGTACTCATTTTTTAAATTTTTTACTAAATGAAGTTGTTTCTAAAACAAAAAAAAAAAAAAGAAAAGAAAAAAAGTTGCATTTATTGCTTCCCCAACTAAAGGACTCTATTTTGGAACTGTGGGCTTTCAGACTCTTTACCTACGCTCATGCATGCACTCGGCTCATCTTGACACGGTCAACCAAGCCATGAACATATGCTATTTGTTGCAAGTTTGGTTATGTACATACGCCACTTGTTGCAAGTCTTTATCTCAAGCCTAACCATGGGAGATATTGGGTGTTATTTGCATAATTTAACAAAGGTTTTATTTGAACCCTAACCATGAGAGTTATTGGGCGTTATTAGGCTAGCCTTGAAGAGCCTTTATTGCCCGAGCCAGCTAAGAACAACCCACAGTTGCTATATTCAGAGACAAAGCTCATTGCAGCCTCCAGGGCTTCCAAGAAACAAGCCAATGGAGCCTTGTGGGAGCCATTTGGGACGAACTCCATAAATGGAGGGCAAGTCGAGGTATTCTGCAAATATGAAGTCTCATATTTGATATTTGGGAGCCATCTACACCCTGCTCCAATTCTTTCTTCTTTGTCCTTTGTCCCGCTTCAATTTGATTATTTTCCAACGAGGGCTGATCATGGGTAATACATTGGGCATAAACTATATTCATTTTTAGTCAGACTGGCCCTATTTGAAATTTGATATATTGTGTACCCAGGCCCAACCCATATTGAACTCTATTTCCAACTTATCCCTCCTCAATTTTCCATCATCTTAACCTCATCATTTTTCCATTTTCAAAAGTTGATTTTCTAGATAACCGAAGGAGCCAATCGAGTCACTATTTTCTACACGCTAGTGCTGCATCAGAAGGGGCCAGGCAGAACAGAGGATCTATTGTATCTTAGGAACTTTAGCACGGTCCATCTTGCATGAGAAAACCAATCATGCTGTGGATAGTTCCTACCAGCCTCTAATCCATGCACTCTTATTTATAATTGTGAGGATCCATATAGGTGTGTATTTAGTTCTTTAACAATAACTTACTAAGAAGATTGTAGCTATTTATTTATAGAGGATTAATAAATCCAAATAATATTTTTTGATTAATTTTTTTAGGTGTGTTCTTAGATTGTTATAAATGGTGTTAGAGTGAGTCCGACCCATGATCTATGTAGACTAGGAGATAACGTAGCATAGGCCCATTTGGATTGACCATAAGATAATCGTAGTGTTTGTGATTGGATTTAAATATATTCCAGGTCTACTACTTCTGATCATCTACTTACTAAATCTACCTCTTTTGCTACAGAATTCATTAGGGCTAAGGAGAAAAAAGACCTTCACACTGACACCAAGGCACTAGGATAGCACGAGTCTTCATGAGTTCCCTTCTTCATTAATTCAGGTTGTTTTTGGTTGTATCACAAGTATCATTCAGGCTGGAGCCAGTCTAGTTTCTTTCGGGTCATATCGGGGCAACACATGATAAGTAGAGTAAAAGGGTTTAGAGAACGCAGGGATGGGTGAAGATTATGTAGCACAATCAATCCATATTTCTATACAATAAGTCTTGATGTGGCATAATAGAAACCTGTCTATTATGGATGGATATGTGGCAAAAAAAATTCAAATGAATTCAATTCTAGATGGTTATCGGGGGATTCAGATAAAAACATAAGCTGTTACAAATTAGGAAGTCTTCGTCAAGCAAAATAAGCAAATCAATCTCATGGAATCAAATCCAATTATGGGCTTCCCCCATTGTTGTCCTCCACTAGCTATTTATTTCTACTTTTCTTGAGGGTTAAAGGCATCTCGCCTTTCCTGATTCCAAGAGGCTCTCTTTTCATTCGAGAATCCGAGAGCCATCATCTCGTCTTCTCTCTCTCCCCAATTGATATCTCTCCTTAGTCCTTATGATAGGACTCCACTATCTCCTCATGTCCTTTCCATTATTTAACGTAAGCACATACATCTACATCCTCACGAGCTCTCCAAGACCCAACCATGAGTGAGAGAATCAAGAGAGATAAACGGAGATGTAGGGAAGCTTTCACAGAATTTGAAAGAGGAGCTTGTCTTCTTACCCCTCTTTATAATCCCTCGTCAAATCCATTCTTTCTCCCTTTATTTTCTAATACCACTATGCATGACTTCAAACTGCTATATATCTACGATCCCAATATCCCAAATCTTTGAGACCTCTCCTCTTCGTGCTCTTATCCAAAATCTTGGTTGCCTCTCCAAGGCCTATCTCATTAAGCCTGCAGCCATCTACAATGCCCTTGCCACCACAGGGACATGATTGAAGTCAAGTCGAGGCTGAGGTGAAAGTTGAGCGGAGGCCGAAGTGAAGGCAAAGATTGAGGTGAGGAACTTGAGGTGGAACTCGCAAAAATGGAACTCCCAAAGACTAAGCTCTTGAAGGCCGAGGTCTTAAGGCCAACTTAAAAAGACTGAGGAAAAAGGTTGATCTAACCAAGTCGAGGAGAAAAGGCTGAGGTAAAAGCAGATCAAAACCAGACCGATCGGAATAGATCAACATACCTCACTACTCTAATCTTCTATTATATTTTTTTTTTACTATTGTTGTTTCAAAGTCTGACTTAACTTAGTTATTGGAAGATCCAATCGGAGTCAACTTTTCTTTGTACGTAGATCCACAACTCTCCAAGATAGATCGGTGCTCCATCTTCCACCACCATGGATCAAATAGCACCTTCTATGCCTCCAAATCTTCAATGAGATCCACCATCATCAAACTAGATTTTCTCATCAATAGAATGGCACCATTTGTGGGAAATGATAACATATCCCATTTTCTTCCTGTAGAGGATCTGGTACCACCTTGCTACAGTAAAAAAAAAAGAGATAAAAAAAGAGAATACAATTAAAAACATGGATCGTCCGAGACTTACCTCGAAGATATACAATTTTTCTATAAGAAAGAAACAAATACAAAAGAAGATCACACATTCTCAACTCTCATATATCAACCCTCTCTCTCAATCTAAAGCACTCACTATTATAATGCTCTCAAAGAAATTCCAAAGAGATCCTCTCATAGACCTGCCATGTCAGGATCCTTAACGCCTCTGGATGCTCCATGTGATGCTCTCAACCACTACATCATGCCCTAGCCTCTATCCCTAAGCCACTCCCATAGTCGTTCCAAGACACTCCTGGCTGCTGTTGATGCCCCTCTCGGTCTCCCTAAGATGCTCTCCCAGTCTATTTGAGACACGCTCTGATCTTCCTGAGACATCTTCTTGATCTCCCTGAGATGCTCTCTGACCTCTCTGAGATCCGTTGAGATACACTGAGCCGCACTCCTCTTTATAGCCATCAGCCCTCTTTTATAAGGTCAAAACCCTCTCTAGATTGAAGATACAGTCCTGATCAATATCCACAATAATTCCTCACTGTTAGATCCGTTCCACATGCTATCTTGGCCGTCCGATCATGCTCTTGCTCACCTGATCATGTCTGATCACTTATGCTCACCACCAGAACCATTGGATCACTGCCAGCAAGCTTCTTGGGCTGTTGGATAATGCAAATTAGCCTATGGGCCACAAATTTTAGCTCCTACACCACTTTAGTCCATGATGGCTGTGTGGATCGTGACTTCCCACACTATTCACTGTGGATCGTGCCAAATCCATGCTCTCCATATATCGGGCACACGCCTGGGCCGTGCACTCCAGTATGCGCCTGGGCTGCATGTCCTGCATGTGGGTTTCACTTCCTGCGAGCTTGCACGCCCCACCTTCCTGCGGGCTTGCGCACGTTGCATCTCCAGGTTTGTTTTCTGGCTCTTTGTGTCATGCGCTACATGCTGGACTTCTCCGCATCTAGTCTTCGCTGCTGTGGGTCTAATTCGAAGTACTTGATTTCAACAATCTCTACCTCAACTCGACATTCAACCTCCACCTACCTTTGAGAGCTTCTTGCATGATTCTGCCCCCATACCCTGGTGCAAACACCTGCAACTCATGGATGGGCAAACATGGGAGTCGAGCCAGACCGCTCGATCTCATCTCTGTTATGTACTATGACTTGAGACCTGCTCGGGGTCGTCTCCTTACGATGTTGCATATTATTCTTTTGAGTCTCCCATCTCGTACTCGATCCACCTTCACTTGGAGCTCCACCTCATACTGGACTCCCACTAGCATTTTTTATGGTAGACGGCTCCTCCTTATATAAGAGAGCATTGATCAATTCTTATGGTTGATCTCGATCTTGATCACACCGAACTTCTCTATTTTCTTTAATCTTGATCACTACTATCGAACCTCGACAATCGTGCACTCTGTTACCACCTATTTTTAATTCCAATTGCGTACTCTGGTACCTTCTGGCTCTGATACCAATTGTTCGAGATCTAATACCATCTTGTTGCAGCAGAAAAAAAAAGAGATAAAAGAGAATACAATCCAATATGTGGATCAGCCCAAGACCTACCTCCACGGGGCAAGCAAGCTTTCCTATAAGAAAGAAATAAATACAAAAGGAGATCATATACTCTCCACTCTCACATATCAATTTTCTTTCTCAATCTGAAGTACTCACCCATACAATGCTCTCAAAAAAAATCCAAGGAGATCTTCTCTCACAGCCTACCATGCCAGGATCCTCGACACCCCTGATGCTTCTCGTGAAGCTCTTAGCCGTTACATCATGCCTTAATCTCTATCCCTAACTCAATTCCATGACCGTTCTAGGACACTCCCGACTGCTGTTGATGCCCCTGACGGTCTTCCTAAGACACACTCTCGATCTTCCTAAGACGCTCTCTCGATCTCTCTAAGACATGCTTTGATCTCCCTAAGATGCCCTCTCGATCTCCCTGAGATGTTCTCTGACCTCCCTGAGACCCACTGAGATGCATTGAGCCGCGCTCCTCTCCATAGCCATCAGTTGTCTTTTATAGGGTCAAAATCGTCTCTAAATTGAAGACACAGTCTTGATCAAAGTCTACGATCGTTCCTGACCATCAAATTCCTTCTGCATGCTATCCTGGCTATCCGATCGCACTCCTACCCACCTGATCATGCCTACTCACCACCAGAACCATTGGATCGCTCCCCACTAGCTTTCTGGGGTGTTGGATTACGTAAATCACCCATGAGCCATGATTTTTAGCCCTTGCACTGCTCCGATCCACGTCAGCCGCATGGATCGCGACTTCCCATGAGATCCATTATAGACCGCACCAAATCCATGCTCCTCGCATGTTGGGTGCACTTCTGGGCCGTGCACCCATGCACCTGCACTGAGCCAGCGCATGCATGGGCCGTGCACTCCAGCATGCGCTTGGGCCCATGTCCTACGAGCTTGTGCGCTCCTGCAGGCCTGCACGTGCTGCGTTCTCTGGGATTGTTTTCAGGCTCTTCGCATCATGCATTGCATGCTGGACTTCTTCGCATCTGATCTTCGCTGCCATGGATCAAATTTGAGACATCTGATTTCAACACTTTCTCCATCGGATCTAAGCATCTTCAGCAAGAATCTCACTATTGTTGTATTGCAAGCACCTTAAATTATTTACAGCTCCTCCAAAATTCAAGGCCTGAATCCATCCAAGCATAGAGGTAGCTCCGGTCGTGCTAAAAAATTCTAGCTCTAGGTCTTGGATCGAAAGTGGTGATGCAACACCAACTGAACGGAGAAAAGTCCTAATAAAAACTAAGATCGAATGGGAGAAAGCATGCCTGATCTTATAGATGTCCAAAATCCCAACTGATTGAAGACCTGATGAGCTACACTCATATAACCCAACCTCTTTAGGTTGGGAATGGATGCCCCGAAGATATCTGAGATATTGGATTTTTGTAAATCTTACTAAGACTTCGAGTTAGCCAAATTGGACAAAATCGATAAAAATGAGTGACTATAGACATCTTGGCTCCAATTGAGACCTCCAAATTGGTGAGAACAATCGATTGGAGGCACCTTGGCTCCGATTGGGAAC
This sequence comes from Elaeis guineensis, assembly GCF_000442705.2. Classification (NCBI taxonomy): domain Eukaryota; kingdom Viridiplantae; phylum Streptophyta; class Magnoliopsida; order Arecales; family Arecaceae; genus Elaeis; species Elaeis guineensis. The sequence continues at coordinate 68,538,283 of NC_025996.2, forward strand.
TCTAAATTTAGAAGAGGCTTGGTGCCGACCTCATGGAGATATCCCCGCCGTGGATATCGAATTTAAAGGTGGCCTGGTGCCGACCGACCTCATGGAGATGATCCGACTATGGCTAAGGTGGCTTAGTGCTGATGGACCTCAGGGAGACACCTCAGCTCTGATTGAGACTTCTAAAATACTAACCCTCGAGTCAATGAGAAAACTTAGCGAAAAGATGGGCTATGATGGAAACACATGATCACCCGAGTAGAAGATAGAATATGGACCTATTCGACTAATAAGTGGGGTGGGGTAAACGTCTATGCTGATCATAAATACTTCGAGCCTCTTAAAGCTTACTCCTAGAAGCATCTCAGCCTCACTCAACCAACCTCAAATATGGGCATCATGTACAAGTAGAAACAAAATTACTCTCAGTAACACTCAATATTTGATGATGAAGCATGTCAATGAGCAATCTGATCACTTTCTTTACCCGATCCAAAGAAAATTGCTTGCGCTTGGAAGTGAGGCACATATGATGTGGCATAATAGCGACTTATCTATGGTGGATGGACATATAGAAAGAAATTTCAAATTAATTCAAATTCTAGATGCTTATCAGGAGATCTAGATAAGAAAGATAAATTGTAACAAATTAAGAAGTTTTCGTCAAGAAAAATGGATAGGCCAATCCCATAGAATCAAATCTAATTATGGCCTTCTCCCATCGTCCTCCTCCATTGGCTATTTATTTCCACTCTTCTTGAGGGCTAAAGGCATCTCGCTTTCCTAATTCCAAGAGGCTCTCTTTTTGCATTCAAGAACTTGAGAGCCGTCATCTCCTCTTCTCCCTCTCCTCATGTCTCTCCTTGTGATAGGACTCCATTATACTTCTCACAAACTTTCCATCATTTAATGCAAGCATGGATATCCACATGCTCGTGAGCTCTCCGAGGACCAACCTTGAAGAAGAGAATAAAGAGAGATAGAGAGAGATGTAGGGAGGTCTTCATGGAATATGAGAGAGGAGCTTGCCTCTTACCCCTCTCTATAATCTCTCATCATAACTATTCTCTCCCCCCCCCGGCCCTGTTTTTTTCAAAACTATCATGTATGACCTCAAACTGCTATAGATCTACTATCTTAATACCCCAAATTCTCGAGATCTCTCTCTTCTCATTCTCATCCAAATCTTGGTTGCCCCACCAAGGCCGATCTCGTCGAAGCCCTTGCCATCATAGGGACATGATCAAAGTTGGGTCAAGGCTAAGGTAAAAGCGGAGCCGAGGCTAAAGTAAAGGCCAAGACTGAGGTGAAGAACCTAAAGCTGAACTCCCAAAAGATCGAACCCTAAAGGCTGAGCTCCCAAAGATCGAACCCACAAAGACTGAGCTCCCAAAGATCGATTTGACTAGATTCTAACTACTCTAATCTTCTATTACATTTTCATTCTAAAGCTCGACTCTACTTAAGCATCAAAAGGTCTGTTCGAAGTTAGTTAATTCAGTAAGCTTTTCCATCTTTCATCATTTTTTTTTCTCTTACGAAATAAAAAAAATATATTAAAAGATGATTTCTTGACCGAACCAAGCCAAAACTTAGTCAAGTACAAACTCATGACCAAAATTTTGTTTGGGTACAACAGAAAGCAACCCATCAAGAGTTTTTCTTCACCAAATTAGTTCAAATTATATTTGGATTGAAAATTTTGAAACTTAGTTGGGTTTAGGTTGGGCTGGTCAGGCTATAAAGGGTCTAGATGGATTAGATTTCTTCTAGACATGGGCACACCAATCCAGCTTCTGTTCATCAATTTTCAACAGCATTCCTTTAGTTAACTTCGTAGCAAATTGCAAACTCGGTTGGCACCTCTTGCCCAACGACCTACCCAGACTTATCCTAACAGGTTGTTCCGGCCGGGTTCAAATCCTTAATATTAAGGAAAAAATCATAAAGGTCTACGTGCAAGAACACGCGCGCGTGCGCGCGCGCGCACACACACAGAGAGAGAGAGAGAGCAGCAACGTGTGGCAATCCAAAGACATTATTAATTCAATAAACAACTAGGCAAAATGTAAGTACTCATTCTTCAAAAGCCCGTATTGAAAGAAGTTCTTCAAATTCCCAATACTTATTTTGAACTCTAAGACTAGTTCCTCAACAAGTTGCTTGAACTACTAAACTCTTGGAGCTGGTGTTACTGCAATTGCCTTTGCCCAGCAAATTCTCTCCAATCTGGATGGAACAAGATTCTTTCCCAACACATTCCTGAAAGAAATTCACCTCTTGTAATATTAGCATTAAATTTAGACAAAATAAAAGCATAAAAAACATAAAGTTGGAAGCCAAGAAAACATTATACTTGGAGTTCCATATTACCTCTGAAATCAGAGAATACAGCTCATCAGACTCGCAACCACCTTTCTGGTAGCTTCCACAAGTGCCTTTGGGATCACCAAGGCTAGCAAAGTCGATGTTGGAGATTGTGCGACCACCTTGGCATGACAAGTTTAATGTCTTCCCTGGTTCTGCAGTTGAACATGCGGTGCCGACAGTCACAGTTTGGAAATCTACTTGTGCGGGATCACCACCAGCTTCCTCAAATAAGACCAATGTGTTTGGCTCTCCAGGCTTCAGGAATGAACGTGGAACATGATACCTACAATAAAATTATGTACAAAAAAGATCTTTAACAAATGATCTTGTTGTTAGTATTTGACGGGTATAAGTGATAGAAGAAGTTAGTACCATCTTTGAGATGGCTCTCCACAACCAGTTTGACACTTTTCTGAACTGTATGTTCCTCTATAATCACATCCATTGCAGCCATCAGCCGAAGCAGTGTAATTTGGCCAGAAACGTCCAATGCTATTGCCATTAACCCAAGCTGCTCCTTTCCCCATGCCGAGCAAGTCGACAACCACAGGATCCAAGCCGAGGGGAGTTTCGAACGTGGTCTTTATAAAGAGAGGGAGAGAGAAAAAAAAAAAAAAACAAAAGTGATCAAATATTTCTTGTTATCTCATTTAATTTTGTCTGTTAATTACTGATGTTTGTATTGCTTCCTTCACATTTTATCATAATTTATTATTAGAAATCATCATCATCATCATCATGTTAGCCTTCTTTCCATATAGAGGAGACTTCTATATTACACATCAAAATCACAAGTCAAGAAGAAAAGGGAGTACCTTATACCAAGTGAAGGGTCTCTGAGTAGGTATCATGCCGGAAAACCATTTATGGTCGGGGTTGTCAAGGTAGACTTTAGTTTTCTCACCATCCAGGCCAATCTGAGAAACACAAACAATGACTACATAGATCAAAATGTACTGAAACAACAAAAATAGTGAACTCAATGGTGCAAAATTTTTACTTTGTAAGACCATGCATTAGTTGATAGATCTATTGTGATGTTTCCACCAATCAATTGAACAGGTCCACCAACAATTCCAGCTGGATCTAGCTCATAATGTTGACCAATATTCTGTTAGCAGTTAAAGAATAATTATAAAAAGTCAGATACTTAAGAAATGCATTTTACTAAAGAACAAAATGTAAATATTGATTATAGAGTTCAGAAAGGAAATTAACCTTTAGTCCAACAGTTACACTAAGCAGAGAAATATGATTCTTTCCAGCTTTAAACTTTGCTGTCTGCTCGAATACAAATGCCAAATTTCCATTTCGACCATACTGCGATCCTATCAAACAAGATAACTTGAAGAAGATTAATAATATTATCTGATAACATTGTAAGACATTTAAATGAATCCATCCTGATTACTTTCTGCTCCTAAGGCTATATCTCCATGAAACAATGGTAACAGAGACATGCAACTTGACATTACCTACAAGCTGCCCATTTACAAAAGCATGGAGGACATGGCCGGTTGTGCTTACACGAAGTGTCATTTCTTGCTTGTGAGTAATATCCACACTGCATCAATGTAGTTGGTCAAAGTTGGCTTCTTCTTCCCTAAGAACAAATGTGATACAAAATTATTAAGTATCTACCTTGTCATGTACCACAAGTAGTCACTCTCATCGACAGCGGTGGTGATCTGTTCTAAGAGCTTATTCTCTGTGAAGTTACCCCCGAGACCTCTGACGGAGGATCCCAAGGTCTCCGACCTCCATGACCACTTTAGATCAGAAGCCTCGTCATCGGCCTTGTTGGGCTTCTTTACCATGATAGAAGTCTGGGTTGTAACCTATATAGCAGTGAAGGGAAAAGGTAGCATTAGCTTGGAGTGTTACAAGTGACAAAATTGGAAGTTTCACAGATATGCAAAGCAAATAAAGTAATACCCTGGCAGTGTTGTACACTTCTTGCTTACAATCTGGTAGAATACTGACAGACCAAGCAGGTAAGAAATATTTGGTTCCTTGATATTCCAAAGTAGCATCGAAATATTGGTTTGCGTTACTTAAGAAGCAGCCAGATACAGTCGCATTGTATGAGAATTTAGTTGCCTACAAGCAAAAATTCCATGAAGTAATGATGTAGCCTTATGAAACTTATACCAAGGGAAAAGTATAAGGAATTACTGAAGATATCATACCGCTACACCATTGCCGAAGTCTGTGTTATTCACTTCTCCATAAGTGAGAGACTTCTCCATCAATTTTAGGGCAGCATGGAGCTCTTTCAAATGCCCCCATTTGGGTTGCTTGATATTTCCTACAGAAGTATCATAAATAAACTTTCTTAAGTTATTTTTATCTGATGAAAGATCTATAGTTTAAGTAATATATGCATGGATAATTTTGTGTAAGAGCAATGAGATATTCAATTAACATGATTCTGATACCATATTCATCAAGTGGAGCATCATAATCATAGCTGGTTGTGATATATGGACCCCCTGGTGTGCGACCGAAGTTGGTTCCTCCATGATACTGGTAAAAAATAATAATGTGTCAGGTACATTTGGGGAAACATATATGCAACAAATTTGCCTCTTAAAGGCATAGATTTGAGGCAAACAAACCATGTAATAGTTCTGAAGCGTTCCTTTGGATTGGTAGAAACGAGCCACTGCAAAAGCTAAGTCTTCAGCAGGCCTATGGGGGTCTGGATCGCCCCAATGTTTGAACCTAAATCCATTAACTTGATGTATTAACATTATGAAAACTAGATGGATGCAGTTACTTTCATGTCCGACTTTGGAGAAGAATGAAGGAACAAGAGGCATTACCAGCCAAGCCAATTTTCTGTCCAGAATTTTGGACTGTTTGGGTTATTGGGTGTAAAATTATCGCAATAGTAATTATTGCAAGTGTTGATCTAGTTAAAAGGAAATGAAAATTAGCTTCATTAGAATACAACCAAATTGGTTATCTGACAGACATTAAGAGGAAAAGCTCAGGATTATGTACCATTGGTTGGGGAGCATCTGATTGCTGACACATGATCCATGGTAAACCAACATTGAGAGATTCTGCAAACTTTGCGCACCATTTAATGTATTCTTTTCCAGCATCACCAGGTACCATAGCGTATTCATACTCATTCTCAATCTATGGCAATTGTATTATATAAAAGAAATTTCAGCATCATAGGTGATTAAACATATTCTTGTGGTCTTGATATTAAAAGAAAAAGAAATAGGAAATACCTGAGCTAGGATGATGGGTCCTCCTTGTGGTGCGAATAACCTTTCCTTTTTGATCATATCTACTATTAAAGTAGTGAAATTTGCCATTTCATCCTATAAAATATGATTAAAAAAAAAAAGTAAACAAAAAGACAAGTTGATAATAAAACTGATTAAGCAATGATTTTAAGATAATAATTTAAAAGATTCACCTTCCATTGCTGGTTGTTGGTCCTAAATTCCATCCCTGGGATTTTGCGTAACCAAGCAGGAACTCCTCTGAAAGCATTCAAGCCACAGATTCGTGCAAAGTTAAGAACAATGATGCATATAAACTTATAAACTATTTTTCCCACACACACACACACACCAATATTAAATTATGAATTACCCATAGTCCCATTCAGCACAAACATAAGGGCCGATCCGTAATATTGCATATAATCCAGCATTTTGAATTTCCTTAAAGAATCTAATCACATCATAATTGCCTTCAAAATAATACTGAAAACGGAAGAAAAGCATCCTGATGTTAGAATATATATGTATCTATATACATAATATGTATCTATATTCATAAAATAAATCATCCAATAGAAGATTACAACCTCGCGGCGCCGAGGCTCATGGCCATTCCAAAAAATATAAGTCTCAATAGTATCAAGGCCACCTTCTTTTGCTTTTCGGAGCAAGTCAGGCCACATCTACACAAGATGCAAAAAATCAAATAGTTATCTAAACTTTTGCCACATACTTGAAGCAGAAACGAATGCTTGCATGAAACAAAATAATTTCTAATACTCTCAAAAAAATGATCTATTATGTTTCAAAAGAGTTATAAGCATCTAAGTTACCTCAGGCGTGCTGCGTGGATAGTGAATTGCACCAGAGATGATGATCCGGCGTTCGCCATTGATCTTTATTGCTCGTCCATCATGGGTGATGTCCGTGGTGTTTGCAAGGCAGCAAAGAGAAACCAGCACTAGAGCTGACAACCAGCTTCTCTTGGAGCACTCCATCCTTCTCCTTCCTCTCTTCTCATCACAGGGAATACCACGTCCGGCGAGAGTCTAAGGCAACCTGGGATGCCTTGGGTCGTATTGGTGTTGGGATGATAAAGATTTATCTCTGGTTTAAAATTCCGTTGGAACGTGGAAAGCGATTCTTCAATCGGAAAAAAAAAAAGAAAGAAAGATGACTAGGAAAGCAACTCAAACTCCAAGCCCCAGGTTATTGGACCTTTGTTTTTGTGACAATATCTTTGTATCTTGGGTTTGGATTTAGTTCAGATGATGCAACAAAAGATCTGTTGGATATACATGGTGTGGGATAACAGTAATGAAATTGATTTGGGTTTAGCATCGGAGTTGACTGAGCCTAGGTTGGTTTAGTTTTCAAATTTTTTTCAATTTAAAATGGGTGTCGTCCTGTAGATGCTTAAGTTTTCCTAGGTTCAAAAGCATTTAGTTAACTAGCTTATAATCCTATGCCACGAGCAGGATGTGATTTTTTTTTAAAAATATTTTATTTTATTAATTAATTAATATATATTATATATATTTTTTAAAAATAATGAAAATAATAAAAAAATATATTTTGTGCATAGTATAGATTAGAAGCTATTTATAAGCTATTTTGGGGTTCTCTAGCCTTGTTTTCTTTCCGGATCTTCATTTTTTTTGTAAACAATAGGTATTATTTCTAATTTAGAAATCTTTTTAATATTTTTATATATTATTGTTGTTAGAATATCAGGTAGGGTTGTATGCACAAATTTCAAAATCTTTTTGAAGTAGCAGCGGAAACGATTTAGGTTAAACCCTTTAACCCTACATGCAATTGATCTAATCTATATCTACCCGAGCCCTGGATTAAAGATATACATATAATCAGAAAATTAAAATAAAAATTGAGATCGGATCTCAATACCTTGCACGGGTTGAAATATTTTTACCGATGATCTTAAATCTGAAGGTTCCTGAGCTATACATATGTCCGATCTCGATAGGTATCCATCGGGATCAATCTTGAATCTTTCTTCTCATTATAGATCCGTTTTCTCCAAGATGAATCTCAGCTTTTTGAACCTTTGATCAACTCTTGATCTGTAATTGCGATCTCAATGCTTGAATTGCATCCTTTCTTCCTATTCCTTACCGTAGAAGAAATCACCCTCAACTCAGGCATGTGGGAAGATAGGACGCCCAACCTTTAGGCATTGGAAATAGAGGAAGAAAAAGAGATGGCATGGAGATGGAGAGAGAGAGGTGATCTGATTTCTCACTTCAATTTATTTTAAAATCCTAGGAGACCATCTCTTATATAGATCTTTTTTTGATTCCAAATTAATCTCCAATCAATCTAAAAAGGCTAGTTCTTATCTCATAAAATTTTTTTATTTTTTTAATTTATTTTTTTTTTAAAATCAGACCAAATTGGAAAGATCTTCACCTCTTTTGGCAAGTAGATGGGGCACCCCATATCTAAATAGATAAGTTAAGCGGGCGCCCTCATCAAAGCTTGGCAAGTAGCTGTTGGCGCTCCTTTAGGATTTTTGCACATAAGAGAGAGGGCGTAGCCCCTCTCTCTCTCCTTCCACACCAAGGCAAAAGAGGGGGCGAGTCCGTCTCTCTTTCTCATGCCCACTTCAAGGGTCTGCACCCCTTGGAATTTCCAAAAAAGGAGGCTTGCGCCTCCTCTCTTCTTTCCAATAATTCCATGCCACATAAGAAACTAACAAAGAAGAAAATGAGGAGATTGGTTTGCCAACTCATTGACTTGATTCAATCCTTTTGGGCCCTCAAATAGGTGCCCCAGTAAATCCAAATAAAAATGGATCTGCTTAAGGTTCAAGGCGATAGACTTGATCCAATCCATATCTAATAAGAATCTAAGTCCAGAGAAGAATTGGATTTAACTATGTGCTAGCATGGTTCTCTTAAACCCAATAGGATTTCAATAAATCTTAATTCAATTAGAACTTTATAAGTCCAATCGGATAATTCAAGATTAAATCCCTTAATGTGTGGCCCCATAGATTTCATTCTATCTGATAGTGAGATATATTGTGATCTCTATCACAATATCATTGAAACTTCTTTTAATAGATTGGAACAATTCTAACTCTACCCTTTGAGGATTATCGATTATCAAGACGACGTCCAATGAGTCCCACAATCCACCAGTGACACCTAGTAGTATGTAGTGACAATTCAATAGAATGAAAGTTTGAATTTTTAGGTACAATTGTTGTATGATTTAGCCCTTCTATCATGAGTCTCACTTGATGGAGGTCATAGAGAACTTATCCGACCCCATCGTCAGTCATATGCTAAAGGCTCGACTGTGTGAATTCCATGAAAACTCTTTTCCAGTATTCACACTTGCTTTGGCCAAAGACTTTCTGAATTCAGTCTCGCAAATTGCATATGACTTCTCTTTTTCTATCAAGGTTGATAGATTCTATCTAGGTGAATCCTACTCGTAACAGTGAATCTGAACCTACTAAAGCCAACATACATAGTAAGGACTCAAATGGCTAGGAATCAAGAGAACGTACAGTCAAACTCAGTAGCTTTGCTGCGAATAGCTGATGACACCCAAGTCAAAGGACCACTCATACTACTACAGCATTGAGACAATCACTGATAAGTGAATAGACATCTAAGTAGTTTCTCGTGTTGGTCACGCTTAGTATAAGTTATTCTCTAACAACCACCTGCACTCTCATCCCAGTGTCTCTACACTGCAGATTCGAGACTCATCTGTCAAGAAGAAAGGTGATCCGTGCATCGATTTTTAAATAGATTGATCACTGTCCTCCATGACGATCTTTTGATCGGAAGCATTTAGGAACTAACCACTAATTAATGTATGTCTTAAATTCTCAACACCTTGAAAATATACAAAAATCATATTTGTTAATTTCTAAAATAAATCATGGACACATAAATATGATTGAAAATAAAATACTCTTTATTAATAATAAAAATATTATAAGTACAAAGTTAAATCTTGAAATTATAAAATATGTCAGCCAACAATTGGCTTTTAGGATACTCATTTAACAATTGTTGAAAAGTTGGAGAAATATTCAAACTCAACTGATTTGTATTGGACTCATTCAGATCCATATCTATCTATTCTTACTTTTATTTATTTATTTTTTTAAAAAAGTATATGTATGATAGTCGATTTATTTGCTTAGTCACCATATGTGCACAAATTCTTCATATAAAATTTCTCTAATTTTTTTTTAAAAATTATTATTAATATTTCATGAACATGAAAATGAAATCGGTAATGTAACATGATGTTCACCATATTACTGCATTAATCTTAATTATTGTTATAAAATACCATAATATGTTTATCCATAGCCTTATCATAATTTCTAACCTATTAATGCTGGTTTTAAAAGAAAAAAGATAATAATATTTAATCCTAATAAGTAGCAGTAAATACTAATAGTTTATCAAAGGCACGTATATATGTGCTCCCTTAAACTTTTCTCCATCTACAAAAATTTTTATATACAATTAAATGCTATATATGTGGTAGATGTAGAGATTTAGTCCACTTTCTTTCCTAGAAAGCTCTAACGATGTCAGTAATAATTGGCTATAGCAAAAAAAATATTTATGTTGTTTATGACTTTAACATTAATGGAATAGTATTTAAGCTGATGTTACTTTCTTTTTTATTCTATATTCTTCTATATAAAACTAATAATGATGTTAAAAAATAAAAATAAAAAAACAAACTGCCATGATAATTTTATGAAAAACCATCATGATTATAAGTATTTAATTTTTTTGAAAATAATTACTTATGCTGCAAAAGCATACAGATGGCAAAAGGATGGTTTACCAGTACAAAGCCTTCATTTTAGTATACATATATATGAGATATATTAGATTTGTCCCATGTTGCTAAAATGAACATTTTTATAATTAAAAAAGGATAGATTTTTTATTTCAAGTTTTCTCAACTTTGGAAATAAAAATTAATTCTGTATATACATGGATCAAGGTTAAGTCTACATTAGAGTGCTAAACACCATCATTGAGAAGGATGGTCCCATAATTAAAGCATAATAACTTTAAAAGGATGGTCCCATAATAACTTTTTATCTTGGTGGCTGATACTCTAACCAGGATCTTGAAGACAGCCGATTCAAAGGGGCTGCTGGATGGTATTGGCCCTTGCAACATAACCGGCCACTTTTATAGTTTGCATTTTGTGGACGATACATTGCTATTCTGCAAAGCAGAAAAAGGAAATATTAATACTCTAAAGTTCATCTTGTATGCTTTTGAGTTGACATCTGGTCTAAAAATCAACTTTGTCAAATCTCAGTTGGTAGGCTTGGGGGTCTCGAATTCTCTAGGTAATATGTTTGGCAAAATGCTTGGTTGTCAGGTTTCAAAGTTACCTATCAAATACCTTGGCTTGCCTCTTCATTATTCCACTCCTAGGTGCAGTGACTGGTCCTTTATTCTTGAAAAAATTTCAAAGCGGATGCAAAGTTGGAAGAGTAACACCCTATCTCTAGCTGGACGGATGGTTCTTTGCAACTCGGTAGTACGGGCTATTCCAATTTATTGGATGTCTGTTTTCCACCTCCCTGTAATGGTGATTCAACGAATAAACAAGCTTTGCCGGGATTTTGTTTGGAATGGTCAACAGAGGAGTAGTCAGGTGAAACACCTGGTTAGTTGGAGTTTGATGTGCAGACCTCGACCTCTAGGAGGCTTGGGTTTGATTGATATTTCAGCTCTAAACACTGCCTTACTTCTTAAGTGGTGGTGGAAATTCTTTAGGGAGCAGCACAAACCTTGGTGCAAGTTGGTTCGAGCTATTTACTTCTCCAAAAAACCACCATCTACCCCAACAACTTATTCACGAAGATCTTCCTCCTCCTTTTGGAAAGGTATCCTTGGCACACTTAAATTATTCAAGCAGCTCTTCCAACCAAAGCTTGGGAAAGGAGACCTTATTTCTTTTTGGGATGACCCTTGGTCCATGGATCAGCCCTTCTCGTTGGTATTCCTCAACCTTCATTTGTTGGCAAAGAACAAAAATATTTCTGTTGCAGATTTATTCTCAAAAATCGGAAGAGTTCCCTATCTTATTTTGACGGATCCCGATATTTTTCGGCACCCACTGAGCTCTCCAGCGATCAGAGAATGTCACGCTCTTATCTTGACTCTTCTCTCCTGCTCCCCAAATCAAAATTTAGATGGTTGGTTTTGGAAATGGAATAGCTCAGGATCTTTTACGGTAAACGTTTGCTATAGGTTTCTTAATTAAACATGGAGGGGTGCTATCTCCTCTCGGTAAGTTCTTTTGGAAGCTGTCGGTCCCGAAAAAAGCTAAGGTTTTTGCTTGGCTATGTTACTCTGATAAAATTTTGACAGCCAAAAATCTTCTTAAAAAAGGTGTTTCAGTATCGGAGGTTTGTTCTCTATGCTGTGAGGAGGAAGAGTCAACCGATCATTTGTTTTTATTATGCAACTACTCCAAGCTTTTTTGGCAGGTGTTCTGGAGAAAATTTAGTGTGCCACAGTTTCCTGATAACATGACAGAGGTTTGGGGAAAATGGAGAAAGCATATTTCTATTACTCATGTTTTTCCTGCTATGGAGTGCTTGTTTATCATCGGTTGCTGGTGTCTTTGGAGTGAACGTAATCATCGGATATTTGATTTTGAAGCAAAAATGGCATCGTGACGGGCTAAAGAAGCTACCCTTCTTGCTGGGAGTTGGTTGCAGCACTCAGATAATGTAAACGTTCTGAGTGCTTTAAGCAATCTCTGTTAACCGCTGATCGTTTCGGAAGAGGGAACTGTTATCAAATGAGAGCGTTCAATATTCGAGGCTGACAACAGACTTTTGGACCCTGCTGAATCAATAGGGTGTATCAACTTTGTGATACCCGGCTTAAAATTCTCCTTGCACAAATCTTGAGGCATAAAATTGAAAACAAAAAAAAAACAAAAGAAAAAAAGGAAAAAAAATATTAAAGACTCCCGTTGAGTGTCTTCTTCCATGAGAACTCATCGGAGAGGAAGTCGAATCCGAAAAGAATTTGGCCTCCCCTCCACAGTATAAAACCCTCTCCTCCCTCATCCAAAGCCAACCATGATGAGCCCAACCTTTTTCTTTCTTCTTTCTTTTTTTTTTTTCCTTCCAATTTTCGCCAGATTCCCTTCACCATGCACGTCGGAAATTGAAGCTAAAAACACCACTGGAGCCAAGGTAAGGACTCGATCCTTCACTCTCTCTCTCTTTCTTATCTTTCCATGACCTTAAGCACCACCGAAGGCTGTCGGTTTTGCCGAAATCCACTATAAAAGAATCTCCTATTTTTTCGACTTTGATTTCTTCCTTCTCCGGCCATCGACACTGCCGTCACCTGACACTGGACACTTGGTTGGGTTGTTCGGCCTCCCCACGATGCTTCTCGATGAAGTCACAATCATCGGTGAACGATCAAAGGCCAAAATCAAAAAAAATGAAAAAAAGAAAGCCCTTAGATCCCATATTTTTGGATCTTTCCCATGTTTTCCTTGTCGGCAATCTTTGCCGCCGGCCATTCCCTGCCCCATCGCCGTCCGTCGCCTGCTACCGCCTGCTGCCGCCGACCGTTGCCAATTTTTCGGTCAAGAACCATGAACTGCCTTTACCTCCCCTGTTCAGCCATGAAAAGAAAGAAGAAAAGAAGAGCAAGAAAAGAAAAAAAAAAGAAAAAAAGAAAAAAACAAAGAGAATTTTCTCTCTCCTATCTCTCTCTCCTCTTTTATGTCTCTCTCTACTCCCTATTTGTCTCTCATCTAATCCATAGGCTCCGGTACAAATCTAAGATGATCTTTTCAAAGAGACCCAAAACCGCTTTGAAATCCATACAGTTTATCAGACCTTAGCCCGATCCTTATCAGAAATTCACTGAGTTTGATCACCATTGACCCCTATGGAGTCACTATGATATGACCTCTGATGATTTTGATCATAGATTCTTCTTTTGAGAAATATGAAGATTCTTTCTCCATTTTCTCTCTCTATTTTTTCTCTCTTCATCCACTGTCTCTCTCTAAAAATACCTATGGATCCCTATTGAGTCATATCTTCCTCTTTTAAGAACCTATGTTGACTCCTACAAGATGATCTGACACTGCTTTGATATTTGTGCCATATATCAAACCCATGCCAGGCCTGTCTAGTATCTTTGAATCCTACTATTGATGAACTCTGTTGATCGATCTTGATCTTGATCCAATCCATACTCTATGATTTCTTGATCAGAGTTGCTTAGATCGGATCCTCAGCTAGGAAGCCATGAATTATTTCGGTGTCTAGATAGCCTATCGGACCAACCATCCGATCAACAATCTTTTTTTTATTTAATTTTATTGAGCTTATTGAAAGAAAATTGATTATGAATTAATATTTTAAATAAAATTATCTGATTCATTTAATAAAGACTAAAGATCTAGGACGATTGAGATAAATAGATCTTATGCTCCTTATATATTTTTAAATAACCATATTTTTATGCAAAAAATTATTGTTGATGAAATCATGTTTTTGATAAAATAAAGATCAGCATATGTGATATGAAAAAGTATATTTTATTATGAGCATTAATTTCATGAATATATTTTATAAAAATAGTATAGTTATGAAGTATGAATTTTATGATTTTTTCACCATGTATATATATGTTTTAAGAAAAAGATGTAAAGATTTCGAAGGCTCTCAGATAGTTATGAACGAATCTCTATGGAAAGTTTGACATTCGGAGCTAGCATCCACATGAAACATGACTTCATCAATGAATATAAAGTTGGCATACGAAATAAAAACTCTATCGATTAAGAAACATGGCCCTGTCATGGGTATAATAGTGATCTTAGCACGAATATCTGTGAGCAATACTTTCAAACATGACACGAATACATGGCAAGAATGATTTATGATTCATGTTTATGAAATATTCATGATTTATGCAAGCATGATCTGATTTATAACTTATTTTTTTATATGCTCTATAAAATATTTATTTTTGTAATATCTATTACTTTCTAAATATTGCATTATCATGAAAAAATTTATGCTTGATCCGATAAGAAAGTATTGATTTTACTTACTGAGTTAGTGTAGCTCATACTTTTTTATTTTTTTCTTATACAGAAGAATAAAGTTAGGACTGACGAAGGGATCCAGGCTTGAGAATCTGCATACCAAGCTGAAAAATTTTACAGCGGAAGTTTAGTTTATTTTATGATTATAGACTTGTAGTTATTTATTTATGAATTTTGAGACTTGGATTTGGTATTATCTTTTGGATTTAGTCGCTTTGATCCAATATTGATTTATTTATTTGATGAATACTGAAATTAAATCTTTTATTATAACTTATTTTTGATGGATTTTAGTTGATTATGATTGATTGGCTTCGTGTTATCATGGGCTCCATCCCTCGGTAGCATGACCGTGTTATGTTTCGGATTTGGGATGTGACATTTTATGGTATCAGAGCTTAGATTATGATTACTTGGGACTATAGTATAAGTGATTAGGGTTAAGTAATATCAGAGCTTAGATTATGATCAATAGGGACTGATTTAAATGGGATTTAAGTATAAAGGTTATGATCACAAGAAATATGATAGAAGTAGTAGGAAGAATTCAAAGTATGGATTCTAGATCAATAAGCATTATAATGAAATTTTTTTTATAAAGTGCTATACGATGTGTATTAAAGAATCGGATGAATTATGTCTTGGATTTCAATAAATAAGGCTTGACCTAAGTATGAGAGATGTTGACTCTGGAATAAAATAGGATATATTGATATGTTGTATTAAGTATACTTGTTCAATTGTTATTTAGATGATTTCAGAGTTCTAAACTTGGTATAGATGAAGATCATGATGGTTTTTTAAATTTTGATGTTAATTATTTGATTATTATAATTTTAGATTTATTAGAATAAATTTATTTAGGATGTGGCTTAAGAAAAATTATATCATACAAGAAATAAATATTTTTCGAGCATTAAACCTACAAGAGGATCATGTATAAAATTTGTAGGTAAATGAAAAGTATATATATATTTTGTTTATTGGTGGATTGGATGACATGCATATATTAGTGAAATCTTTAATAATTTGTATTGCCATCTTTTATATTGGATTACTTGATCTTTCTTAAGTCTATTAAAGATAATAGAGTATATTTATTATTTCAAGTCAAAGTTTAAGTTTTAAGGCTGATCTAAGATTCTTATTATTATCAAATTTTTGGAAGACTTATATGAGTTTCAACAAATAAGCGACAAGATTTCATGTCAGTTTAGTTATGATGTAAGGGTCATGATGAAGGAAGCTCTATAAGAGATAACTGAATTTATTTTACTCATAATGATATTGGCCGAAGGTCTTCTAATTTATTGGAGATTTGAGTTAATCGTTTTACAAAAAGAGGTTGATTTGGAATCATCCTATTGATTGTCGGATAAATCTAGAGTTAACTTACTCCAAATTAATTCTAGATATATTGAATTCTAGATGAGTGGTGAAAGCTTATGCAATGATTTCACATATAGAAAGTAGATCAAGATTTAATTTTAGTATCGTATGCTCAAGGAATAGTAGAGATAAAGAAACTTAAAGCTTTGTTCTAGCTCTATCTATAAATTTTTTTTTTTAGAAAGTTGGATCTTTTGCTAGGATTCATCCGATAGCCTTGGAGGATTCAAATAGGTCCGGATCAGAGTACACAATAGAATTGTGCTGGTTAAGAATACAAATTTTGATGCAATAAGTGATACGAATGGAGACTTGACTTTCATAAAAGAGACTGCAATTGACAAATGAAAGGATAAGATTGTTGATCCATAGGTCATTTAGATATTGCAATCCTATTTTCGGCGATTGGTTCTTTTGTTATAGCAGTGGTCAGAAGAGTTTTGAGCATCTTAAGTTTAAGGTCAGTGAATTAATATTTCTTGATTGAGCTCGGATGTAGAATATTTTGGATCTAAATATTCTTTTTTTATCTTGAACATTATTACTTCATTTGTTTGAATGGATTTGAAGATTTTCTACAATGAAAATTTAATTGTTACATCATATATAAAGTTAAAAGGATAAAGAAGGTTGTAGATTATGGTGAGTATCTAATGCTCCAGACTTTCCATATTTATTAAGAATAGCTAGGGTCGATTATGATTTTCATGTAAAATCAGTCAAGAGCAAATAATTTTGTAGGCAAGGAATTATGGTATTTTGAGCCACGATTAAGAGGTCAAAGAAATTCATTATCTTGTGGATAGAAATAATCTAATTTTGAAATACTATATAATGATTTATGTCGAAGACTTTGGAATAAGCACTTTGAGATGTAGATAATTTGGAAGCTTAAGGATAGTATGAGGGTTGTCTATTTTCAATGTTCAAAATCCCAAATATGCCAAGTTTCGAGGATGAAACTTTTTTTTAAGGAGGGTAGAATGTGATACCTAGCCTAAAATTCTTCTTGCACGAATCTTGGGGCATGAAATTGAAAACAAAATAAAAAAAGAAAAGAACCAAAAGAAAAAAAAAGAAAACATTGAAGACTCCTACTGGGAGTCTTCTTTCGTGCGAACTCATCAGAGAGGAAGTCGAATTCGGAAAGGATTCAGCCTCCCCTCTACTGTATAAAACCCTCTCCTCCCTCGTCCAAAGCCGACCACGATGAGCCCAGCCTTCTTCCTCTCTTCTTTCTCTTTTTTTTTCTTCCAATTTTCACCAGATTCCTTCACCATACTCGTGAGAAAATGAAGCTGGAAACATCGTCGGAGCCAAAGTAACGGCTCGATCCTTCCTCCTCTCTCTCTTCCCTATCTTTCCATGACCTTAAGCACCACCGAAGGCTGTCGGTTTCATCGAAAATCTACTATAAAAGAATCTCCTATTTTTCTGACTTTGATTTCTTTCTTCTCCGGCCACTGCGCTGCTGTCACCTGACACCGAACCCTTGGTCGGATTGTTCGGCCTCCCTATAATGCTTCCCAATGAAGTCACAGCCGTCGGTGAATGATCAACGACCAAAATCAAGAAAAATAAAAAAAAAAGAAAGCCCTTAGATCCCCTATTTTTGGATCGTTCCCATCTTTCCCCATCGGCAATCCTTGCCACCAGCTGTTCTCCACCCCATCGCTGTCGGCTGCCTACTGCCGTCGGTCGCCGTCAATTTTTCAACCAAAAACCATGAACTGCCCTTTTCCTCCCCTATTCGACCATGAAAAAGAAGAAGAAAAGAAGAACAAGAAAAGAAAAAAAAAGAAAAAAGGAAAGAAAGAAGAGAATTTCTCTCTCCTATCTGTCTCTCTCCTCTTTTATGTCTCTCTACTCTCTATTTCTCTCCCATCTAATCCATGGGCTCCGATACAAATCTAAGATGATCTTTTCAAAGAGATCCAAAACTGCTTTGATATCCATGTAATTTATCAGATCCTAGCCTGACTTTGTCAGAAATTCATAGAGTTTGATCACCATTGATCCTTATGGAGTCACCATGATATGATCTCTGATGATTTTGATCACATATTCTTCTTTTGAGAAATATAAAATTTCTCTCTCCATTTTCTCTCTCTATTTTCTCTCTCTTCACCTATTTTTTCTCTCTAAAAATACCTATGGTTCCCTATTAAGTCATGTTTTTCTCTTCTAAGAACCTATGTTGACTCTGACAAGATGATCTGAAACTGTTTTGATATTTATACCATATGTCAAACCTATGTTGGGCATATCTAGTATCTTTGAATTCTACTACTGATGAACTCTGTTGATCGATCTTCATCTTGATCCAATCCATGCTTCATAATTTCTTGATCAGAGTTTCTTAGATTGGATCCTAAACTAAGAGACCATGAATTATTTTGGTGTCCGGACAGCCTATCAGATCGACCATCCGATCAACGACTTCTTTCCTTATTTAATTTTATTAAACTCATTGAAAGAAAATTGATTATGATTTAATATTTTAAATAAGATTATCTGATTCATTTAAGAAAGACTAAAGATCTAGGACGATCGAGATAAGTGGATCTTACGCTCCTAATATATTTTTAAATAATCATGTTTTCTATGCAAAGAAGTGTTGTTGATGAAATCATATTTTTCATAAAATAAGAATCAGTATATGTGATATGAAAAAGTATGTTTTATTATGAGCATTAATTTCATGAATATATTTTATGAAAATAGCATGGTTATGAAGTATAAATTTTATGATTTTTTTACCTATGTATATGTATGTTTTAAAAAAAAGATGTAAAGATTTCAAAGGCGCTTAGATAGCTATGAACGAATCTCTATGAGAAGGTCGACACCCAGAGCTAGCATCCATACGAAATATGGCCCCACCAATGGGTATAAAGTTAGCATACGAAACAAGAACTCTATCGATTAAGAAACATGGCTCTATCATGAGTATAATAGTGACCTTAGCATGAATATCTATGAGCAATATTTTCAAACATGATATGAATACATGACAAGAATGATTTATGATTCATATTTATGAAATATTCATGATTTATGCAAGTATGATCTGATTTATAACTTATTTTATTATATGCTCTATGAAATATTTATTTTTGTAATATCTGTTACTTTCTAAATATTGTATTATCATGAAAAAATTTATACTTGATCTGATAAGAAAGTGCTGGTTCTACTTACTAAGCTAGTGTAGCTCATACCTTTTTATTTTTTTTCCTTGTATGGAGGAATAAAGTTAAGACCGACGAAGGGATCCAAGCTTGGAGATTTGTGTCGCAAGCTTGAAAATTTTATAGCAAAAATTTAATTTATTTTATGATCATGAACTTATAGTTATTTATTTATGAATTTTGAGACTTGAATTTGGTATTATCTTTTGGATTTAGTCACTCTGAACCAATATTGATTTATTTACTTGATGAATAATGAAATTGAATCTTTTATTATAATTTATTTTTGATGGATTTTAGCTGATTATGATTGATTGGCTTCATGTTATCGTGAGCCCCATCCCTCAATAGTATAGCTGTGTTATGTATGTCTCAGATGTGGGGCATGATAGACTTTGTTTGTTTTCCTCTTTTAAATTCTGTGCACAAGTCCTTTTGAAGACAGTTGATTAGACCCTTCCATGCAACCTTTGGGTGCAATAGGGCCTATTACATTCACTTAACCTTCAGGGGATGTACCCTTTACTCTTTATTTATCCTTTGTAGCAGTAAGCATTAATATATTATACTCTTTTGTGAGAGGGAAGTAGCTCACTTCCTCCTCTTTTTCCTCAAAAAAATAACTTTTAAAAGAAAGTGACAATTAATGCTCTCAATTTATCAAGAATTGATTTGATTAGAATCTTAACGATCAATAATAAATAAAGGGATTGAGAATATAAGGATTAAGAGAGATGGTTAGGCTAGCCAAACAAACAATGCATGAATGGAATAGATATTAATAAAATAGTATTTAAGCTGTCATTAATTAAAATTATTTCTTAACATTTAAGATGGACCTAATTTTGAAAGATGACATTAATAGAATAAGCATTAATGGAATAATATTTAAGCTGATGTTAATTAAAATTATTTCTTAGTATTTAAGATGGGCCTCTTTTTTGATAAATAAATATAATAATTTTGAAAGTATTTTGAAAATAAAAGATCAAGTACAATCTCCACTTCAATCAAAATAAAGGAAAAGGATAAAAATGCTTTTGAAGCAAATAGGTACAATTTGATTTCTATTAAAACTGAGGCTCTTAAGTCTCTCTATCCAAATAGTTCCTTGGTTTAGGAACCATGCATGTCCTAGCCGTTCTTGGACGTTGACAATGATGGTTGAAAACTTAAATTATATGAATTCATATAGGTGGGAGCTTCCTCTAACTCACAGAATTTATACCCATGGTGTATGTGCATGAACATTAGTTTACTTATCTTTGACCAAAACTATTGTCTATTTAGGAACTCATACAGGCTACCACTTGTATGGTATTACTGTCAGATAAAAACTATATCAATCCTCCAAATAGTAAACTATATACTATAATGCCCCTTTTATCTAGTTCCCAATTTGAAATCAACTATAATCAAGATTCATATTAGTAGCATCAATGACAGCTTCCTCCCCACTCCCATATCTTGATCAGCTCTTTCTGCAACTCCAACACATGCAAGTATAGTTTGAACTGGGAAGTAAGAACTTAACTATAGGAAAAGATAATCTTTACTACTATATACTTCAAATTGATCTGCAATCTGCCAAAATGACCCCACTCTCCCCCAAACTTGCCCTGGCTAGAAAATTGGCACAAATCTGAGAGTCGGTGTCAATTGAAAATTAATATTGTATCAATGAAATCAGTAATCCACATATATCTTGAAATAATTTGCATATTCTCACAACATTTTGAGCTAAATAGCTTTTAATTCAATAATGGATTTTTTCTTCACTTTCCATCTCTGCAATATGAGGCTTCACTCCAGCTTCAGAACCCTTCACATGCAAGAGTCCCACTTTAGAATCTTCCATGTGCTAGAGCTCCCACAGTGAGCTATGTATTTCATTAAAAAGGAAGAATTTGATTCAATTCTATCCTGTTGTAGCTTCTTTTCAGTCTTTATTTATCCATAATCATGGACAATATATTGTGAGCCAATTTTTCTTGTAAATCCAAAACTTTCTGCCTTGGTACTCCAAGAAGAAAGCCTCATTATGCCAATGGTACCAAACTACTTAGGAAAACCACCATTATTGTTATCAACTCAAACAACGAGATGCACAAGAATTGAACTTGAGAGAGATCACACGAACCAACTCTAAATAAATCAAATTTTTATCAAAAAAGGAAAGGAGAAAGGGAACCTTGTAATTGAGGGAGAGCCTTTCCCTCAATGATGATTCTGCCTCCTGGATGTTGCACTCATCAAGCTTGGCCTCCACCTCGACGAACTTCATCGTGAGGCCATTGATCAACACATCCCTCACCGATGATACCCCATCCTCCTCACTGCTGTCACTATCTTCATCGAAACCCATTGCACGGCCCGAACCAGCCGCCCACCCCCTCCTCCACCTCCACCCATGTGCATCCGATCCAATACTCGAGCCGATCGACGATCAAAACACCCCCAAGAATGGTGAAAATGTGGGAGAAAATGGAGGGGAAAAGATCCAATCAAAGCATGCACACGGGGGGGGGATCGAAATGGTAGTCGGAGATCAGATCACAGAGAGAATGGTGTCAAATTCCACCGCGAGTCCTCGAGGTCGCCTCATGATACATGTGTCAAATGAAGGCTCTGCCATTGCAGAAGCCTCTGTTTTAATATAAATATATATATATATATATATATATATATATATATATATATATATATATATATATTATATATATATATATATATTAGATTCTATGGTTAAATAATTTCAGTTTCTACTTCATTCTTTTACTAAGATGAGGGTCCTCCAAGACGAGATATAAATGGTAAGAGTTAGCACTATGGATATGGATATTAGTTAGATGCAAAAATTTTTATCCATATTTATTTTAAACAGATATTTAAGTATGATTATAAATATCAGATACCTAAACTTTATAATCACAGAATCAAAGATAATATCAAGTAAATTATACATTAAATTAATATAAAGAAATGACACATGCAAGCTCCCCATAGCTGTCCACTATGTGCTACTCAAGAGGAATCAGCTGATCACTTGATGGTTTAATGCGAATATTGCAAAGGGATTTGGCAATGAATATCATCCAACCTCTAGATTCAATTTGACTATAACTCAGCACAACAACTATGGGATGATAAAAAATGTCTACTCTCCATCAAAATCAGCTCACTAATTTGGTAGATGGTAGTGGCATCGATCTGTTGGATTCTTGAAAAGAAAGAAAAAGGAGAATATTCACCTTTGAGGCTTTCCATCTTGTCATAAAATACCCTCTTCTGCTTACCATGCTAATTGAACTGTCCTCTTACTGTGATCAAAAAAAGAAGGATGGGATGGATAAAACTCTTGAATCTCTCAAATGGGAATGAAGGAAAAGTAGGTAGACCAGAAGAAGCTAACAGAGATAGTTAGAATAGAAATAGTCAATCGTTTGTGAGCCTTGTATCACTTTTGATCCTCATTATTGTTAAAAATATCCCATAACATATCTCTTGTTCAAACATCTGCATGGGCTTTTAACTTTGAGTGGGATATATAGCAAAGAGTCCACTCGTCTATAACAAGCTCGTTGTAAATCCGACCCTATATTCCCCTATACATAACTCCTTCTATTAGTAAATCTAGGTGGAACTCCCTCCCACTTCTATCAAAAAAATTATAAATTAAATTAATAGTATGTTAATGTGATTATATATTTTCTTTAAAAGTTCATAAGTACTATATAAAATTACATAAGATTACAAATAGAATCAAATATTCAAATATGGATTGAATAATTGTCTATCCATATCGATATCTATTTTTGTTTGATGGATATGAATATGGATACAGATATTAGTTGGATTCTTATTAGCTAGTTGGATGCTCAAATTTCTATTGGATGGATTCAAATATGAAAATGGATCTAGATGGATATTATCTGATCCACTTTCATCCCTAATTACATACATATATACACACACACTCACATATACACAAACATACACAGAGAGAGATAGACTGCACTCCATTTGATTGAATTTGGAGGCAAATCCAGTTGTCTCTAGAACTATCTAACCTGCACAAATCCTACTACATCCAGCTTTCCACTTTACCATTAATGGCAATCATTTGGAAAAAGAAAAAAGAAAAAATAATATATATATATATATATATATATATATATATATATATATATATATATATAATTAATGGATAGGACATATTGCTCATGCCCCACCCATCCCTCAATCTAATCATTTTAAATGGTTATTCTCCTAGCACCACATTAGAGCTTAAAAAAGAAAAATATATATATTCTATTAAATCCTGACCGCTCTCCCAACATTGGAACTTTAAAAAAATATATTTTATTAAATATTGGGACCTATTAAATCTTGACCACTCTTCCAGTGCCAAATTGGATCTCAAAAAAGAAAAAAAAAGATTTATTAGCTGTTGGAACCCATATCTGTGCTATTTTCCTATGCTTTCCTCTAGAAATAAATAGAAATACTTGCAAAATAAACACAAATGCCACTTGGATAAATAGAAACACCTTCCGGATAAATACAAACCCTCTAAAATAAACACATAGTCTATGAAAATAAATAGAAACACTATAAAAATATATAAAAACTAGACTCGATTAGGCTAGGGCCACTTACAATAAACGAGAAGGGTGAAGGATAAATATAAAGTTCATATGTAGCAAATACAAAGTAAGGTAGAATAAATATAAACCTTCATGGAGTAAACAAAATCTAACAAAAAAAAATAGAAACTTACATGGATGCCGATTGCTTATACTCTCCTTTAGAAATAAATAAAAACACCTGAAAAACAAATGTAAACACCTTCTGGATAAAACACAAGCCTCCTAAAATAAATACCTAGTTTGTAGCAATAAATAAAAATACCATAAAAATAAATAGAAATTGGACCCTCAGCCTTTAGTCAGACTAGTGCTCACTTGCGACAAACAACAAGGATGGAGGATAAACATAAAATTTAGATGTAGTAAATACAAAGTAAGGTAGAATAAATACAAATCTTTATGAAGTAAATAGAAACTGGTGTAAACTTATGTGGGTGCTAACTGTGCCTTCCTACGCTCCCTTCTAGAAATAAACAAAAATATTTGTAAAATTAACACAAATACCTTCTGGATAAGCATAAATTCTTCGTGATAAACTTTTAGCCTGCAAAAAGAGATGGGGGGAGCTCCTATCAAGGGATAAAGAAATAGTATAGAAATATCAACTATATAGCAAATCAAAGTACCAGCTATAGAAATACTTTTTTTCCTTCTGAGCAATTACCTCAAATACATCAATCGCATTAAGAACCTTCTCTATAGACATTACACCTACATCCTACAAGAAAAACTTAGAATCATATGAACCACTCAGAAGGTACCCATCTTTGAGAGAACACAAAAATCATACCCTTTAGTAGTGTGCTCTCTCAAGAAGAGGTCTAGGCCATCTGACTTCCCCTCTGGTGGCCTCGATCGGCAGGCAGTAGCCATAGTTAAAGATGTATAGCTTGGACTCGCAGGTCTTGATGGCCGTGAAAGTGGGGTTTTGCGACATGTGGCACATGTGGTTGACCTCTCCCTCGCGATAGTTGATTTGCATGACCTCGATAAATGGGATAGAGACATTTGTGGTGGCTATGGCAAAAGGAAGGGGAGGGGCATTCTTGCAGGTGGAGGGAGAGGGAAGCGGAAGTCAATGACCATGAGAAAGTTGGAGGAGCGCTATCGGTGCCGAGAATACAGTGGTTGACGGAGACGACAATAGCGTAGGGAGAGGGAAGCGGAAGACAATGATCACGAGAAAGTTGGAGGCTTTATTAGCGCTATCGGTGCCGAGAATAAAGTGGTTGATGGAGACGACAATAGCGGTGCTGATTAAATAGGATATCAGAGATGGCTTACATGGGTGTCAGGTGGTGGAGGAGGCTAGCTTATAGGTTGGCAGGCCCTCTTTTGGTATGTATAAATTTATTCATAAAAATATTAATTTATAGATTAAATTATTTTTATTTTTTTAAAATTAATATTTTTTATATATTTTATAAAAAAAATTATATCAATATGAAAAATTCGATCCGTAGATTTAGAGAGATCAAACGAAATCAGAAACAAAATTAAAATAAAATTAAATTCAAAGCTGGAGAATGATCCAATTCAATTTGTAAATTAGTAGTCCACCATGGACCTTTTGATCCATAAGGAAGAAAATGGTGACATATGGATTAAAGTTAAAATATTGATTAGTTGTTGGCTGATATAGAACCAAAAGCATTGAAACAACACTTGGCTTAAAAGGAAGCTGACACATTTTTTTTTATACGGGATCTGGGTCCATGAATGTGGAACATAAAGGAAATAAAGGAGGTCGGGTGCTGTTTGGCCGCGTGAACCAAAACGGAAACTGTGAAGATCCTTTCATGCAGCGTACATTTGATCTTGCTTGGGTCACTAACGGCAATAAAAAGAGACATATTTTTTTCATTCCTATCTTTCTTATTTAACCAACTGCCTATCCATCTATCCGTACTTTCCAAATTAGATTCTAACCATTCATCTATCCTCTTTTTTTAGTCCCACATTGAAAAAATATAAAATCCTCCTCCCTGCCTACACCTTTAAATAAAGCCTAATGCCTCCATTTATAATATCTCTCTCCACTCTATAATTCTTGTAGGGAGTCTGTGTGACAGGCAGACATACTCACTTTTAAAATTTTTTAGCCACCTTGTTCCCACTTTCTTCAATCCTTCCAACGCACGAGAAGGAGAGTCAGCCAGGAGAAGGTTGATCCCAATTCAAGAGAAGGAGAAAAGTCTGGTTCTGTAAGAGATTTTATTTTCTATTTAAAGTCCAAGCCTTGTTAATAGCTTAGGAGTTAAAAATTTTTGTATCAGAATTTTTATTCAGAAATAAATTAGTTATTTTCTTTCTATTTAATTTTTGTATTTTTAATTTCTACAATAGAATAGTTTAAATTTCTGCATCTTTTAATTCTGTAATTTTTAATTTTCGTAAGTTCAACTCCAGCAAGTAGAATTAGTTTTTATTTTATTTTTGACTTCAAATCAACTATGTCTGGCTAAGTAATCCCTCTGGGGTTTGCGATGAAGCTAGATCATGAATAGAAGTCTACTCTATTCAATTTCTCTTTTCGAGCTTTTAAATTTTTAGAATCTTTCTCCCTTCATCTCTCTCGCCAAGAGACTTGATGGACTATCGTTGGGTCAGAATTCCTTCCTAGTCCATGCTTGATTCGATGTAAGAGGGTGTTGGTGCAGAATCCCGTCGAAATCGAAAAAGCTGGAGCTGGGATGACCGCGGTCGCTACTGGGACCTGCAAAGAAAGTCTAAACCGGAGTTGGGGGTGCTCCGGCAAGACCCTCCGACGCTCAAGTCAGTACTCTGCTTCAACAAAAATGAAGTGCTCGAACGAAAATTTTAGCAAAGTTTCGAGATAGAGTTTAGAGCTTAGAAAAGAACGTACCTGGGGTCTTTATTTATAGACGGAGAGCATAACTGACTGACACCGACGTCTGTAACCGTTTGGAAGTGGGCCATTCAGAGATGTGCGAAGTTTGTTACGGAGAGTAGTGGCGTCAGAGGTCGTCCAGGGCCACGTGGAGCTTGCTGCGGAAAGTGGAGTGGTGTCTGTTGTCGTGACTTGCCAGAGAGTGGTGGAGCTGCGTGGAATCTGTTGCAGAGAGTGGAGCAGGGTGACGGCTCTTGTCGTGGCTTGTCAGAGAGTTCGGATCCGTTGGTTGAAGCTTGGCTGGGATGCCCGATGGAGCAGAATGGCTCTTCACATCGTCATTCTGGGAGAGGCTCGGATGTTCTGAGGTCGCTGACGTTTCAGGCGGGAGTCACCTACCGCAGGAGCTTGGATGGAGATTTTCTGTTGGCGGAGTCCGGGGAAGTCCGATCGCTAGGAAAGTCCGTCTGGGATTTATCTGATGTGGAGGCTCATCCGAAGATCGTCTGCTGGGAAAGCCCGATTTTACGGGGAGCCTCGTAGGAGGTCGGTCAGCGATGGACTTCGGATAGCGCTGGGGAGGCTCGGCAGACATCGGGGGCGATCGGCCATCGCAGGGACCTAGCTGCTGGAGCTCATCCGTCATAAAAGCTCGTCCGGAATCCATCCGCTGGAGAAGTTCGGACGGGATCCGGTTCTCGCGAGAGGTCGAAAGGGGGCCGTTGTTGTAGGAGCTCAGGTGAGGACCAATTGTCGTGGAAAATTGTAGTGTCCCATTGTAGAAGTTCGTCCGGAATCCCCTCGCTACGGAGTAGCTCGGCTGAGGTCTACCTGTAACAAAAGTTCGAAAAAATTTTGTTCATAGTAGAGGCTCGAATGGAATTTGCTTACAGTAGACGTTTGGGGTAGATAGCCCGCTGTAGGTGTTCGGAGTAGACCGTTCGTAGTAGAAGTTCGGCTCTCGCGGGAGCCCGATTAGGATCCGGGGGGTGGTCGACTGCCGTAGAAATCTGGGTGGAGTCTGGTTACCGTAGAACTCTTGTTGTCGGGGAAGCTCGGACGCTGACAAAGTCTGAAAGAAGTACGAAGGGTAGTTGGTTGCTGTAGAAGGTCGGCTGACAGTGAGCCCTACAGGGCCTTCAGGGTGGCCCGATGGATGAATGCAGAAGTTCATTGTCGGAGAAGTCCGGACGATCGAGGAGGTTCGGAGAGGCGCTACGCACAAGGTCGGAAGCCGGAAGAGCGCAGGAAGGATCGGTCCTTTACAAGCTTCGATCGGGGGGGTATTTTATACTCAACACCAGTCTCCCTACTTCCAAGTTCGGGCTACGAATGAAGTACAGAGAAATTCTCACGACCGAAGCTGTCCCCCTCGATTTTCGTGCTTGACGGTTGTCAAATATTTGACGTTCGGCATGCTGGTACTGGAGCCTTTTCGAAAAAGATTTTTTCTTTTTGGAATTCCCGCCAGGACGTGACTCTAGGTACGGCGTAATAATAACTTTGTCAGCTGCCTGCCGTTTCCAACAGTCTGTCAAGGTGGGTGGGACATGCGGCGAATGCAGACCGGCTAGCAGAGATTCGCAATCATAATTGCAATGGATCCCGGGGTCTGTTTAAATACCTTCTCCTCCTTTATGGGTTTCACTTTGCTTGAGAGAATCTCTCGGTTCCCCTCCTCTTCCTCGAGAGCTCCAGTTTCCTCTAGCATCCTTCTCGGCCTTAGGCGTTCTCCGAGTCGACCTCCGTCGTCCTCGCCGTCTCCCTGTGCTCCTGGGGTCGATCTAGGTTAGTTCCGAAACTTCCTGTTATTTTTTTATCCTTTCTTCTTCGATTCTGTTTATTTAACTTTCTTGGGAGCCTGTCTGCTATTTCTCCCCAATTTTTCAAGATTTTTGTGGCTTCCGTTTGATCCAAAATGTCCTCTGATATCTCCTCTTCTAGCAGTTCTAGGAGTTCGTCAGCCCCGGTTCTCCATAGTACTAGTACCGTAGACGAACCCGTAGTTAGGACCGAACCTTGTCCGGCCTTTATGTCGGATACCATCCCCGGCTCCTTGACTCCGGATGAGCTCTCACTGATAAGGATTCAGTATGGAGTTCCTCCGGAGTACGAACTGGAGCTTCCCAGACAATCTGACCGGGCTAGCGCTCCTCCTCCCGACCGCTTCTGTCTGTACCAAAAGGCCTTTCATGCCGGACTTCGGCTCCCACTGCCGCCCTTTATTGTCGCTCTCTTTTGTTTTCTGAACATTTCTCTAGTTTCCGTCGTGCCGAACTCCTTTAGGTTTTTGATAGGGTTTCTTTCCCTTTGTAGTTTAGCCGAAGTTCGGCCGACTCTTTCTTTGTTTAGGAACTTCTATACCTTCAAGCACCATCCCTCGATAAAGGATTGGTAGTACTTCTCCCCCGAGTTCGGTAGAAAGGGGTTGCTGAAAGGTGCCCCCTCTTCTGTCCATAACTGGAAGGAGAGGTTCTTCTACGTCCGATGCCCGACCTTAGAGCTAGGGTTACCCCCTTGGGGTTCTCTGAGGGATTTCGCCCACCGGGCCTCTAGCCTGGAAAGGGACGACCTCGATACCACAAAAAAACTGGAGGCCTATCAAGCCCCCTCCTCCCCAAACTTCTGAGGGAACAACTTTTGTTCAACGTCGGCCTGAGCCCCCTTAACCCTGTCGGTATCTCTCCCCTTTTTGTTTCTTTTTCTTCTTCTTCTTCTTCTTCTTTTTGTACTTCCCCTTCTTCTTATTTCATCTCGAAGCCATGCTGATCTTTTTTTATCGTAAACATGGATGCAAGCGTGGCTCGGAGGTTAGCCCAGGGTCTCAAGACCCACAAGAGAAAGAACGCCTCGACTTCGGGGTCGGTAAAGAAAGCCAGGACAGAGGGGACAAGCTCGGCCGCGCCTGCTCCGATGCCCGCCGCCATTGAAGCTCCTTCCGACGTCGAACCTGAAGTCCCCGAACCCTTTCACAGAGCCCCCGGTCGAGGGTGCCATTTTGGAGGTTCGTCCCGAGGGGGCGCCCGGGGCCGAAGGGAGGAAGAGAAAGAAGACCCTAACCTAGAGAAGCCGCAGTCGCAAGGCTGCCGCCGAGGGGGTCAGCGGCTCCGAGGAAGACCTGGGGGAAAATCCCTTCAACAATAGGGATTTAATTAAGAGGCTGGTCGAAGGGTGCATCCTGCCCGAAGTCATCGAGAGGATCATCCTTGCTGATCCCGAGCTACGGGTCTGGGACTCTCTGGGATCTTTCCTCGAAGTAAGCTAACTCACCTTTTTCCTCCCTCCTGCTTCTTCAACTTATTCTCTAGCCCTCATATCGACTCCCCGACCTTTCTTGCAGATTGGGCATCAGCTCGTCGCCAACGTCGAGGCGGCGAAAATTGCCAAGAGGGAGGCAGCTCGGGCAGAAGAAGGTCGTCTAGCCAGGGCCGCCCGCCTTAAGGAGAAGATCACCGAGGTCCTGAGCCTCCAGGAGGCGCTGGAAAAGGAGGGACAAACCTCATCCGATCTGAGGACTACCTTGGAGGAGAGAGGGAAGGCTGAGGTCAAGGTCTCCGCATTGAGGGCACAGGTTTTTGAGCTGAAGGAGCAGGTTTTCGAGCTGAAGGCGTGGATTCCATCTCTGATCTCGGAGGCAAGGGCTCGAGCGGTGGAGGAGTTCAAAGCCTCCTCCAAGATGGAGAATTTAAAGGTCCAGTTCAGCCAGGACGCCTTCATCAAGGGGTTTGCGCTCTGCCAAGAGAAGGTGGGTGGGAGGTTTCCTGAATTGGATCTCGACTTCCTGAACGAGGCGTCCGATGATGAAGCCGGACCATCCAGAGTCGCCGCCGATCCTCTTCCAGTCGGGACCTCATCGACTGCCGTGGCCGCCGCTGACGATCTTTCGAGGACGCCGACCCCCTCTACTTCTACCCCAGAGGCCCAAAACCTCTAGTTTTGTATTTTTCTTTTGTAGTAATTTTTTCCTCATTCTCTTGTACTTGAAATTTATTTGATCAATGAAGCCGGATTTGTCTTTACGGAGGGTCCCCCTCTCTCTCTCTCTTTTTTTTTTGTATCATTTTCCTTCTTTTTATCTTCTAGCATTAATTTGAGTTGCGGCGCTCTTGTCCTCCAATGACAGTGTCCTACCGAAGCTCTTCCCCTGCCGGAGGGTATTTCCTTGAAGTCGATGATACGAGACCTCCAAAGGAAAGTTCGTCAGTTGATAAGAAAATCAAAGAAGCTGGAAGACGAACTTCGCCGGTTGAGGAAGAGCCATTCAGAGGCCACCGCGGAGGCTACTCGCTTTCGGGACCTCCACAAGAAAAGTTTCATGAAATACACCAAAAGGAAAGCTGACTTCATCACGGAGCTTGAGAAACTCTGTAAATGTGCCAGCAACCGGTCTTGGACTCAGGCCTCCAAGATCAGCTCCCTTAAAGTCGAGCTGGCGGCCGCACGGGAGAAGATCGATCGGTTGGAAGGGAGCTCATCCCGGCTCACAGCCCAGACTAACCGCGACCAAAGACTGGTTGAAGAGGTTCTCCGACCTTCAAAAATAGCTGCGGGATGCCGAGGCGACTTACGACACCCACCGAGTCGGCTGGAGCAGAAGTCGGAAGAAACTGGGCTTCCTTAGGGCCTCTTTTTCTTTTTTTTTTTTATCTTTTTGTTTTTGGCTTTTAAGGCTTTATAATGTGTACTTTACCAATGAAATAAAAATAAAATTGCCTATTACCTTGTCCATTCTGGTATTAAATGGTTGTTTACCAAACTCCATTTGTCTTCTGTCTTATTTGGCGTCGATGTAGTTCGTAATCCCTCACTGGTTCTTGCTTTGAGTCATCGTTTGCCGAACTTCTTTTATCTTCCATCTTGTTCGATGCCGACGTAGTTTGAAGGTTCCTGGTCGTTGTCGTGTCGATTTGCCCTTAGGGACCAGAGATTTTCGACAAGGGTTTTCTCTTTCGTCGAGACGAGGTCCCTTGTGCTTTTGATGTAGTTTGTTTTTTACCTATCGCCGGTGTAGTTCGTCGCTTTTTCTTTTTGCCTCCCCTTTTCTTCTGCGTTTGAGTGAGGATCTTTCCTCTGCTCTTGACGGGGTCGTGAGAGTGTAGAGGAGTCATTGAGGAAGCTTTCCTCCTCATCGATCAACCGAGTCTTTGCTTGCGTTGGGATGAGGTCCTCCCCTTGTTCCCGACAGTCGGTTTCAGCTCGTGTTAGGACGAGGTTCTCCTCCTGTTCCTAACAAGGCTATAGGAGCACATAAGGGCCGTTGTAAGGGCCTCTCTCCCTATCTGATCTTTAAGAAATCGGGCCTTCAACTTTGCTCATGTTAGGATGAGGTTCTCCTCCTGTTCCTAACAAGGCTGTGGGGGCACATAAGGGCCGTTGTAAGGGCCTCTCCCCCCATCTGGTCTTTAAGAAATCAGGCCTTCGACTTTGCTTATGTTAGGACGAGGTTCTCTTCCTGTTCCTAACAAGACTATGGGGGCACATAAGGGCTGTTGTAAGGGCCTCTCCCCCCATCCGATCTTTAAGAAACCGGACCTTCAACTTTGCTCATGTTAGGACGAGGTTCTCCTCCTGTTCCTAACAAGGCTGTGGGGGCACATAAGGGCCGTTGTAAGGGCCTCTCCCCCCATCCGGTCTTTAAGAAATCGGGCCTTCGACTTTGCTCATATTAGGACGAGGTTCTCCTCCTATTTCTTACAAGGTTGTGGGGGTACATAAGGGCCGTTGTAAGGACCTCTCCCCCCATCCGATCTTTAAGAAACTGGGCCTTCGACTTTGCTCATGTTAGGACGAGGTTCTCCTCCTGTTCCTAACGTGCTTAATTTTATTTGTATGGGGGAGTTATCTCCTGTCATTATAAGCTCATACCAAAAGAAAAAATGTACGAATATGAAAAGAATTTTCATTTAGGGCAAAATTGTTGGTAATACATTCGTAGATTTTTCGAACCCTATAGCCGCGGAAGGTCTACTCCCCGTCGGGGTCCCCTCGAGATGGAGTTGATAATTCCAATTGGAGGCCGATCTCCTGGCTGCTCCTCCCTCCTTGGCAGTTCCGACTACGGCAGGGCCCCAGGCCGATCTTCTCTTCCTTCAGGCCGGCGTCGAATGAATCTGTCGAGCCAACCTCGTCTGATAAGCTCCTCGATCTCATCTCGAAGCTGAATACATTCCTCCATATCGTGGCCGTGGTCATGATGATAGAGGTAGAATTTGTTCAGATTGCGCTTTTCGGGGTGTGAGCGCAACCTCTCCGGCTTTGGAAGTTGCTCCCTAACCTCCATCAGCACTTGAGTTTTCGATGCATTGAGAGGGGCGTAGCTGTGGAATCTTTTGAGAGGAGAGCCTTGCCAAACTTGACGGTCTGGGCTTCTCTGTTTATGGGCTCGGGGAGGCATCCGGACGTGCCTATGTCCGGGAGGAGTTCGAGAATGTGGCCGAGCTTCACTCGGCCCTTTTTCGACTGCGGGCTTGCTCGAGTCTCCCGTCTGTCGCTCTCTCGCGGTCTCCTCATTCTTCATCTTGAAGGCTTTTTTTGCTCGGGCATATCCTTCGGCCCGAGCCAGTAAATCGGCAAAATCCCTAAGGTACTTCTTTTTCAGGGAGAATAGAAGGTCGTTCTTTTGAAGGCCGCCTTTCAGAGCGGCCATCGCGATCGATTGGTCCAAGTTTCGGACCTCCAATGCGGCGACATTGAAATGGTTGACGTAAGCCCGGATGGACTCTCCCTCCCTCTGCTTGATGTTGATGAGGGACTCCAAACCTCTCTGGGGACACCGGCTGCTAACAAAATGAGCCGCAAACTGATGGCTCATCTGATCAAAGAAAAAGATGGTACCCGGCTTCAACACGGAGTACCAGTTCCTTGCTGCTCCCTTCAAGGTGGATGGAAAAGCTCGGCACAGGATGGCGTCTGGCACACCATGGAGCAGCATCATTATCCGGAAGGCCTCCAGGTGGTCGACTAGGTCCGAGGTTCTGTCGTAGCTTTCGAATTGAGGGAGCTTGAAGTTTGGCGGGATTGGTTCCTGCATGATCATTTGAGAGAAGGGAGGGTCAGTACAAATGTCCTCACCATAAGTAGGGGGAGTGTGGCGGAGTTCTCCATCGGTTCATCTCCTGGAGCCTTCAATCCAGGAAGTCTTCTCGACTGCAGGTCTCGAGGATCTTCGGGCAGAATGGAGGTAGAGATCTTCCAAGAGTAGAATCATGGTCGGACTGAGGGCTCTCCACCCTCGGATTCATCTTTCCAGGAAAGACGGGGCGACTGGCCCAAGTGGCCCGCCCTACCGTCGGATTTTGGAATTCCAGCGACGTTTTCTCCAACCGCACCGACGCCTGCGGCTGTTGTTGCTGTTGCATGGCCTGCACCGCTTCAGCGAGGCCTCTGATCTGCTGAATCAGCAGGTCGAATTGCTCCACGCCGACCGCCATCGTCGGAGGAGGAGGAGGAGCCTGGGAAACTGGAGGTGAGGTTGGAGCCTGAGATCTGGCTGCAGAGGTCGTGGATCGCCTGGTGGATGCTTTGCAGGGAGGCATCAGGTGAAGATCTAGTAGAGGAAGGAGAAGAGAATGTCAGAGAAGATGATCGGGATCAGTCCCGTTGAGCACTCCTTTAAAAACAAGGGGACTGCGAAGATACTTGCCGGCCTTTCCTCTAGCGCCAATTCTATTGGTGCAGAATCCCATCTAAGTAGGAGAAGCTGGAGCTGGAATGACCGCGGCCGCTACCAGGACCTGCAAAGAAAGTCTAAACCGGAGTTGGGGGTGCTCCGGCAAAATTCTCCGACGCTCAAGTCAGTACTCTGCTTCAACAGAAATGGAGTGCTCGAATGTAAATTTTGGCAGAGTTTCGAGATAGAGTTTAGAGCTTCGAAAAGAACGTATCTCGGGTCCTTACTTATAGATGGAGAGCGTAACTGACTGACAGCGACGTCTGTAACTATCTGGAAGTGGGCCATTCAGAGACGTGCAGAGTTTGTTCTGGAGAGTAGTGGCGTCAGAGGTCGCCCAGGGCCATGTGGAGCTTGCTGCGGAGAGTAGAGTAGTGTCTGTTGTCGTGACTTGCCAGAGAGTGGTGGAGCTGCATGGAATCTGTTGCAGAGAGTGGAGCAGAGTGACGGCTCTTGTCGTGGCTTGTCAGAGAGTGGTGGAGCTGCGTGGAATCCATTGCAGAGAGTGGAACAGGGTGACAGCTCTTATCATTGCTTGTCAGAGAGTTCGGATCCGTTGGTTGAAGCTCGGCTGGGATGCCTGATGGAGCAGAATGGCTCTTCACATCATCGTTCTGGGAGAGGATCGGATGTTCCGAGGTTGCTGACATTTCAGGTGGGAGTCACCTGCCGCAGGAGCTCGGATGGAGATTTTCTGTTGGCGGAGTCCGGAGAAGTCCGATCGTTAGGGAAGTCCGTCTAAAATTTATCTGATGTGGAGGCTCATCCGAAGATCATCCGCTGGGGAAGCTCGATTTTACGGGGAGCCTGGTAGGAGGTCGGTCGGCGATGGACTTCAGATAGTGCTGGGGAGGCTCGGCAGACATCGAGGGCGATCGGCCATCGCAGGGACCCAACTGCTGGAGCTCGTCCAGAATCCATCCGCTGGAGAAGTTCGGACGAGATTTGGTTCTCACGAGAGGTCAAAAGGGGGCTGTTTGTTGTAGGAGCTCGGGCGAGGATCAGTTGTCATGGAAAATCGGAGTAGTGTCCTGTTGTAGAAGTTCATCCGAAATCCCTTCGCTACGGAGTAGCTCGGCTGAGGTCTACCTGTAACAGAAGTTTGAAAAAATTTTGTTCATAGTAGAAGCTCGAATGAAATTTTTTTACAGTAGACATTTGGGGTAGACAGCCCGTTGTAGGTGTTCGGAGTAGACCGTTCGTAGTAGAAGTTCAGCTCTTGCAGGAGCCCGATTAGGATCCGGGGGGTGGTCGACCATTGTAGAAACCCGGGTGTAGTCTGGTTACCGTAGAACTCTCGTTGTCAGGGAAGCTCGGACGCTGACGAAGTCCGAAAGAAGTGCGGAGGATAGTTGGTTGCTGTAGAAGGTCGGTTGAAAGTGAGCCCCAGAGGGCCTTCGGGGCGGCCCGATGGATGAATATAGAAGTTCATTGTCGGAGAAGTTCGGACGATCGAGGAGGTTCGGAGAGGCGCCACGCACAAGGTCGGGAGCCGGAAGAGCGCAGGAAGGATCGATCCTTTACAAGCTTCGATCGGGGGGGTATTTTATACACAACAGAGGGAATGATTGATAGAAGAATCATAATTTTCTAAATCATTTGTTCTCTTTTCATGTGAAAACCTTGATGGGTTATAGTTGGGTCAAAATTCCTTCAGAGCTTATACTTGGATAACACAAGAGAAGTGAAGAAAGGAAGGGTCTCTTAATTAGGGTGAGAACAAAATGTTTGATGGATCATAGTTGAGTTAAATCTTTTCATGATCCATGCTTGTTCATATTTTACACCTTGATCAAGGGATATTATAAGAGAAATCATAGGAAGGCTCTCTAATTCATTGGTTTAGTGGATTCAAGAGCCCTAGATCTTTTAGATAATTTACCTTTATAATTAATTAGTTTATTACTTTGGTAGTTCATAATTCAAGAAATAATCTCTTCTCTTTTTCTCTAAAGCTCGCCTGAGTAAGCATTTAAATACAATTCAAAATCCAATTCCTCGTGGGATCGACTCGTACTCGTCAGACGTGCTACATTGCACACCGTATGGTTGCAGTAAATTTAAGACATATCAAGTTTTTGAGTCACCTTATGAAAAACCTACCTTACAAACTCAAGCTTCTGAAATTGATAGTACACCAAGCCCAAAATCCAAAATTTCTAAAGCTCCTTTTCTAAATCGACTAAGGCCCAATAAAAAATTAAAATATTTGGATAAAATTTTAGAAGTGTTTAAGCAAGTCCAAGTAAATATCCCTCTTTTAGACATGATTAAATAAGTTCCAACCTATGCTAAATTTCTAAAAGACCTTTGTACCAAGAAAAGAGCCACCAATGTACCTAAGAGAGCATTTTTGGCAGCAAGTGTGAGCTCATACTTATCTAGTCATGTGCCAATAAAATATAAGGATCCAGGATCTCCAATAATTTCATGTGATATTGGAGAAATCCATATTGAGAAGGTCTTGCTAGATTTAGGAGCTAGTGTAAATATTCTTTCTTTTTCAGTTTATAAGAAATGAGGATTAGAAAAATTTCTATCGACAAAAATCATATTACAATTAGCAGATAGATCTCTTAGGATCCCTAAAGGAATGATAGAAGATGTTTTAATCAAGATTGATAATTTTATCTTCCCTGTAGACTTTATCATTTTAGAGACCGAACCAATTGCGAACTCCAAGGGTCATATCCCAGTTATTTTAGGAAGACCATTCTTAGATACTGCAAATGCTGAAATTAACTGTCGGAATGGACTTATGAAGCTATCTTTTGAAAATATGACAATTGAGCTAAATATATTCAACCTAGAACAAGAATCCACCCAGCATGTTGGTGTAAATGTAATTCAAGAAAAAATTTATGAACCCATTGACATTAGCGATGAAGAAGTCGATTTCGAGTCTAGTTTCTGGCCAATCAATAAATCTGAAAAAATTAATAAAATTCTTATAAATAATAGGAATAGCCAGAGACAAGAGCCTTCCATTGAACCAATCATAAAAATGATTAGTCCATCATCCAAACCATCAATAGAGAAGGCAACCAAATTAGAATTGAAACCCCTCCCCAAACACCTTAAATATGCATATTTAGGTCTAGAAGAAACCTTGCTTGTAATTATCACATCTGACCTAAATTCTAAACAAGAAGAGGAGTTGCTAGAAATTCTGAAAAAGAATCGTGAAGCAATAGGCTGGACCATGGCTGATATTAAGGGAATAAGCCCTTCCATAGTTCAACACAGGATTCACCTAGAGGAAGAGGCCAAACCAACTAGAGATGCTCAGAGAAAACTTAACCCAGCCATAAAGGATGTAGTCAAAAAAAAAATTCTAAAGTTACTTGATAATGGAATCATCTACCTCATCTCTGATAGCTCGTGGGTAAGCCCTGTACAAGTGGTACCTAAAAAGTCTGGGATAACAGTGGTCCAGAATGAAGCAAACGAATTTATTCCAACTAGGACACAAATGGAGTGGAGGGTCTGTATAGACTATAGAAAATTGAATGCTGCAATAAGAAAAGATCACTTTTTATTATCGTTTATTGATCAAATGGTAGAAAAATTAGTCGGACAAGAGTTCTACTATTTTCTCGATGGATATTCCAGCTATAATCAGATCCTTTTAGCCCTCGAAAATCAGAAAAAGACTACATTCACTTATCCATTTGGAACCTTTGCTTATAGGCGTATGCCTTTTGGATTATGTAATGCATCGGTAACCTTTCAGAGATGCATGATCAGTATTTTTTCGGATATGGTTGAACGATTTTTAGAAATTTTTATGGATGACTTTTCTGTCTTTGGTCCGACTTTCTCCGAATGCTTAGATCATCTGAGATTAGTTCTAGAAAGATGTAAGGAGAAGCACTTAGTTCTTAACTGGAAAAAGTGCCAATTTATGGTTAGAGAAGGGATAGTTCTTGGCCATGTGGTTTCGAAAAAAGGAATTGAAGTAGACAAGGCCAAAGTAGATCTTATTGCAAGTCTTCCACCACCCAAATTTGTTAAAGAAATCCATTTATTTCTAGGACATGTTGGATTTTATAGAAGATTCATTGCCAATTTTAGCAAAGTGGCTCGCCCATTAACTAATCTCTTAGCAAAAGAAATCAAATTTGAGTTCACTCATGAATGCCTAGAGTCTTTTGAATTCCTTAAAAAGGCACTCATTTCAGCTCCTATCATTCACCCTCCTGTCTGGTCTAAACCTTTTGAACTGATGTGTGATGCATCTAATCATACTGTGGGTGCAGTTTTAGGTCAAAGAATTAATAAGCTTCCTAGAGTTATTTACTATGCGAGCAAAATCTTAAATGATACGCAGCTTAATTACACTACCACTGAAAAGGAGTTCCTGGCCGTTGTCTTTGTCCTAGAAAAATTTAGGTCCTATTTGGTTGGGTCACACACCATTGTCTATACTGATCACTCAGCCATTAGACATCTCCTAGCAAAGAAAG
This sequence comes from Elaeis guineensis, assembly GCF_000442705.2. Lineage (NCBI taxonomy): Eukaryota > Viridiplantae > Streptophyta > Magnoliopsida > Arecales > Arecaceae > Elaeis > Elaeis guineensis. Next base: position 68,577,221 of record NC_025996.2, read on the forward strand.
ATGCCAAGGCATGCTTGATACGATGGATCTTACTCCTTTAAGAATTTGACTTAGAAATCAGAGATAAAAAAGGTACAAAAAATGCAGTAGCGGATCATTTGTCCCGAATCATAGTCGCACCATCTAGTGAATCACCTATCAATAAATTTTTTCCTGATGAACAGCTCATGTCTATGTCCACTGAACCATGGTATGCCGATATTGTCAACTATTTAGCCGTTGGTAAAATTCTTTCTCATTGGACTACTCAAGACAGATACAAATTCTTTGCCCAAGTGAAGTATTTCATTTAGGATGATCCATACCTCTTTAAGCAGTGTCCTGATCAAATAATTAGAAGGTGTGTCCCGGACAATGAGGTTAGAAGTATTTTATCATTCTGTCATGACCAAGCATGTGGTGGTCACTTTGCGTCCAAGAAAATAGCTGCTAAAGTCCTTCAATGTGGATTTTATTGGCCCAATCTATTTAAGGATGCATACGAGTACTGTAGAAATTGTGCTCGATGCCAACAAATAGGGCGAATCACCAAGAGAAATATGATGCCTCTCCATCCAATCTTGGTGGTTGAAATTTTTGATGTGTGGGGGATCGATTTTATGGGTCCATTTCCAAACTCATTTGGAAATGAATACATTTTAGTAGCTGTCGACTATGTCTCGAAGTGGGTAGAAGTTCTTCCCTGTAAATCTACTGATAGCAAAGTGGTCATAAAATTTTTAAAAAAAAATATTCTCTCCTGCTTCAGCACTCCTAGAGCAATTATTAGTGATCGGGGGACACAATTTTGCAACCGACCCTTTGCCACATTAATGAAAAAATATAATATCACTCACAAGTTTGCCACACCTTATCACCCTCAGACTAGTGGACAAGTAGAAGTGTCCAACAAACAGATCAAACAAATCTTGGAGAAAACTGTTAATACCAATAGAAAGGATTGGCCCTTGAAATTAGTTGATGCATTATGGGCATATCGAACCACCTTCAAGATTAATTTAGGAATGTCTCCCTATAGAATTGTGTTTGGAAAACCTTGTCACTTGCCTGTTGAGCTAGAGCATAAAGAAATGTGGGCCATTAAAAATTTAAATATAGATTTGGATGTAGCTGAAAGCCATAAGAAGCTTCAAATTAATGAATTAGAAGAACTTAGAAATGAAGCTTACGAGAATGTTAGGGTGTACAAGGAGCGAACCAAAGTATTTCATAATCAGGCAATTATAAGAAAATCATTTACTCCTGGATAAAAAGTTCTTTTGTATAATTCTAGATTACACCTATTTCCTGAAAAGCTTAGGTCTAGATGGACAGGACCTTTCTTAGTTAAAGAAGTCTTCCCACATGGAGCTATAGAAATTGAAAATTTAAGTAATGGTGCTGTGTTTAAAGTTAATGGTCAAAGATTGAAACCATTCTTGAAACTACCCAAAGAATCTATTGACGAAGCCATAGTTCTCTATGAGCTAATTTATCATGATTAAATTGCTTGAAATATTTTGTCTGGCTGAAGACATTAAACTTAGTGCTTCTGGGAGGTAACTCAATTTTTTTTTTCAACTAATATCTTTTCTATTGAATAAATAGAGATACTAGTCTTCGGGCTTCACGGACTTTCAGACCAACATCGCACCAGATCACCTTCAACAAAGAATACATATTTATCAGGTGACATCTTTTTTTTTCTTAGTGTGTTGCTTTCTTCATTAGAAATAATGATATTTAAGTTGGAGGGTAAAAAAAATATATATTTTAAGCAAAATAGATTAGGAAAAGAATAATAAGAGTTAGAAAGTATTTGCTAATGACTGTAGTGAGTTAAGAAGTAGGTTAGTGGGCAGACTTTTAGCAGCTTACTTAGATCAATTAAAGGTTATTAGCACTTCTAACTACACATGCACGCTAACAAGGCAAATAGGTGCTGGTTGTGAGGCCGACTGAGGACTCAATTATCACTTAAATTTGGTAATTGATATACACTCCAATCAAAAATTTGAATTTGAGGAAAGAGCTACTTACCTAAAATAAAAACATAGAGTATATGTGAATTGCTCTAAGCTTAGTAACCGGATCTCTGCACCTAAGTCAAGTGTAAAGGTTCGCGTCAAACAGTGAAGGGAAGGCCAGGATGCTCAGCATAAAAAAAAAAAAGGTAGTGTGAAAGTTACTTGAAGTTCATTTGGAGGTATATAGAAACTTAACCAAAATAAGGTGATAAGAGAAGATACATTAGTCCTTTACAAGCCAGCACTTAAATGCTAAGTTGGTCATCACAAACACAAGTGCTGTAGACCTTTTGATGTATTCTAAGAAAGTTTCTAATTGTACTAACTACGAAATTTACTTTTAAAGCTCAATATTTAATTTGTAATACTTGCTAAACTCTTTGACTTTCAATCCTAGATCTATTTTTGTAAAGGGTGATCTTAATAAAAATTATTAAAAAAAAATTAAAAAAAATTATATATGGCATTGCTAAGAGACTAGCAATAAATAAGTTGGGAGGTGTGATAGGTGTATAAATTTGCTCATAGAAATATTAATTTATGGATCAAATTATCTTTATTTTTTTAAAATTGATACTTCTTTATATATTTTATAGAAAAAAGCTACACCAATATGAAAAGCCCGATCTGTAGGCTTAGAGGGATCAAACGAGATCAGAAACGGAGTCAAAATGGAATTAAATTCAAAGCTGGAAGATGATCCAATTCAATTTGCAAGTTAGTGGTCCACCATGGACCGCTTGGTCCACAAGGAAGAAAATGGTGACATATGGATTAAGGTTAAAATATTGATTAGTTGTTGGCTGACATGGAATCAAAAGCATTGAAACAACACTTGGCTTAAAAGGGAGCTGACACATTTTTTTTTTATACGGGACCTGGGTGCATGAATGTGGAACATTAAGGAAATAAAGGAGGTTGGGTGCTGCTTGGCCGCGTGAACCAAAATGGAAACTGCGAAGATCCTTTCATGTGGCGTACATTTGATCTTGCTTGGGTCACTAACGGCAATAGAAAGAGACATTTTTTTCATTCCTATCTTTCCTATTTAACCAACTACCTATCCATCTATCTGTACTTTCCAAATTAGATCCTAACCATTCATCTATCCTCTCTTTTTAGTCTCACATTGAAAAAAAATAAAATCCTCCTCCCTGCCTACACCTATAAATAAAGCCTAATGCCTCCATTCATAATATCTCTCTCCACTCCATAATTCTTGTAGGGGTCTGTGTGACAGGCAGACATATCCATCTTTAAAATTTTTTAGCCACTTTGTTCCCACTTTCTTTCACCCTTCCAACATATGAGAAGGAGAGTCAGCCAGGAGAAGGTTGATCCCAAGTCAAGAGAAGGAGAGAAGTCTGGTTCTGTAAGAGATTTTATTTTCTGTTCAAACTCCAAGTCTTGTTAATGGCTTAGGAGTTGAAAATTTTTGTATCAGAATTTTTATTCAAAAATAAATTAGTTATTTTCTTTCTATTTAATTTTTATAATTTTAATTTCTGTAATAGAATAGTTTAAATTTCTGCATCTTTTAATTCTGTAATTTTTAATTTCTGCAAGTTCAACTCCAGCAAGTAGAATTAGTCTTTATTTTATTTTTGACTTCAAATCAACTATATCTGGCTAAGTAATCCCTTTGGGGTTTGCGATGAAGCTAGATCATGAATAGAAGTCTGCTCTATTCAATTTCTCTTTTCGAGCTTTTAAATTTTTAGAATCCTTCTCTCTTCATCTCTCTCGCCAAGAGACTTGATGGGCTATCATTGGATGAGAATCCTTTCATAGTCCATGCTTGATTCGGTGTAAGAGGGGATGATTGATAGAAGGATCATAATTTTCTAAATCATTTCTTCTCTTTCCATGTGGAAACCTTGATGGATTATAGTTGGGTTAGAATCCCTTCATAGCCTATACTTGGATAACACAAGAGAAGTGAAGAAAGGAAGGGTCTCTTAATTAGGGTGAGAACAAAATGTTTGATGGATCATAGTTGAGTTAAATTTCTTCATGATCTATGCTTGTTCATATTTTACACCTTAATCAAGGGACATTATAAGAGAAATCATAGGAAGGCTCTCTAATTCATTGGTTTAGTGGATTCAAAAGTCCAATATCTTTTAGATAATTTATCTTTATAATTAATTAGTTTATTACTTTAGTAGTTCATAATTCAACGAACAATCTCTTTCCTTTTTCTCTAAAACTCACCTGAGCAAGCATTTAAATATAATTCAAAATCCAATTTCTCATGGGATCGACTCGTACTCGTCGGACGTACTATATTGCACATCGTGTGCTTACGGTAAATTTAAGACACATCAAATAAGAGGCCAACAAAGATGGACTTCATGCATGGATGTGCTAGGGTGAGGGCATTTATGATGAGGAGACCGATTGGATGGAAAACTTCTCAAGTCTTTTTTTTTTTAATGCAATAAGTATTGTGGAGCTATCATGCATCAGTTACCTTACATCCACCAAACATTAAGTCTTCCTTTCAAATCACACGCTAGTTGGCGTTGGTGCATGGGAGGATTTTCTTTTTCAAAGAAACATATAGTTGGATATTAGCAGCACATATATGTTATGTTGTTGAAATAATATTATATTTATTAAATCAGTTATCTCCATGTTATAATAAACCATCAACTCTAATAAAAAAATTATAAAATTCCAGACAAACTTTAAATTATTGGTGGATTTCAAATATGTTGGAAAAACAATGTCACTCTTTTGATAAATTAATATAGTGGGTATAGATCACTAATATTCACTGACAAAGACTCATCATTCTACTTGAGGGACTTGTTTTAGGTGTTGGATATCTTCACTCACTTGAGAATATTGATCAAAGGGATAGTTTGGGGTTGATGCGATCAACGAAGAAAGTAAAGAGTGGATGGTTTTGGAAATGAGAGCATGGCAAGGCTGAGTTATAGTTTATGAGATACTACAAGATAGAAGGGTAATAGGGTCTAGATATTTGTTATAGGGATCATGAGGTTATTCCTACTATTCCTCCACCTCATTAATAAATGATGAGAATGATATCGATGCTTGATATAGGGTGACAGAATTAAGGATTTGGTTTGGCCTAAGGTTGTGATTGGAGATGACAATGGTTGTGTTTGAATCAATGTTGGCCATAAGTTAGAGAGAGTGGTTGTGGTGTGTGTTGATGGTGTTAGAAATTATATTCCAAAATCAATCGTCAGCCTGTTGATGATTGTGCTCATATTTATAAAATATATATATATTTTTATTAATAAAAGTTATTTGATTTTTCATCATATTTTATCCATTTTTTTGAACTTCTGCATTGTAGTCCTTAGAATTTTGTTTAATTGATAAAGGAGGATTTGTCACTTAGTCCTTAAAATATGTTCACGACCAAATGATATACTATTAATAGGACGATAGCGATATCGAGTATAGGTTGTTATGTGCCATATAGGTTGGTTGTTCTCTTAACCAAGGAGTGTTATGGCATGCAGGTGGAATGCAGGAGTATATTCACACCAAACGTGATCGATTGCTGAGTACTCTGCTATCAAGAGTAACTCACGAAGGGTATGGGTATAAATGTCCCTTCAATCTGAGATCACCATGGTCACTTATAAACAACTCATTGTACTTTGATATCGGACCATCTTAATTTTTTATTCAGTGATGGAAGGTTACTGAGTGCAATCAAGTACTTATTAAGTTGGTGCGTAAGTCAAGATAGAATTGACCCCTCTGAATAAGTAGGAGTTATGCATCAGCGTATTTCAATTTAGTAAAATTTTGGTCAGGATAATCCATTTGATGGATTTGAAAGGTTGAAATACAATGTGGTTGACTATTTTAGGATTGACAATCAAACCCTAGGTCATCTTGAGTATTAGGATCAAAGGGATGAATTATATGGTAACCATACACCAGTAGGTTCTAGAACATTGCTTTATAATCTTTCGACCTATCCAAACGTCGGGTCCCATTGCTAGATGGTTACATCGATTAGTATAAAAAATTATTTCTATGTTATCTGTTAAGGTTTGAACCTATGGGGTCACACACATTAGAAAATTCAATCTGATCGGATGGCTGAAGAGTCCAATTAGATTGGGACTCTAGTGTAGAGTCCCACTGGATTCGGACTCTGGAGGAGAGTCCCACTGGACTAGGACTCTACTATTAATGATAAATTTATTAGTTATTAGATTGCTAATTGACTCAATTTGATTGACCAAAGAGCTTTGGATCAAATCTAATTGAATTGGATTCAGTTTGACTTAGATTGGGTTTGATTTGATCAAGCCTAATTGCAAAAAAAAATTATTTATGATTTGATTAGGATTTGGACTCAATTAATTCTTAATTAGATTAGAAATTTATTGAGATGATTGAATTTCTAATTAGATTAGATTTTTTCCTCTCATTGGGTTCAAACTAGATTTAATTTGATTTAGAATCAAATTAGAAATGAAGAGTCCCAACCAGCAGGGACTTTATCTTTCTCCCTTGTGCCACCCTGGACCCTTGCCTCTCTTCTCAACACCAAAAGGGTTTTTGTGTGTGATTTTTAGGTGTGAGGAGAGAGGGCATAGATAGGGTGGGCGACAAGCATGATGGGTCATGGTTCTTATCTCCTTCCTAATTTGAACGCGATCCGAATCAAGGTATGGAGATAAGATGGAAAGAGATCCATTTTAAATGGAAAGATGGGTGGCGCCTAATTTTATTTCCCCATGTGCATGAGAATTTTTGGTTGGCATGAGAAAGATCTGATTTTCTTCTCATGCTATCATATAATTTTTCAAAATATGGGACGCCCCATATGGATGTGGCATGGAGTCTTTTGGCACCCCCTCTCTTGACCTAAACCCTAATGCTTTGTTATAAATAGGGGCTCCAATAGTTGGATGCCCCATATGAGAATCAGTTGAAAATTAGTTTCTTCTCCATCACTCTCTCCTCTCTTCTCTTCTTTCTCTGATTTTTTTTCCTCTGGAGCATCCATGTGATTAAAAGAAGAAGAGAAAGATCAGCTTTCAAAGATCCTTGCAAGCTAGCACTCCCAAGGAGCCTGATCAACATCCGATCTTCGTGTGGACGATTTATAGAGGCCGGACATTTTTGTGCAGCTGTGAGCAATTTGAAGGAGCACCTATCCAAGTGATACACTAGTAGAGATCAGCAACTTGCACTTCGGTAATGGTTTCTGAGCTTGTTAAATCAGGTTTCATTAGATTTAATGGTTAGATCTAATGTAGAGCATCGATATGATCGATGCTGATTTTTATTTTTAAATCTTTATGTCATATTAAATCATATCATAGATTTTGATATGATAGTTTAGATTAGATCTTATATATATAATGTAGATTAAATTGTTTAATCTAATAGATCCATTGTGAAAGTTTTTAAATTGCATGCATAGAACTATCCTACTTTTTCTTCAATCGGTATCAAAGCCTTATTCTTTATGATATGATTTCATATGCTTTTGGATCTGATTTTATGTTATTTAGATTAGATCTAAATAAGTTTTATTTTTATATCTAATATTTGATCATTCCTGTACCTGTTAGATTAGATGATCTAAGTAGCAAAATACTCAGATTGGGTAATCATTAGGCCGTTCGATCATAGGAGCAAGTAGGGTTACATGATCCTCTCTTGCCATTCAATGGGATGCTCTTATGGTGTGTAGGGGTGCCACTGTGAGATCTTATGAAGAAGAATGCAAAAAGAAGAACTTATTTTTCTGCAAAACTCTAAATCTTGAAATCTAAGTTTTATTGTATGTGATGTAAGTTGTAAGAAAAGTAACAACATCTAATCTTAAAGATTAAAATTATTTTAATTTGAAATTATAAAAATTTAAATATGATCTAAAAGATTTTATGATTTAATATAAAATGTTTACATGAGAAAAGGTTTCAAATTTAACTTAATCTAAACCCATGTTGATGCTAAACTTAATTGAGAATTAAGTGTAGAATCGATTAGATCTAAAATTATGATTTTAAGATTTAATGACATTGTATAAAATATGAGGCATGGGTTAGATCAAATCAGATCCTCTTAATTGGATTAGACCTAAGATTAGAATCAAAGAGTTAATAGATCATGTAGAGAATTGATTAAATCTAACCAAATATTGAATTAGATTAAATTAGGATTTCTCTAGAACCAATATAATAGTTGTAAATGATCAAATTCATGTCTTCGATTAGATCAAATGGATCTTGATTATGGCTCAGTGGTTGAATCCGAATCATTAGACTAGTCAAATCAAAACTAATTAACCAATTGGTGTCTAAGATAAATTTGACATTTTGATCGATGATTTTTAATTGAGAGTGGTTTATCTGACCATTTTGATGGTGTCTAAGGCAAGCTTAGCATACCCTTCCACCAATCTCACTTATCTGGCCAATTTGGTGGATTATATTTTGATTAGACTGCTAAGTAATTTGAGTTGACCCATGCAATTAAAGTTGATCAGTGTGATTGATCTAAGTGCCATTTCAACCAGCATGACCTTAATCTAATTCAATGACTTGGTGAAGTCAATGGGAGGATTGGTTTACTGATTGATCTCTTCTCTTCTCTTAATTCATAAATTAAATTTTTTAAATTATTAGGTTCCTTAAATGAGATAGTTATGGTGATAACTAAATCATAGCCTCCCTTTAAGTTGGGTGATAATGGATCCATTAGTATGATGATCATTAGAGGCCCAAAGGTCTGGTACTCATTTACTATTAGAATTGTCATTCATAATATGATGACTCAGTTGAGTCTCTCTACCAAGTGGTCAGGTTAGCCGGTCAAAGTCAGACCTGATCATTTGATAGTTAGACTCCTAAGTATGATCATGTTAATGGTTGGACCTAACCAGGGCTTGCAGAGAAGATCAAGATCAACTTAAAAGTTACCTAGGGCTAAATCAGTTACTAACAATTATTTGATGAAATAATTGGTTAAAGAACTTACCCATGGATGCACATGGTGGTGAGTCTGCCAAAGTCGGACTCATGTGCTGTCTGTATGGATTCTAGTACCCACTAAGAAATTAAAGTAATTTCTCAAATTGGAGGTAGAGGCTATTAATTTGTATAAAATAATGGAAGAACCTTTAGACTAAAGTCTATATCTTCAGACTTAATTAATTCATATACTGATTAGGTTTTGTTTTCCTTTATGCAGTTATGTGGCTTCAACCTTGTCGCTTCGATCACTGTTAGACAGTGAGAAGTTGATGGGATCCAACTTTGA